>NC_060067.1:149509015-149812045 GCF_922984935.1 Meles meles
CTCAAGAAACCTGGGATGAAGTTCAAAATCCTTGTTTTTAAACTTTTTAATTTTTTAAAAGATTTTATTTATTTGAGAGAGAGAGTGGGAAACAGAGAGACAAAGAGAGAGAGAGAGAACTCACAAGAACCATGGAGAGGGGTAGTGGGAGAGGGAGAAGCAGACTCCCCACTGAGTAGGGGCCCTGACTCTGGGCTTAGTCTCAGCATCCTGGGATCATGACCTGAGTCTAACTAAGGGAGATGCTTATTCAACTGAGCCACCCAGGCACCCCAACCTAACACATAATCTTGACCAAATATTTAGACTTCAACTATAGTTTGCATAATTAGAAAATTTCATTCTAAATATTTTCCTCATTGAGAGATTGAGAGAAATACATAAAAATATTTAATGAATATTTATTGAAATATTCATCCAAATATGCAAAGAAAACTTTCTTAGATAGTTGGGAAATACAAAATAATCTTAAATTCTACAAAGCAACAAAGAATTTATAATCTCACTGGAGATTTAAAGTTAATTCTCTGCAATGCAACTTTATGAGTTTGCTTTGGTGAGGGTTGGAACTGGAAGGAGAGGTAAAAAAAGACTGGAAATGTGTGGAGGTTTATCTAGAGAGATGAGGGACTCTGATTAGCTGTTTGTACAAGAGCCTCAGGCTACTGTGAGATGGCATAGTCTTTCCAGCTTGGGCATGGCCGTGTGCTCAACTCACAAGGAAGTGACAGTTACGATAGGAAACTAAACCATCATTTGACTCTTTTTTTTTTAAATTTGCAAAATTAAGATATTTAATTTTATTTTTATTAATATATAATGTATTATTTGCTTCAGGGTTCAGGTCTGTGAATCATCGGTCTTACACAATTCACAGCACTCACCATAGCACATACCCTCCCCAATGTCCATCACCCAGTCACCTTATCCCCCCACCCCCAACCCCCAGCAACTCTCAGTTTGTTTCCTGAGATTAAGAGTCTCTTATGGTTTGTCTCCCTCCCTGGTCCCATTTCGTTTCACTTTTTCCCTCCCTACCCCCATGACACCCCACCCTGTCTCTCAAATTCCATCATTTGACTCTTCCAATCATAGTGATAATAAGGTTTCAGAACTACAGTCCAAGCACTGTGGTTTGGAACTCAGTTTATTCTGTGAAGCACAGATGAGTGTTCCCTCTCCTCTCCTCTAGGTATTCATACCCAGTCTGGGCATGGGTCTCGTGGCATATACGTGCTTTAGTCTGACAGAGCAGTCAAGCAGCGAAGCACTGGGGTAGTTAGCTAAAATGGCCAGTGGGAGATGCTCCCCCATATGGAACCTTAGGGGTGGGATGGAAAGGACACAGCTACCTTAACTCTTGGGATCTCCAACCAAACTTCTTGCAAGATCTTTCTCTAGGTTTGTTCACCTGGCGCTTGCTTGTCAGTTGGCACCAGGGGCACACCCACCCTCCTTCTCTCCCTTCCTCCCTCCTTTTTTCTTTCTCTCTCTCTCTCTCTTTTATAAGTTCTTGAGTTAAGCTTGAGAGCTATTAAGCCAGAGCAAAAAAAAAAAAAAATTATTTTATTTAACTACGGGAAAGTGTTCTGCCTTTTTCTGTCAGGGCTAGCAGAGCATGACCTTGAAACACTTTCCTGTGCTAAGAAGAAATATTTGCTGTCTTGGAAGAAGGTGTCCCACCTCCACTATTCATTTGATCCTTTTCATGGAACTAGGAAAATGTAGAATAACTGAATAATTTGTGCTGTATTAAAGTATTTTTGGGGGGCGCCTGGGTGGCTCAGTGGGTTAAGCCTCTGCCTTCAGCTCAGGTCATGATTCCCAGGGTCCTGGGATTGAGCCCCGCATCCCGCTCTCTGCTCCGTGGGGAGCCTGCTTCCTCCTCTCCCTCTGCCTGCCTCTCTGCCTACTTGTGATCTCTGTCTGTCAAATAAATAAATAAAATATTTTTTTAAAAAAAGTATTTTTGACTACTTAAAAATGTATAGTATTAAAGAGTTAAAATGTTCATGAAGGACCTTGTTAAGGCTGATATTTCAAGTTACTATGGACATAGAATCAGAGGCTTACTTTCAAAAATCTTTTAAAACCACTAGTCTTTGGACACCTGGGTGGCTCAGTCAGTTAAGCATCTGCTTTAGGCCAGGGTCCTGGGATGAGCCCCATGTTGGGCTCTCTAGCTCAGCAGTGAGCCTGCTTCTGCCACTCCCCCTGCTTGTGCTCTCTCTCTCAAATACACAAATAAAATCTTTTAAAAAATGTCTCTTTAAAGAGTTCTTCACTTTTGGGCTAGGTGCCTGGCTCATTCAGCAAAGCATGTGATTCTTGATCTTGGGGTCGTAAGTTTGGGTCACACTTAGGCATAGAGATCACTTAAAAAATAAAGATGAAAAAAAAGGGCTCTTCACTTTTGCTATTCACAAATGGCTTCTTCAGAGTGAACATTTTCAATCAGATGTGGTTTCTTTAAAAGTTTCAGAAGTTGGGGCGCCTGGGTGGCTCAGTGGTTTAAACCTCTGCCTTCGGCTCAGGTCATGATCTCAGGCTCCTGGGATTGAGCCCCACATTGGGCTCTCTGCTCAGCGGGGAGCCTGCTTCTCCTCTTCCCCCCCCCCCCCCCGCCCCTGCCTGCCTCTCTGCCTACTTGTGATCTCTCTCTCTGTCAAATAAATAAATAAAATCTTTTAAAAAAAAAGTTTCAGAAGTTAATGTTAACAAGTTTCTTTGAAAGTGAGTTTCTGTAAGTTAGGGTGTGGTTTAAAGTCATAGGATCCTTTAACCTCATTTGAACAGTGAGCTATATTTGGGGATTTGGCCTACAGAGGGTCTGTCTTGGATTAGGTCTCTAAATACCTAAAGGATTTCCTTAAATAGGCCCAGGGGCAAATACAACAGGTGTTTCACTTCTAATTTTGGAAACAGAAGCAGCCAGACGATAGTGACGCTGTTCTTCACGCATTGAGCAGGAGTGAGAATAGTAATTTTGCCAAGATGTCAAATGCAGGAAACACCGGAAATGTGTTATTCTTCTAATACTTCTGATAACAAACCACAATTTTAGAAGACAACATAGAATTTTGATGAATTCTGATATAGGCTTCTGTTTTCTTAGTATTTAATGAGTTTGTTTTAAAATGTTGAAAGTACACTTTAGTGTCAGGTTCTATACTAGAATACTTATTTAAATATCATGTACATTCTTATTTTGATTATACTATTGTCAGTGAATTAAATTTTTATAATGGAAAATAAAGACATGGTAGGTACAATAAAGGATGTATCTGGTTTCCTTTTCTTTTCAAAGTATTCACAGGAATTTTGGGGCTTTAGAAGATGGTGATATTCATTAAAATACATATGTAAGCACATTTAAATAAGATTAAAATCGGATAAGCTTTAAAATAAAAAATATGCTTTGAAACACAACCACCCAGAATGAAATTATTATGCATTTAAATGTGAGCAAAATTTTGTATTTGAATGCCATTTTAAAAATTAAAGCAATGTAGAGGCGCCTAGGTGGCTCAGTCGGTTAGGCCTCTGCCTTCGGCTCAGGCCATGATCCCAGGGTCCTGGGATCTAGTTCCGCACAGTGCTCCCTGCTTGGCGGGGAGTCTGCTTCTCTCTCTCCCTCTGCTTGCTGCTCTGCATACTGGTACTCTCTCTCTGTCAAATAAATAAAATCTTTACAAAAAGATCAAAGTAATGTCATCATGAACTTTTCCTTTTTTAAAAAATATTTATTTATTTTAGAGAAAGAGTATGTACACAGGGGAAGGGGCAGCTGGAAAGAATCTCAAGCAGACTCCCCCTTCCCCTTGGAGAACAGAGCGGAACCCAGGGCTCCGTCTCAGGACCCTGAGGTCATGACTCCAGAGGAAATCAAGAGTGAGATGCTCAAGAACTGAGCCACCACGTGTCTGAAACATTTCAACTACAAAATAAGGGTTGTTAAGTTTTCAAACCTGAAGTTCCTGCAAATATACATTTCTATTATGACCTCAAGATAGGCACCAATGCAATCTTAACATGATATATACAGTAGATTCCCCATAAATACATACTGAACATGAGGTTAGCTTTAGAATTTTTTTTTTAAAGATTTTATTTATTTACTTGACAGACAGAGATCACAAGTAGGCAGAGAAGCAGGCAGAGAGAGAGGAGGAAGCAGGCTCCCCGCTGAGCAGAGAGCCCAACGTAGGGTTCAATCCCAAGACCCTGGGATATGCATGACCTGAGCCGAAGGCAGAGGCTTTAACCCACTGAGCCACCCAGGAGCCCCTAGAAATTCTTTTTGAAGAAATATTAAAATAAACATTAGAAAAGACATAGTTTTATTTTGACATATTAGGACGTCTGCTGCTTGTAATATTAATACTATAGAACCTACTCATTTCAGGAAGCCAATATTTAAGCTCTACAGTTTGGATTTTACTTTGAATTCCTCTGTATGTTTAAAAGGCAAAACATGTTAAGGTTTTTGTTTTTGTTTTGACAGAAAGCGAGAGAATGAGAGGGGTCGGTAAGGGCAGTGGGAGAGGAGAAGCAGGCTCCAGGCTGAGCAAAGAGCCCCATTAAAAGGCAAAACGTATAAAAAAACAAACAAGCCCTGTTGTAAGTAGTGGCAAACTTGGTGTAATTCTGAGTGAAATAAGAAATATATATATACAAAATAATTATTTTTAAGGAAAGAAAAGCAGTAGATTTGAATTGAAACTAGATTTTTCTAAAGAGTGATTCCGAAGTCCTTCTCTACAAAATGTACAAAATTTAATATTAGGGCAAGAAATTCATTTAGGTCACAGTAACTTTTGTGTTCTTGAAAAACAGCACAATTTGGCATAGACTCTAAACACTGAGGATTCAAAATTAGAAACACCCAGGAAACCAATGCAGGCGTCATTACTGCTTGCACCAAAAGTACTGAAAACTAATTTTTTTTTAAAAAGGTTTTATTTATTTGAGAAGAGAAAGAATGAGAGAGAGAGAGAGAGAGAGAGAGAGCGAGAAGGGGGAGGATCAGAGGGAGAAGCAGACTTCCTACCAAGCAGGGAGCCTGATGTGGGAGGGACTCCATCCCGGGACTCCAAGATCATGACTTGAGCCGAAGGAAGTCTTTTAACCAACTGAGCCACCCAGGCGCCCCTGAAAACAATTTTCTAAGACAGAAATTTCAGTAGTTTGCGTTGGATTTTCAACATCTGGCCTGCTTTGCTCCCATTACTTAACTTCATGTCTAAACCTATGGTAACCCTACACTTTTCATCTCTTGCCCCACAAGGCTTAAGACAGGAGTTCAGTTGATGATTAACCATGTATTTTGATAATTAGTACACCCGACATGGTCGTATTTTAGCAAAGTGGATTCTGGTGCCACAGAAACATGCTGGACGAATTCTGGGTTCTAAAGCATAACGTGTCATTCCACTTTGAAGGGTAGAAAGTTGAGTTGGAAGCCTCAAACACTACTGGAACCCATGGCAAATCCAGCATGTTATCGAGCAATTACAACACGAATTTTTTTCAGAAAAGATATTCTAATTTTTTCCGACCAGTGATATCACTTTGTGCTGGGGTGGCGCAGCTACAAGGGCGGGGTGAACAAAGTCTGTGGCAAAGGCATCATCTTGCCATAGTGAGGGAGCTGCACTTCTAATTTTTAATAGGAATCAGCAGTCCACGGTCGATTTACGGACAGCCTGTGTCGTCCTGCGCTGTGCCAGTTCCCCGAGACTTCGTCAATTAGCTCTATTTTCTGCTTAAGCCGTTAAAGCCACCTCCATGGAAACGCCAGAAGAGGCCGGGGCGGGGGGGAGGGGAGCAGACAGGTGCGCCCTCTGTTTGGGAATACACAAAGGGCAGACCTAGCCGCCGCTGTGTCCCTGGCAACTCCACGCACGCAAGGCGCGCGCATTTCTCGCGGCGCCGCGGCGCAGTGGGCGGTCCTTCGGGAGGGCGGGGTAGCGCGCGCAGGTCGCCGCGCGTAGGCTCGCGGACACCCTGGGCCTGCTCGCGGACGCGGTGCCCGGGAAGCGCGAAGCCGGCTCCCGGCGGCGGCCGCCGCGGCGCCCGCGCTGTAGGGACTTGTAGTCCGCGTGCCTCCCCGGCACCTCCCCCGGTAGGTCGGTCTGCGCGTCCCCGCCCGCCGCAAGCCGACTTCCTGCCGCCGCCAAAACTACACCTCCCAGTGTCCTCTCCGCTGTGCGGCCGAAAGTGAAAACAAATTCTGGGCTGCGAGGGTGCTGCCCTCCGCCGGGCGCCCCCATCCGCTCCCCGCCCCTCCGGCGCCCTCCTGAGAGGTGGAGAAACGAAAGGCCGCGTCTTTCTCTCTCGACTTCTTCGGCTCCCAGGGTGGGGAGCGCGCGGGGGACGCAGGCCTCGCTTCCCCTGAGCCGGCCCCGCGCACGCGGGAGGCGGGGGTTTCCTCGCCTCACCCCAGTCGGGACGAGGAAACTTGTGGGGGCGGCGACCCCCGGCTGTGTTCCTGAACCGGGCAGCGAGGCCCCTGGGAAGTGACTTCTCACGCTTGGGGTTTCTTTAGTTTGCCCCCCGTTGCCGCCGGGCGCGTGGTCCCCCGGGAGGCGGCCGCGTGCGCACAGCCATGCATTAGGCAGGGCTCCCCTATGCGCGCGGGGAGCGCCGCCCGCTGCCTCGGGCCGCCGCTGCCTGCCGCCGCCCGCGGAGCCCGAGCCCGAGCCGCCGCCGCCCGTCCTAGGCCGGGGCGTCAAGGAGCCGGGGGCGCGGCCATGTGGGGCTAGTCCACGCCGCGCCTGGCCTGCACTAGGACCGGCAACATGGAGGCGGCCGTCGGCGCTTCCGACGGGGGGGACCAGGGCGGCGCGGGGCCCCGCGAGGACGCGACGCCCATGGACGCCTATCTGCGGAAATTGGGCTTGTATCGGAAACTGGTCGCCAAGGACGGGTCGTGCCTATTCCGGGCCGTGGCGGAGCAGGTAATGGGGTGAGGAACGGGAGGAAGCTGGGTGGGAAAGCGGCGGCGGGTGGCTGTGCGGGCCGCCCACGTCCGGGGGCAGCGCGTGGCCCGGCTGGCGTCACAGCGGCCCATTGTAACGCAGGAATGGGATGCTGCCCTGGGTTTGAGAGCTGTAAATCGAAACTTAAAAACCCGTAAATTAACTGGGTGTCGTCCCTCCCGGTGAAGAGGTAATGAGGACAACCTGTGAGGCCTGTTGAGCGCGTGTACGGTTGATTGATTGCTGGGGACTTGGCGAAATGATATTTTTCCATTCTGTTCCGCGTTCACCTCTCGGTTTTATAAGCACAGCGTTCACGCCAGTAAACCAGGTGTTTACTAGGGGAGGTGGTGCACCGGGCAGTACTCGCAGAGCATTGTTTTTTCTGCTGCTGGACTTTGGAATGTCGGGTAGTCTGCTCATCGATGTCCACTTAAATCCAGAGCGGAAAAATGCAGTTTGGGAACGTCAGCTTTTTAAGAATATAGAATGTTTTAAAAGAATTGTCTTTGAGTAGATTCCACTCTTTGTTATGCTCTGCAAGGTATGCTGAAAATAATTTACTTCCTAAAAGTCTGGTGTTGGGGATTCTCTAGGTTTTTGACTGAATTATTCCTTGCTAATGGTCAACATGACTTTCTAACAAGGAAGAGTTTTTTCTTTTAAAAAGGAGCTTTTTCCGCGTTATATAACACCGTGTAGTTGGTATGCAGTCACCGAAATCCATCCTATATTTGAAAAATAGCTGCTGAAATAGTTGGATAAAAGTCTCATATTACTGTCCTGGTGTGTATTTCATACCTTTCACAGTTTGCTTTTCTTCAGCTTAAGATCTCTTCCTACCATCTCTTTCCCTCCCGTGGAGTTTTTATGATTTTTTCCCCCCTCACCTTTTTTTGAATGCTAAGTAGTTTTTCAGAATTTTTGTTTGTGAGTCAGTGTTTTACTTAACATCTGTAGACTGGTCTATTCTTTTTTCAACTTCTAAAGGCAAGCCATTTATTTTCCAGGGGCCATTGCTTTCACATCAATATTAGAAAATCTGTTTTTCAAGCGAGAAATTGATTTAACTACTTCAGCTTTGCATTATGTTGCAGGCGTTGTCATTCATACATTCTGTGTATAACTCCCCAATTCCAGCCCTGCCTTTTTCAGTTCATTAGATTTCGCTCATTTTTAGAAATTTAGGATGTTCTAATGTTGTTGTGGGATTTGTTCACACACTCCCACCACAGTCTTTACTATTAGTAGATAAACAATCTGTCCCATTTGTGAATTTTCTGGATCTCCATCTGTCCTGGTGTTTCTACCTCAGCCTCCCCCGACTCCTCAGCACCTCCGGAAGCGGAACAAAGAGGTGGAAGTGAATTTAGCCCTTATTAACACATAGTGTTAGCTCTAGCAAGAATTTGGTTAGGAAGGAGGGAGAAACGAATGGAAATAAGGGAAGTTTGATGCTTATTTGCATTGGATTATCCTGATCCTGGTTCATACTGAAGTAGAAAAATGTGTCTCATTTCGGTATCCTGTGCCATAACTGGCAAACTTGGTTTACAGAAATCTCTGTTAAGGGGGATCTCTATTTTTAAGTAGAAGGGGGCAAAGTTAGTGTCACTAAGAACTAACTCATTGTTCATGTCATATAACACATTTTATCGTATCTCAGGATTTAAATCAGGCATAAGAATGTCTTCTTCAATTACGCGACTGATTTTTAGTATACTGAGCTTAGAAAGCTTAATACCATGAATTTTGAGGGAAACTCCTTTCTTTAGCAGACATGGATTAAGGATATAGCCTTTATGGCTAAAGGTACAGTATATGTGTTGGGGTGGGGAAGGAAGTAACACCAACCTCAGACTTAAAGGGTATGCTCTATAAAAATATGTACAAAGGATTTACTTTTTTGCCAACAGTTTTTCCAGTAATATCAAAATAATTTATCATTTCTAAGAAGGAGCCAGAGTAAATTATCTAAATGGCAGTTTTGGGGAGGTAGGTTGGGAGGGAGACTTGAATTAGGAGTCTCCTTTTCCTCTAAATTACCTGGTTTAGATAGGCCCTTCCCTTTTTACACTTCTGGACTTGGGCCTACAGGAGGCCTGACCTGAATCAGCTCTGTGGCGGTGGAGCTAAAAATAGGGCGCTCTTAGAGGATTTGTTAAAGCAGTGTGTCTCCGCCTTTCCTAGTGTTTATCACTATCTTGTCCCAAGTAAAGATTGGAAAGTCTCCTATTTTCTAGGTTATTTTCTGGCATATAATAATTTGCAGAGATATTTGTCTTAACATTTGCATTCTTCCTGTCCTTGAACTTGCACAAAGTTGTACTTTTTAAACAGTTGTCATTTAACCTTGCTTCTCTTGCAGTGCTTGCCTTTGTAAAGCTCCAGCACTCTACAATTTATGGAAGTTGCTGAGAATTTTGCTTCTGAGTGACAGGTTCAGATTTCATGTGTTAAGACCTTTTAAGAGGAGAAAAAACAGATATGCTTGTCATTGTTTTTAATGGAAAATAGGCTTTAATCAGTTATGTCTGCCACCTGTTGCTAGGTGAATGGCTCTAACACTATCTTCAGTTTGCCAATGGCAAGAAAGCCCTATCGGACCACACTGGTTTACTCAAATAATATCTTTATTCATGATAGTGTCTTAAGTAGCTTCTGTGGAAGAAGTGTTGCTAAATGTCATTTGTTGAATTGGCAAAAATATTGTGTGGTGGTTTGTTTTTCTATATGGACATTTCTTCTAGGGCTGAAAGCTTAGAATGTGTAAAGATGCTTTTCAGTAGTTTCCAAGATAGCAATATAGGTGTACTTCGTTAAGCTGAAAACCAGTTGTTTGCTGAAAACAAACTTATTGCTAACCTCAGCTAGTACATCTTCAGTGTATCTTAGTGTAAAGACATAACTAGCTGTCTCCAGACAGTCGTGCCTCTCTGGTTGTGTGAGTATAAAGATTTTATTTATTTATTTATTTTAGAGGTAGATAGAGAGATGGATAGAGTGTGTGCTAGTGATTGCAAGTGCATGTGGGGGGAGAGACAGAAGGGGAAGGAGATGGGGGAGAATCTCAAGCAGACTACATGGATTGAGAGGTCCAGTGTGGGGCATGATGCGGGGCTCACTTTCATGACTCTGAGATTACAGATCATGATCTGAGCTGAAACCAAGAGTTGGACACTTAACTGAGCCACCCAGGTGCCCCTTTGGTTCTGTTTGTATAAATAAACCTTGGATGTTATCCAGAGACCCGTAAAATGCAGTTGGAGCCTCCCTTTTCCTGAATTCACTGCTCATCTGAGCATGAGGAAGAATCTCTCATTTGGACCTGTAACTCTTTTTTTTTTTTTTAAGATTATTTATTTATTTGACAGAGAAATCACAAGTATAGGCAGAAGTAGGCAGAGAGGCAGGCAGAGAGGGAGAACCAGGCTCCCTGCTGAGCAGAGAGCCTGATGTGGGGCTCGATCCCAGGACCCTGGGATCATGACCTTAGCTGAAGGCAGAGGTTTAACCCACTGAGCCACCCAGGCACTGGTGGACCTGTAACTTTTTTTTTTTTTTTTTAAGATTTTATTTATTTATTTGACAGACAGAGATCACAAGTTGGCAGAGAGATAGGCAGAGAGAGACGGAGAAGTAGGCTCCCTGCAGAGCAGAGAGCCTGATGCGGGGGGCTCAATCCCAGGACCCTGAGATCATGACCTGAGCCAAAGGCAGAGGTTTAACCCACTGAACCACCCAGGCGCCCCTGGACCTGTAACTCTTAAAGCTACTTTATATTAATATAAATTGTCTTCTCAGGAGCCTTATTAGTAGTTGGACATGTGGTTATTTTAAATGGTTCAGGGTCTCCCCCATCCCCCATCCTTCTGGGGTACTAGGAACACTTTGATTTGAGACACTCAGTAATAGAAAATAATTTTAATCTTTTCTTTTAAGCATGGTAGTTAAAGTATTGGAGGCTAGCCAAAAGGGCTCCTAAGCATTTGATTATACTAGTTTCTTTCAAATCAAAGCTTCAGCATTTTATTTTATTTATTTGTTTTTTAAAATATTTTATTTATTTGACAGACAGAGATCACAAGTAGGTGGAGAGGCAGGCAGAGAGAGAGGGGGAAGCAGGCTCCCCAAGAGCAGAGAGCCCGATGTGGGGCTTGATCCCAGGACCCTGGGAATCATGACCTGAGCCGAAGGCAGAGGCTTTAACCCACTGAGCCACCCAAGCGCCCCTAAAGCTTCAGCATTTTAGTAAGAGACAAAATGCCCGTAAGTTATCCTTTCATTGAACTAGTTTAACAGAAGAAGACAGAGGCTACAAAGTGAGAGGATTTTGATCATCTTTGTAGTGTGGCTTATTTCAGTTGGTGCTTTAAGATTTTGGGCTGAGGCTCTTGGCTGGCTCAGTTGGTAGAGCACGTGACTCTTGATCTCAGCGTCGGTGAGTTCAAGCTCCATGTTGAGCATGGAGCCCACTGAAAAAACACAAAAAGATTTTGGGCCCAAGAGCAAGTTTCAAGGCTCTTGGGCTGGTAGAACATAGCAGCATGTTTGCATCTTGTGTGCTGCTCACTTGGATATTCCTTCAAGAATTGTGGAAGCTTGGGGCGCCTGGGTGACTCAGTGGGTTAAAGCCTCTGCCTTTGGCTCGGGTCATGGTCCCAGGGTCCTGGGATCGAGCCCCGCATCGGGCTCTCTGCTCTGCGGGGAGCCTGTTTCCTCCTCTCTCTCTTCCTGCCTCTCTGCCTACTTGTGATCTCTGTCTGTCAAATAACTAAATAAAACCTTAAAAAAAAAAAAATTGTGGAAGCTTGACAACCAAGGATTTGGGAATGAGTACCTTAATTTTTCTGAAACCACAGGGGAATTATATCTCTACATAACATGTAATTCCAAATTACTGGAAAAAAGAAATCTAATTCTTACAGGCTTAATGGTCCTGTTGAAGTTGCCTATTCTCGTTTCCAACAAGTATAGGATGAAGCTAAGCACTATGTGGCAGAGATTGTTAGCCCTGCATTGTGAAGAGCAAAGCAATAGGAAGGCTGGTCAAGAAAGGAAAAAGTATGTTAAGTTTACAAAGGTTTCCTCACGTGAATGACCTAAAGGAGAAATGGTAGTAAGTTCTTCATAGAATGACTTAAGAAGTAGTACTGACTATAGGTCACTTCACCTGTGGTTAGAGGAAGAGATGGGAATGAATAAAGATTTAGAAATTACTAAATGCAAACAGAGAGAAACTGATTTCTATTGGTTGTGAGGTTATTTAGGGTGTGAAAGAAAGTTCTAGCTTGTACCTTAAATTCTCTTAGCAAAATGTGTAGTAGCATGTTGCTTTTCTTTTTCAGGTGTTGCACTCTCAGTCTCGCCATGTCGAAGTCAGAATGGCCTGTATTCACTATCTTCGAGAGAACAGAGAGAAATTTGAAGCGGTAATTTGTAATTTTACACATGGAATGGTGTCTTGACTTGCATTTACATTTCAGCCTTTAGAAGTGGTCTGGTGGGAGTTTCACAGCCTGGATCTTAATGCAGGTTATAGGAAAAAAAACAAACAAACCTGCTTTATTGAATTTAAATCCAATTATATACAATTGTGATTTTTTAAGCTGTTTTGTGGTTTTCATTTCTTTAGACATTTAGAACGTTATGATAGGTAAGATAAATTGCTGTGGAAGATGAAAGGATGACTTGGACAGAATCCTTGCATATTAAGAGTGAGCTTTGTTTGTCATGGTCAAGAAATTGGGCGTCATGGTTAATTAATAGTTTTCTGTGATTTGTAACCCCCTATGAATTTAAAAAATTTCAGACTTGGAGTATAAAAAAATATGCTGAGCACATCTAATACTGAGCCTTTAATTTTATCAGAAGGCATTTATAGATTTTTAATTTTCAGGGTTTATCATTGTGAATCATACCTCAGAACACTGTAATTATGTAAATAATGATTAATAGTTGCTAGAATGTTGTATAACAACTTACTGTAATTTTCTCGGTAGCATATAGTAGGCTGTGAAATAAGATGCTAGAGTGGCCTGTTTTCTTTTTACATTGAAAGCTTTATAGGATTTACTAGTTATTGGTTTTATGACCTAGAATTAGGTCATTGGACTTTCAATGGTACTTTTCCCCTTTGACTGCCAAAAAAAATTGACACCTTGCAAATAACTCAATTCTAAAACTTAATAGGTAAACAGTTCTTAATTTGGATCTGCTTTTCGGTTGGTGTTCCTGTATTCAAGCCAGATGGTACTACTGGTGACATTCTAGATGTATTCTGGGTGCCATATTATAAGAAAGGCAGTAATATATTCCAGCAAGGAGAGGTAACCCACTTGATCAGGAGATTTGAGAACTTGTTTTACAAAAAGGAAACTGGTGATGTGGAGGTTAGATAAGAGTATTAGGGTGTAGTATAAAAGGGGGAGGGGTGAGGAGAGTGGGGTGCTTTTTACATATTTTAAAGAAATTACAAGTGATTAATCATTATTATTGGTCCCACAGAGTAAAACACTGTTGACAGTAATGGACGTTGCTCTCATTAGTTGAGCACTTTCTCTGTGCCAGGCATTGTTTAAGTTCTTATATTTATTTAGCCCTCAACAGTTTGAAGAGGTATGATCAGAGGTTGAAAGTTCCAAGGGGAAAAGTTTCACTTTCCTTTCATAATTTACTAAGCATCTTCAAAGAATTCCTATTGGCCAAAACTGGAAAAGGCTGTCATGGGAAGGAGGGTGAGGGTGTGTGCTTTGTTTACTGACAGTGTTTAGTCAGTCTAGATGGACACTTTCTAATTGATTAGAAAGGAGAATCTCAGATTGGATGCAGGCTTGTATCAGAACACTGTGTTTTCTTCCCCCAAAGTATAAATAATCACCTCATACAGAATTGTGTTGGTGGGATATTTAAAATATATGGCTGTTTTATTATAAGGATGTGTTGAAACTTAAGGTACTTTTTGGAAATTTGACAGCATATGATCTAGAAAAGAATCAATCTCAAAAAAAAGCCATGGGTGTTTAAAAGATTTTTATAGACTGTAACATGTACTTTAATGTTTTTATGTATATCGGTTTGCTACATTAACTGGGACTATACTTTAAATAGAATTTGGTGTTCCAGATGAATGTCTTTTAGAGATTTTTTTGTTCAGTTAAATTAGTGTGATGGCTAACAGAAATCACATAGCTTGACTAAACTTTTTAAGTTAAACAGTGAAGCAAGCTGTAGTAGAAAAATCTTGTTGGTTCTCCACAGTATCTTGCATTATTAGTTCTCATTTTTTTTTAGTGTGATCTAAGAGACACTATTCATATCTGTAATAGTAAATTAATATTTCTTAGCTACTATATTGTCTCTGCGTTGGCCATTACCAAAATACTCCTAAGTGCTTGTTTTATATATTTGTCTGTTCATAATGTCACTGACAGTGACCTTGAAATGCCTTCTCCCTCAGTCTGCAAGTCTTTCCTGGGCCCAGGGCCCTCTCTAAACAGGTGTCCAGTTGAGTTTCTCTCTCACTCTGTTCTCCCCAACCAGTTGTCCTGTTTCTGCTGGCTGGTTGGCTTCTGTCTTCTCAACATAGTGTTCATTGCCTCTTCACGCCACATTGTGCCTGTCCACATTCTGTCCAGGAAGTCTTTTCTGATAATGTTTCCTTTTTAAAATTCTTTTGTCTGTTTATAATCTTCACTTAATTATTTTTATGTATTTTAATAATTAGGTTGTTTACATGTATTACTATTACTGATGTATCCAAGGTTCATGTAAAAACTTGGTAATTCACAGTGAAAAGATTTTTTTGTTTGATATATTTCTAATAGACTTTTTTTTTTGCAGTTTATAGAAGGGTCATTTGAAGAGTATTTAAAACGTTTGGAAAATCCACAGGTATGCAGTGATTCTGTAATATATTTCTATTTTTTATGTATTGAAGTAATCAGCATTCATTAAAATGTGATATAGTGTATGGAGGGGTTACAGCAAGTACTTTTTTTCGTATATGTTTCTTAGTTGCACATTTTATATAGCATTTAATTGGAAGACAGTTGGAGCTGTGTACAAGATGTTGCCTCAGTAAGGACAGAGTAATGCTTTTTTAATTTTTGTCATAATGGCATCTGAATATAGCATAAAAGAGCTACAATAACAGTGGTGATGATTTTCAGGATTCTGTATTGGTATGGGTATTGGTCTTGGTGGACAGAGTGCAAGGTTTGATTGCTTCTTTAGGCCTCTGGGGAGGTAGGTTCTTTTATGGAGGTTCCATTTCCCATGATCAGCTTGAGAAGAGGGAAGAGACTGTTGAGAGGAAAACGATGGCAGTCCCACTGCCTTACTTTTCTCAGTCATGTTGAAGTTAAAAGGATTTTTCTGTTTTTTTTCTGCTTGTAAAACTAACACTCTTCTCTATAAAAATCCAAAATCATGAAATGCCACATAGAACGCCTTGTAGAATATTCTGTCATCCCTAGAGGTAATTTCTGTTGAGTTTACAATGACATTAGCCAAGAAAGAAGCTAAGAAGAGGAGTCGGGTAGGGAGGAAGAGAAATAGTAACTTAGGAACAGTTTATTTGATTAACAATTGGTGTCTCCATTTGATTCTCTGAAACTAATTGAAGTCCTTGTTGAGTGCCAAGAATAGACAGGCACTCTGGGAATGCAGAGGTAACTGGGGTTTGGGTACTGTTCGCAGGAGTTGTCCTGTAGTATGGAAAAATACCTAATACAGCTGAGAAAGCACATGTCATAAGTCTAGATAATGATGCTATAGGCATTCACAATTACATTTTTACCTAGGTAGGCAAAGGAAGAGCTAGTAGGTTGGCATTTGAAGTCTGAATAGATTCTGAATGAGAAATGCCTAGGGTGAATGGTCTTTCTAGGTAGGGAAAATTGTGAGCAAGGCAGATCCAGAAAGCAGTTCAGTTTGTGTGGAGCCTTTGAAGGTAGGAGGTAGTGAGTAGTCAGGGCAGGCTGTGGGACTGGTCATGGAAGAGTCTTCACTGCTAGGCTCAGTATGGGGCTTATCTTTAGGCTAGCATTTCTCAGAGTGTCAGTCATTGACTATCTGCATCAGAATTACCTAAGGTGGTTGTAAATTCCACTATTCAAGACCTGAATTAAAGTCTATGCCTGGGACCTGAGAATGGGAAACCTTTCAACTTTTTTGGGGCAAGAAGTGAGTATGTCACTGCTGAGAATCCAGAATAGTGCTTGGCTTCCTTGTTGGCTGTCTGAATAGATGGATAAAAGAATATTGGGCAGAGATGGTTTGGAAGTGGATGAGACTTGAGGTGGCAAGATCCGTTGCATGGTTTAAAAAAAAAAAAAGTTTAATACATGGAAAAATGTGCACACTACATGCAGTGTAAAAAAAAAAAGGAGTATTGTGTTACTCCAGTTCTGGAGGCAGACATCGCTCAAGGTCTTTTCGCTAAATCCACTCCTGATTCCATTAATCCACTCCTGATTCCATTTTTTTTTTTTTAAGATTTTATTTATTTGACAGAGAGAGATCACAAGTAGGCAGAGAGGCAGGCAGAGAGAGAGAGAAGCAGGCTTCCTGCTGAGCAGAGAGCACGATGCGGGACTTGATCCCAGGACCCCGAGATCATGACCTGAGCCGAAGGCAGTGGCTTAACCCACTGAGCCACCCAGGTGCCCCTCCTGATTCCATTTTTATTTCAGTCATTTCAGTATGGAGTTTTGCCCACATATCATGGTCACAGATACCATTTTCCTGTAGTTCCCCCTGCCCTTACCTTAAAGCCTCTTTGAAGACGAGGATTGTATATTTTATTGCTTTTGGGATTTTCATAGTTACCTTTAGTTTGGGGTGCTGAACTGATTTGTGTGTGTGGTTTGAATGTTAAATCCAGATTGCATTCTATGTAATATACTGGAAAGATAAATACCAGAATGTTGTCTATAGTAATATTCCTTGTGATTTTTATTTAATTTTTTAATTTTTTTATAAATATATAATGTATTATTAGCCCCAGGGGTACAAGTCTGTGAATTGCCAGGTTTACACACTTCACAGCACTCACCATAATAGCACATACCCTCCCCAATGTCCATAACCCAATCACCCTCTCCCAAGCCCCTTCCCCCAGCAACCCTCCTTCCTGGTGATTTTTGTTCCATTATGGAAAATAAAGGAAACAACAAAGTCTGTTTATTAACAACCCCCCCACTTTTTTTTTTTTTTTTTTTTTTTTTTTTTTTAAAAAGTAAGTTCTACGGCCAGCATGGGGCTTGGACTCATTTCTTGGAGATCGAGTCGCGTGCCCTATTGACTGAGCAGCTAGGTCCCCCGGTTCATTAACTTTTTAATCAAGAAAATCCCACAATGTTGTTTATAGTAATTTTTGTGTAGCAGTTTAGGCTGTCAAGCTATGAGTTTCTGAGAAATGGTGGGAGTGGAGAGGAAAGGGATAGAGGGAGGAAATGAAGTAGTGTGAACCAGACTGACACTGATTAGGAAGAATGGAAGTTGCTACGGTTTTGAGCACGTTCCGGGATGGGGTCTCCTTCCCATGGTGCTGGCTGGCCAGCTTTTTTATTTTTATGAACCGCCCCCCCCCCCACCGCAATCTGATCAGATTTCTTCTCCAGATGTTTCAGGTATCTTCTGAATAGTTGTTTGTGCTTTTTTTTTTTTTAATTAGAGAAAGTGTGTGCGTGCATGTGCGTGGGCAAGAGGAGGGGCAGAGGAAGGGGGAAAAACACACTCCCTGCTAGGCATGGAGCCCAACTATGCAGGGCTCCATCCCAAGACCTTGAGATCATGATCTGAGCCTAAGTCAGACGCTAAACTGACTGAGCCACCCAGGCACCCCTGTGCTTCTTTATTAGCAACAGATATTTGTCTTTTTAAATTTTTATTTTTCCCTGATACGTGGAATGTATGAAATGAGAAGAGAGATACAGTTGATAGATAAACTCTTATGTTTCTCCTAGTTCTCAGAGAAAGCATCTTTATTCTTAAAATGCCAGTGGAGCATTTTGAAAAATGCCTCAAACTTTTGGCAGGAATATATTTTTGTCAGCTTTATGGAGGTAAAATTGACATATAGTAAAAATCAGGGTTTTTTTACACCTAAAATTCACCTATTTTAAGTGTATAATTTGATGAGATTTGACAGATGTATACAGTTGCATAACCACCACTACAAACACACAAGGGATGTTTCCATCACTTCACAAAGTTCCCTGTGCTCTTTTGCTCTTAATCCCTTTTCCCCCACCTCTGGCTATTGGCAACCACTGCTTTTTAAGTTTTGTCTTTTTTAGACTACATAAATGGAATGATATAGTTTGTAATCTTATGTATCTGGCTTCTTTTACTTAGCTTAATGGAAACACTTGGAGATTCATCCGTGTTGTTGTTGGGTGTATCAGTGGTTTGTTCCTTTTTGTTGATGAGTTTATTATACGAATGCCGCAGTTTGCTCGTCCATTTATCATTTCATGAATATTTGGGTTCTTTCCAGTTTGAGAGCGTTTTATGATTAAAGCTGCTAAGAAAATTTGCCAATAAGTGTTCATGTGGACATATGTTTTCTTTTTTCTTGGATTAACACTTAGGAGTGGAATTGCTCTGTCATATGGTAAATGTATGTTTATCTTAATGAGAAACTGCCAGACTTTCAAAATGGCTCTGCATTTTGCTTTCTCATTGGCAATACATGAAAATTCCAACTGCTCTTTGTCTTTGTTAACATTCAGTCTTGTCAGCTTTAAAATTGTAGCTCTTCTAGTGGTTGTGTAGTGGTATGTCATGGTGGTCTTAACTTGTATTTATTTCTCTAATGTTGAACATCCTTTCATGTTCTTGTTTGCCTTCCATATATCTTTGTTGGTGAAATGTCTGTTCATAGATTTTGCCCATCTTTTGTTATGTTGCTGGTTTTATTGAATTGTTAGAGCGCTTTATACTAGATATAAGTTCTGCACTGATATGTAATTTCCAGATACTTTATTCCAACTTGTTACTTTATCTTTTCATTTTCTTGAACAAAAGTTTATTTTTAGCGACTGTTGAAAAACATTTAAATTACACATTTTTTTTAAATTACACATTTTTTATATAGTTCATTAGTTTAAACAGATTTTGCAGAAATGCTTTACTGTCACCCAAAAGAAAGAAGTATATTAAACTTAAGAAGCGATAAGTAAATAAGATTATAGCCTTAAGGTGGAAGACAATGGTAGAACATAGGTATCTTTTATAATTTAAAATCGACCCTGGTTAAAGAAGATAAGGTATTATGATAGCCATTGTTTACTTAACCAGACTACAACAGAATTTATTCTCAGATTAAGGGCTTATAAAATGGTACATTATTTGAGAGAGAGTATTTTGTTGAAACAAGGAGAATAATTTTCAATTTTTAAAAGTGATTTAACAACTTTTGCATGAAGTAGATGTAGCTTATGTTTGTGATTTAAGCAAACTGGTTTGAGTGAAGGATTTCTCTGGAATGTCACTTGTAGCAGTTTATGAGAAGCCATGATTGTTAGGCTGAGGCCTATTTTAAGAAATCTATTTTAATATATGGTACGCATTTCATTTTGAAACCCAGAGCAAACTTTTAAGAACTGTTAAAATGAAAAATCTTCTGAGGGAAAGATATCCTTGTCTGAGATACACGTTGTTTAAAATCTTTTCCTTATCTCAAATTTCTTTAAAGGAAAAAGTGGCAACATTCACTTACCATAGCTCATTTTTGTTAGTCAGTCTTGGTATTAAGTCTTTACTAATTTCACAAGTAGCATAGGAATGCATTCTCATGGTAAAAGATTTAGTCCAGAATGAAGAGTGAAGGGGCACCTGGGTGGTTAAGTGTCTGCCTTCAGTTCAAGTCAGGACCCCAGGGTCCTGGGATCGAGCCCCACATCAAGTTCCCTGCTTGGAAGGAAGCCTGCTTCTCCCTCTCCCACTCGCCTGCTTGTATTCTCTCTCACACTGTCTCTCTCTCTCTGTGTCAATTAAATAAATAAAGTCTTTAAAAAAAGAAAAAGAGCGAAAATCCTTCATTTTCCCTGATCTTGAATTCCTTGTCTCCACTGTCAGTTTAGGATGTATCCTTCTAGTCCTCATACACCTGCACATACGTATACTGAACATAACTTTTTG
The DNA here is from genome assembly GCF_922984935.1 of Meles meles. Classification (NCBI taxonomy): domain Eukaryota; kingdom Metazoa; phylum Chordata; class Mammalia; order Carnivora; family Mustelidae; genus Meles; species Meles meles. Next base: position 149,529,145 of record NC_060067.1, read on the forward strand.
TTTCTTTTACCCAATAAGGTTTTTTTTTTTTTTTTAAGATTTAATTAATTCATTTTAGAGAGCAAGTAAAACAGCATGCCTGTGTGAATGAGCAGGGAGAGGAGCAGAGGGAGAGGGAGAGAGAATCTCAAGCAAGCTCCACACTGAACATGGAGCCTGACCCGGGGCTGGTCTCATGATACTGAGATCATGACCTGAGCCAAGGTAGAGCTGGATGCTTAAGTGACTTGAGCCACCCAGGCGCCCCATGACTGACTTCTTAGACTTGATAGTCTGATCTTTCCAAGTCAGTTCATATAGGTATACCTCATTCTTTAGATGATTGTGTGGTGTTCCATACATGGTGTGGATGAACCATAAAGTATTTGATTACTCCTTTCCTATTAGTGGAATATCCAGACTTTCTTTAAAAAAATTTTTCTTTAAACTATTATAGATAGCTACAGTGAACATCCTTATTTGTGCACACTTGTGTGGTGGACATATGAAATACTTGTTTAGGATAGGTTTACAGAATTTGAATTGCCAAGTGAAAGAGTATGTATGTATATTAAATTTTGATATATACTGGCCATTTCCTCTAATAGGCTTAAAAATATAAAGTGACTCCTTTGAATTTCTATCTCATTTCAGAAAGATTGCTAGGACAGTGATCTCTTTGTACTTTCAGTCACCCTGAAAATAAGAGTCCTACTCCTTTTTTATCTTTTCTGATACCTGCATTCTCCTATTCACATCTCATTTTCTGGGCATGTACATGTTCCAAGCTATGTCCTGGGTTCTTGGTTAGAGATCAGAGTCCTTGCCTTCAGCAGGTTCTCCACTTAGAGATACCACTCCGTGGTCTTACCATAGCAATAGGAACTATCATTTCACCCTGTTACTAAGGTTTTTATACAACAGAGACTTGGGCTGTTTTTTTAAGTCGATTTTTAGTTGTTGTTTTTTTTAAGATTTTATTTTTTTAACAGATCACAAGTAGGCAGAGAGGCAGGCAGAGAGAGAGAGAGGAGGAAGCAGGCTCCCCGCTGAGCGAAGAGCCCGATGCATTCTGAGCCGAAGGCAGAGGCTTTGACCCACTGAGCCACCCAGACGCCTCTCGATTTTTAGTTATATATGTAGTGTCTGTTTTATATAAATGTTTTAATAATACTAATATATTACATTATGTATAATATAAAATATAAACAATATACATAATTATAATATAGATATTATACATAAATAAAATATGTATGTGTAATTATACACATATAACACATAATACACTAATATTAATGAGCTTTTTCTAGCTCATGAGGTATAGTCATAAAGGTATGTGTTAAGGTATTGTATAGAGGTATATGTATTATGAAGTATGAAAACTCAAGTGCCAACTTTTTTTCTTTAATACAGGAATGGGTTGGACAAGTGGAAATAAGTGCCCTTTCCCTTATGTACAGGTAAACACTATAGTAACATTAGGAAACAAAAAGTGAGTGGGAAATTAGTATATATTCCATTATACTAAAATTGTTAAAATAGCAAAGCAGTTTTATGCCTTAATTGTGAAGCATCTTTTCTAAGATTTTTTTAATTGCATCAATTAGATTTGGATGTTAAATATGTCAGTGTTTAGAAATTGTAATTCTCAAAATATCTTTGGGAAGCAGTACAGACATTTTTCCAGGCCTGTAAACAATATCACTCATCAACTTGATAGAGGAATGATTTCCTACTTTCTCAGGGATGGTAGCTTCAGATGGCCACTAGAACAGAGGCAAAACATCATGTTAGTATTTAATTACTTTTGTCTGGGAGAAGAACAGATGACTGCTTTATTTTTTCTTCTTGAAATGTCTGTATAAAATTTCATCTTCACAATTTCTGTAATTTTGAAGTTTCCTTTTAGAATTATATCTGAAGTTAACATATATGCAAATTATATTTGGAGTTCTACTTTTTAAAAAGGTACTTTGATCCAGGTGTTTTACAATTAAGTTATTGTATTGCTGTCTTTGTTTATTGCTCTCTCCACGCCTGGGACATTGCACGGCACGTATTAGGCTCTTAATGAATGAACGAACGAATAATGGTTAAGTCATGAAATACATTTTCCCAGAAGTAATTGCTCAATTTTACTTTCAGGAAAGATTTTATAATTTATCGGGAACCAAATGTTTCTCCTTCACAAGTAACTGAAAATAATTTTCCGGAGAAGGTAAGAATTTTTCTAAGTGTTTCTGAAGGATTTCAGTAAAAGAACCACTTGCCACCTTGACCTTCTAAGCTATAGTTTTAAGGTGACCTTTTGAAATATTTTTGTATGAAGGTTATGATAATTTTTTTAAACTTCCTGTTAATCGTTATTGAGTCATATTTTGTATTTGTTTTTTTTCCCCACAAATCACAGTGTTGAACGCTATCAGAACATTACACTAGAGGAAAAAACCTCAGATACTAGTGTATATGATTAACTAGACCATTTTGCATCACTATAAACATTAAGTAAAATTACTTGTGAAAGTAGGTTCTGCCATTGCATCCAAAAATACTTGGGTAGTAGTGATATATTTCTCTTTATAAAGATAATTTACTGGCTGAGATGTTATTATCTAGTCCCAAACTGGAAACAACTGAAAAATTATGTAAAGACTAGAAGGAAAAAAAAAACAACCTTCAGTTGGTTCATTGTTATAAGAGAACTTTTTTTTTTTTTAAGATTTTATTTATTTATTTGACAGGCAGAGATCACAGGTAGGCAGAGAGACAGGCAGACAGGAAGGGAAGCAGGCTTCCTGCTGAGCAGAGAGCCCAGTGTGGGGCTCAAGATGTGTGGCTCGATCGCAGGGCCCTGGGATCATGACCTGAGTCGAAGGCAGAGGCTTTAACCCACTGAGCCACCCAGGCGCCCCGAGAACTTTGTTTTAATTAGCTGCTTTGGAATCATCCAGGCCAAGTTGAAATGTTTTGTCATCATGCTAATGGTGGTAAGAGGGAGGGGAATTGAGTGAAATACTACCTTATAAAAAGGACTTTGGAGTTCCTAAAGGTGCTTGGCTCTGGATTTGGCCTATCTAATATAAGTTTTGGAATACAACATAATCCAAACAAAATCAGTGTGTCTTTTCATTTGCATAAGCAATTGACTATTTAGAAAGTACTTAAAACTAAAACAGCAGAAAAAAAATTTACTTTTGATTGTGCCTCTTAGAGGTCAGCATCTTCATAAGGTTTTGGAGTATTTAGTATTTTACAGTCTTTTAACTGTCTTTTTTTTTTTCAGTAGTGGAAATTCTGTTGTTTTCAGGTATATTGTATATTTTTTGTGATCCCATAAGCATTTCCCCGGATCACTGAGAACTTTTTGATTTAAAGACATTTCAGCATTGGATATACCATAATTGACCACATTGAAGCCTTAGTTTGCTCTAAAATAATCTTTTTTTTTTTTTTTTTTTTTTTAAAGTAAGCTCCATGCTTAGCATGGTGGAGCCCAGTGTGGGGCTTGAACTCACCACTCTGAGATCAAGATCTGGGCTGAAATCAAGAGTTGGGCACTTAACCGAGTCACCAGGCACCCCTAAAATAATCATTTTTTAAAAAATCTTATTTGTGAGAGTATGTGCAAGAGAGAAAGAGAGAGGGGTGGGGGAGAGAGAGAGGAACGGGGAGAGAGCAAGGGAGAGAGAGTATGAGCCAGGGTGGGGAGAGGAAGAGGGAGAAGCAGACTCCCACTGAGCAGGGAGTCCAATGCAGGGTTGGATCCCAGGGCCTTGAGATAATGACCTGAGCCAAAGGCAGATGCTTAACTGACTGAGCCACCCAGGTGCCCCTAAAATAATCCCTTTCTATTTATTAGTAATTCAGAGAAATTGGAGGTAAAAGTTGCTGTGTGTCATAAGTGAAGGACTGAAAGGTGTCTTTAATTTTTCCCTTTCAGGTATTACTGTGTTTTTCAAATGGAAATCATTATGATATTGTCTATCCCATAAAGTATAAAGAGAACTCTGCAATGTGTCAGTGTGAGTATCACCATCGTGTTTGTGTAGGAAGTTACATTCCTAAGCTATACAGTCCTAATGCAAACAAGTCTGTTTTGTTGCATACGAAGATATGCAAAGAATCTTGGGTTAGCAGAAGTATTAATACTATAGTGAGAACTTGTTTGACTAGGAAAAAATGGAGCTAGTCAGCTCCATTGACTCATAAATACAGTTATTTTCTGCAATAATTCATTTCGATAATAAGGATTTGTATGTGTTTTTAAAGTTGTTGGTGTAGAGCTTGAAAATCTAAAGGAGCAAATCAAGCATTTGATTGTTTTGACACTAGAACAGGGCTTCTTAACCTTGACACTACTGCCATTTTGGGCCAGATAATTCTTTGGAGCTGTTCTGTGCATTATGAAACCTTAAGTATAATGTCCCTGGCATGTACCATGTGGAGAGCTCTCTTTTTTTCATTGCAACAAGTAAGAAGCTGTCCAAATTTTGCCAGGTGTTTTTTAGAAGGATAAAATCCTCTCTCCTTCCCCAGTTGAGAATTACCACTTTAGTAGTTCCTTTCTACCTTACTCTCCTTTATCATCTGTCTGATGAAGGGCACATCGTTCAAACAGAGCATCAGTGCTGTAACACTGTAACAGCTTTTTCCTTTGTTCTTAAGCTAGTGGTGACCAGTAAAGATATGGGTAATGCAGTTTTATAAAATAGATGGATCTGTTTTAAAATAAAAAAGTGTAGCTGTCTGTATCCTAGTCTGTGTCCTCCTCTTCTAGCTGGTTAAAATCTAGACATTTCAGCTTTGGGAAGGATAGCTCATGGAACCTTCCTTACCCATACTTCTCTCATGCCTATGTTTTAGATGTTATCAGGGGTGGCAGAAAGGTGATCTGTGAGAAGGTGGTCTCTTTGGGGACTCATTTATAGGGTGGGTACCTGTTGTTGATGAATTTTTAGTTTCAAAAAGATTGCTGCAGTATAATTAAATCAGAGTCCTAAATGCCATCTGTAATGTGTTTTTGAGTATTTGGTAATCTATATTTTTGTGTTTTCTAGAGGTTTTTTGGTTTTGTTTTGTTTTTTTTTTTTTAAGCAAAAAAGTTGATTAAATATGCTTCTTTCTTTCAGTGGCTGCTCAGAATACATTTTACAACAGTTGTTTTTGGAGTCCCTTATGAAAAGCTGTCCTCTTCTAGGAATCTTAAAGTTTCTTAATGTTTTCTTTCCACATCTCTTAATGTTGGGTAGATTATGTGACCTTTTTAATTCTCAAGTTTCCTCATCTGTACTGTTAGAATAATAATACTTTGCTGTGCGTGGAATGAACTATGAACATATGTAAAGGGTTTGCACAGTGCTTGGAATGCAGTAATTGTATGCATGTTTAGCCTTTACTGTTATCATACTTGTTTCACGGTTGTGGTACCTTTTTGTGTTTTAAAAATGGCAGTAGCTTATGTAATGATTTCAAATTAATTACAGAGACAGAAATTCTAGTTGGCTTTCTATCTAGGTAACTTTTCGACTAAATTGTATTACTGAGCAGAAGGTGTTACAGGTGCCCTAGTTAGGATTTTAGAAACCTGGGCAATAGACATTGTCAATTTTGTGTTAAAACATAACATTAGTTAATGTTGCATAACATTTCTCTTATTAATTGCAGCTCTCCTTTATGAATTGCTGTATGAGAAGGTATTTAAAACTGATGTTAGTAAAATATTGGTGGGACTAGACACTTCTGAAGTAGCTGATGAAAACAACAGTGAAATATCAGATTCAGAGGATGACAGTTGCAAGTAAGAATAAATTTAAGTCCTAAAATCTTTATAGTGCCCTATAAAGAAATAGTTCAATAAGGAATGTGAGTCATGGAGATGCCTCACATATTGAGGTATTATATACCTCATTATGTACCTAAAATACAGCAATCTGCAGTACAAGATTCTTTTTTCCTGCCTCTGATTTTACCTAATTTTTATTACGGGACTGTTTTTGAAAGTTGATGCTTTTGGTTGATAGGCTCTTTCTTGTATAATCTACAAGTATATGTACTTAGTATAATAGACTTAGTTCTGCCTATATGTGTGTGTGTATTGTAAAATTTTAAGGTTAACCTGTCATTTGTTTACATATCCAATGATGAAAAAATGACCATTTTATTTCTGCAACTTTGTTTCATTGTTTCCTTACTCAGATAATGCCTTCCTTTTTCTTTTTATATAATACTAATTCCAAATTGGGGTACAAGTATGAGAACAGCTCTGGGTAATGTCTCTGTTTAGGATTGTGAATAAACACTTTTTAACTTAGAGTCTCGGAGGCCTTTTCCACACAGGATATGTACGATAGTGGTTAAGAGCTTGGGGCCGTGGACAGCCAAATCTGGTTTCAATCCCAGCTTCCTGCTAAAGTAACTAGACTTGGGGCAACTTACTTAAGTTCACTAGTGTGCCCCAATTCTATATAAAATTAGGATATATTAGTATTTCCTTGGAGGGAAATTTGTAAGAATTAAAAGAAATATTGTATAATGTGTATAGCCTAGTTTCTAGGTATGGCGTCTGACATTTTTTAGTTCTAATTAACAATGTTATAACCTTTACTCTCTGTTTTATAAGAGCTCTACCCAATTCCATTCCTAGTCAGGGTAATATTATATTATTCCTAGTGTGTGAGAGTATGAAAGCCTACTTGGTGTTCCATAGTGAAACTAGAGAAATAAATGACATTAAACCTTAGGATATCTAATTCTTTATTGAATATATCTCCTTTTATCAGAAATACCAGGCATTTGTTGAGTTACATTTTTCTGATCCTCACTGAAAAAATGATTGACTACCATTACTTTGTAAGAGAGAGATGAGTCAGGTTAGAATCTGGGTCTGCTATTGCACACTTAATTCTAGGATAGAGTAACTTTAAAGGGATAGAAGTTCTGCTCCATCATTTAATCTAGGCTCCCATCTGATTAGAATGTGCCTTTGAGCTTAGAGGAAGTTGAGAGAGCGAGTGATTAGCTTGTTATAGGTTATTACCTATTATGGTGTGGAGGGACTTGAGCACATGCCCTTTGCTCCCTGCTCATCATTTTAGCAACAGTTGGGTCTGGAATAGCAGTTGACTGATGAAATACGTATGAAGTTAAGGCTAGTAAGCTGGAGAAGCTTATTAGGAAAGGTGTGTTCATTGTAAAGTCCAGTCTTTCTAAACTGCTAATGTGTGGCCTTTGGAACATGGAAGCCATTTTTTTCCTCCAAAGATTGATTTACTTGAGAGCGAGAGAGCATGCACCCACAGCACATGCAGAGGTGTGCACGAGTAGAAAGGGCAGAGGGAGAGGAATCTCAAGCAGACTCCCTGCTGAGCACAGAGCTTGACAAGGGTCTTGATCTCTTGACCCTGAGAACACCTGGAGCCCAAGAGTTGCCCCACTGCCTGCACCACCCAGGCTTCCCAACATGGAAGCCTTTAAAATTTTTTTTATTCTTAAATTTATTTTAATTTACTTATTTTTTTAAAGGTCTTATTTGTCAGAGAGAGAGGGAAGGGGGAGAGAGCGTGCACACAAGCAGGGGGAGCAGTAGGCAGAGGGAAAAACAGGCTCCCTGCCAAGCAGGGAGGGAGCCTGTTGTGGGGCTCGATCCCAGGACCCTGGAATCATGACCTGAGCCTAAGGCAGATGCTTAACTGACTGAGCCACCCAGAGGTCCCTGAAGCCTTTTTTAAATTAACTTTTTGTTGCATTAATAACATTTCTCTTCACTTGTATCATGTCTGGCCTAAGGAGGCTAAGGCTTTAGTTAGGGAAGAATGCTGCATAATTATGGTATGATAGTTAGGCATAGTTTGGGTAATAAGGAGGATGTCACTCCTCTCTTGTGCCTGGATTCTTTTCACTTTCATATTGGTCAGTCCTGAAATAGTGGGAAGTATGGGTGATTTTTTAGTCTAGACTGTGGTTGCAGTCTCTTAAACATTGCCACATTTAAGGGCTCAGATTTGGAGATTGTCCTGAAGACTGAGATTGATTAATTAAGGAGGAACTGTAGGACAGAAGACTACAGTTTCGTCTCTTTTGTTCGTCCTGCCATCACTATGTCCTGCGTTTCCAATCTCTTGGTCACCCCAGGGTCTTTCCACTTGCTGTTCTCTCTGCCTGGAATACTGAATATCCATATGATTCGCTGTCTCATCACCTGTAATTCTTTATTCAAAAATGCATCTTAGCAAGTCCTTTCCTCATCTCACTTATTTGTTATTTCAAGCCTATGTCTCAGGGCTGTCACTTCTGCTACCGGGACGCCACCCTACCCTGTAGATAGTACTTATCATCATTTAACATACTGATAACTTAGTTTGTGTCTGCTCTCATTTGTTGTGGAATATTTTGTTTAATGGAGCCTCATCAATATACCGAAAGAAAATTTTTACATTAAATGTTTTATAAATTCAGTTTTTCCATCCACCCAAATTTCATAGTTCTTTTCGTTTGTTTTTTTGATGATAGAGACTTACGTAAAGAACTACTGATAAAGTTTTTGATCTATATCTTAATATGCATACACATGTGTATGTGTGTGTGTGCATGCATTTGTATAAATACATCCTTATACTAAAGCTTGTATCAACTCCACTGGAATATAGCTTTGACTTTTTGAAATATAATTATGACTGGAGATTTTTATGTGAGGTTAAGATAAGTTAATTGCATAAACACATTTTTATACTTTTAATTATGGTTATATTTCTTTTGTAGGAGTAAAACTACCACTGCTAATGATGTGAATGGAGTTAAAGCTTTGTCAAGTGATCAGGTATTTTTTTTAATGGTTTTAATTAGTTCTTCCACTTAAGAAAGCTCATTAATTTAGTCTTAATTTTTACTTGTACATTTTCTTTTCTTTTTTTTTTTTAAGATTTTATTTATTTGACAGGGAGAGAGATCACAAGTAGGCAGAGAGGCAGGCGGGGAGCGGGGAGCAGGCCCCCTGCTGAGCAGAGAGCCAGATGGGGGACTCGATCCCAGGACCCTGAGATCATGACCTGAGCCAAAGGCAGAGGCATCCCTTTACTTGTACATATTTAATGGAGTCGGGATCATCTGACTCTGAGAAAATTTTTGTTGACTTCCTAATTTTTAAAGTTTTCTTTTTCATTTGATTTTACTCTTATACGTATCTCAAACAAAAATGTTTTAAAAGCATTTCTGTTCTGTGTTGATTGGACTTCCTGACTTTGTTTGTTTAGAACCCGAAAAACAATGGGAACTCTCCTAGCCTTCCTTTGTCTAGAAAGGTTCTTAAGTCACTCAATCCAGCAGTCTATAGAAATGTGGAATATGAAATCTGGCTGAAGTCTAAGCAAGGTAAGTTAATCTGTATTTTCCATAAAATTGCTTTGTGACAGTTGAAAATAATTAAGTCAACTTGATATTTATACTCATACTGTTTACAGCTCAACAGAAACGTGATTATTCCATTGCTGCTGGCTTACAGTATGAAGTTGGAGATAAATGTCAAGTAAGTGATTATATAGAGGAAGAAAAAATTTTACTTAATCTTTATTGTAATAGGAATTAAGACAGTTCAAGTTTGAATGTGTTGTTAATTTGAGATTTCAGAATATATTTTATTACATAGGCATTTTAATAGTTGTAAAAGTTTAGCTTTTTGATCCATTAGAGTACATTATCAAAATTGTATGTATATAAAAGCCATGGCATCCCATCCTGTGATCTTTAAGTACAATGTCAGTCTTTGAAAAACTTGTTTGAAAGAAGTAACAGTAACATAGTAGATTTTTAGATATTTTCATTACAGTTGGCAGATTGCTGAAATTGATTCAGACTTGACATTATAGGCCAGTTTGTTTTATGAAAGTCATCCTAGAAGATTTTGATGGGTACATAATGGTTTTCTGTTGGATTGAGAAAGAGTGAATAGTAATGAAGGGAGTTTTGCCATTCATTTTGAGTAAACTATTGCTCTGGATTTAAGTAGCTGGTTGTTAAAGGGGAAAGTTGGGTTAGATCGGTTCTCAACTTGGAGTGATTTTGCAATCCTCACTCCCTATTTGTCAGTGTGTGCAGACAACTTTTGTTGTCACAGCACAGGCGGGGAGGTGCTATTGACATTCACTGGGTAGAGGTCAGGATTACTGCTAAACATGCTGCAGTGCATAGGACACCCCCTCTTACCCCTAACAAAGATTTGTCCAGTCTAGTGTCGATGCACCAAAGCTGGAGAAACTGGATAATTTTTAAGGTTTCCTGTTTTTGTTTTTGTTTTTTTTCCCCCTGGAAAAATAGTCCTCTATTTCCAAAACAGAAATAACCTATGTACATAAAAATTTTATTTGGAGATAGTTTTCACAAAAAATGGTTTTCATTGAGAAGTGTTTCCTTTTAAAAATTGCTTTGAAATAGTCATTGTCAAACATTTTTGCTTGACTTGTGGTAACACTCATTTCCTGTGTGGTGAAGTAGTTTGTGAAAAGTATCTGATTGACAAGGATTATATTAGCATCAATGATAGCCTATCTCAAGAACTTTTAAAAGTGTTTTGATTCTGAGGTTTCGAAAGGAAAGGAAGAAGAGGATATAATTTATTTATGTTCTTCCTTATGGAATTGTCAGAAATGTGCTGTAATCACAGAACAGAATTGTGGAATCTTTTGTTACAGTGATTTGGAAAACTTGGAAAAAAACAGAAGTGACTCTCAGGCTTATTAGGCACCCCCCCCCACCCAACTCCCCCTTAACAGAGAAGATTGCTTATCTTATGCTGCATCACTAAAACTTGCTCGTTATTTTAAATCAAGTATGTTTCCTTTGAAGTTGCAGTGCTTTTGGTAAAGTAGATGCTCTTGATAAAGTAGATGGTAAAGCAGATATTTGTTTTAATTTTTTCCTTTTAAAAGTATTTTGTTTCTGTACCTACTAGATAATCTCACTTGGGTAAAATTTAATTGATATTCTATTACAGAAACTGCTGTGACTCAAAGGTGATTTTACTCAAGCATTTAACATGTAGTTTAAACTTTTGACACAGATTAAAGAAAGAACTGTTTTATTGCTAAACTGTTGAAGGCGGGAAAGCTCACTAGCCTTTTGTGAGTAATGAAGAATGAAACCTTAGCCTCAGGACTAGATCTAGAAATAGGAAGTTAACTTGAAGCAGTGCTGCGTACCTTGGGCTCATAGTGCAGTGATCAGCAGGTACCCTGTTCATGGATTACTGTTTGACTCTAGGAAGAAACCTAAAGGCTTACTCTTATCACAGTTTGCTGGTGGGTATTATGAATTGTGTATTAGAGAACACGTCATGGATCTAGTTTTAGGGAAAAAAGAGGTCACAGTTACTCATTTTGAAAATTGAGAAAGTGAGAAGGTAATAGTAATTATAATATGAGGTGCTCTCATTTATAGAGTGGTTGCTATGTGTTAGTACCCTTTCTGTATATCATATGTTCCTTATTCCATCTCCATGAGTCCTGTGATGTAGGTACTATTATTAGCTCCATTTTGCTTGTGAGGACACTGAAGCATGAAACAAGTAACTTGCCAAAGGTCATATTGCTGGTAAGTAGAAAAGATGAGCCTAGACTCCCAGTATGTGCAGGCTGGTGCCCTTTGTTCAGAAGTGGGGCATGCTGCCTCTCTTTGGAGCTTGATAGATTGTGCTCCTGCATCTCCATGAATTACTTATAGAAACGGTTTATAAAATTTTGGAAATGTGAACAAAAAAAGGCTAGAGGTACAGAGGTCTGGGAGGTCAGAAAAGTTTTATGGTATACCATGTTGAGTTTGATTTTGTTTTTAACAGTATATAGTAATTTTCTCTTTAATTAAAAATAAGATAAAAATTTAAAAGGTGATCATTAATGCAAAGGAAGCAGGTGACTGACTTTTCTTTCTGGAATTGTTCAGCAGGTTAGGTTGGATCACAATGGAAAATTTTCTAATGCAGACTTTCCAGGGATTCACTCGGAGAATGGACCAGTTTTGGTCGAAGAACTTGGAAAGAAGTATGTACTGCTCTTCAACTGAGGCATTTACTGTCTGTTCCATTTAGCCTGTTGTAATCATGAGGATTTCTAAAGGGCCCTATGTATTTGTAAATTAATCAAAGGTATTGCCTTTGTGTAGAAAATGAATTCATTTAGATCTCTTGAAAGAGCAGTTTGAGTTCAGATTTTGTGTTTTGTGTGTTAATGTATTTTAAAAACTTGTTTTGTTGATTACAGTTTAAAATGTGCCATTCTTTGTAAAGGCAGTTTGGGAAATTGACTCTTTTGTAACTATAAAGTGCAGAACGTTGGAGGACAGGGACCATATTCATTTCTGACTTTCACTTAGTACGACATTGCATGTAGTTCATTTTCACTAAATGTTTGTCATATGGGGTAGTAAAATACTATGGTTGACTTGCTGTTACACAGTCTTTATAGCACTTTTCGTTTCAGTTGCTGCTGTCTTTGTTAGAAAAAAGGGTAGTGAGTCACACCTGAACTTTACTAGGGAAAATACCAAACATATGCAAATGTAAAGATAGTACATTGAACCCTACTGTAAGCATCACCCTGTTGCAGCAACTATGTTTGGCAGTCTTTTCTAATCCGTTCTCCCTAACCTCCTTTTTAAAAAATGGGTATGGAATTGAATAAAGCAAATGCCAGGCAACACATCATTTTAATAGACACTTAGCTGCTAATATATTTCTCTAACATAAAATGGACTCCTCCCTCCCCGCCTTAGCTGTAGTACCATCAGCATATCTAACAGAATTAAAGTCATTCCTTTTTTATCCAATCTTTTGCTTAGATTGTGTTTAAGGCCTTTTAGCCTTCCATTTTTTTTTTTTTTTTTAAGATTTTATTTATTTATTTGATAGAGAGATCACAAGTAGACAGAGAGGCAGGCAGAGAGAGAGGAGGAAGCAGGCTCCCTGCGGAGCAGAGAGCCCGATGCGGGGCTCGATCCCAGGACGCTGAGATCATGACCTGAGCCGAAGGCAGCGGCTTAATCCACTGAGCCGCCCAGGCGCCCCTAGCCTTCCATTTTTTTAGGTTAGAAAATATACTTTTGATTTATTTCATCTGACTCAATTAGAATTATATCTGGATTGCTAAATGCTTTGTATTTTAAGAACTAAAACTAAATTCTTTTGTAAGTTAAAAATACTCATGCAAAAAAAAAATACTCATGCAGAATACTTAAGTAGATACTCTTACTAAGAATACTTTGTTTTTATAAATGTTTTTCTCTTGAAGACACTCCTCGAAGAACTTCAAACCACCTCCCTCTGAAAGCTGGAACACCGTATCAGGGAAGAAGATGAGAAAACCTTCCACTTCTGGACAAAATTTCCACTCTGGTTAGGATTATATCAAATTAATCTTTCTTTGGGGGAGGAATGTTGGTACTTGGGTTTGTTTGTTTGTTTTTAAATAGGAAAGTTACGAATTTTTTTGGCTTCTTGTCACAGACATGGATTACAGAGGGCCAAAGAATCCAAGCAAGCCAATAAAAGCTCCCTCAGCACTACCTCCTCGACTCCAGCATCCTTCGGGAGTAAGACAACATGCATTCTCTAGTCATTCTGCAGGGTCACAGTCTCAGAAACCCTCCAGTGAGCACAAAAATCTTAATAGGACACCCTCACAGATCATAAGGTAACCTTTCTGAATGCAAAGGAAATAGAAATTGAGCGGCATTTCTTTTATCTGCCATGTTATATGCATATAAATAGTTGCAATTTTTTGTTCATTTGTCTGTAGTATAATATTAAAAGTATTGTTGACAAAATACCATGTAAGGATTTTAGGTTTTTATAATTAAATGCATAATTCTCATTAAATCAAAGTAATTTTTAGGGTAAGGCATTTTTAGTTTTGAGTAATTTTTTCAAATGATCTAAGAGACCTTATCCTAGCCAAGTCTATTCTTATACTTAATAGATTTCTGGTAGCTTGTGATTATATAGGAACTTAACCAAAATGGTCCATTGCCTTTGTTCTGATAAGTTTGTGACATGTGCCTCGTATTGAATGGGGCTACAGGTTGTATAAGTTAATGTAATCATGCGTATTAGCAATCTGACTTGAATATCCAAAGACAAATGAACTTCAGGATCATAATTTTCCTGTGCAGTAGATTATATTTTTTCCCTAATCTGTCTTTTCGTGGAGTAGTTTATAGCCGCCCTTAGCTTGTGTCTTAAGTTGAGGCTGTCCTTTTCATGCAAACTTAGCGATGTCTCTTCGGCACTGGAGCCCTTGTTGGGTACTGTGACCATTGCCTTCCCCATTCCAAGCTGCTTCTCCTCAACTGCCTGAGCAGATATAGCATCAGCTTATGTGCTTGCCAAACTCTGGTCTTCAATTCCTTTATTTCCAGCTTTTGGGCATTCCCCTTTCGTGGGAATGTCCTTAACCTTTTTCTTTTTTTTTATTTTAAGATTTTTATTTATTTTAGAGAGAGAGAGTGGGAGTTGGGGAAGTGCAGGGGGAGAAGGAGAGGGAGAGAATATCAAGCAAACTTCTGAGTGGGGAGCCCAACATGGGGCTTAATCTCACGACCCTGAGATATGACCTGAGCCAAAACCAGGAGTCCTAAGCCTAACCGACTGAGCCGTCCAGGTGCCTGACACATCCAGGTGTTAGTAAAGATAGTTTATATAATGAAGAACTTCAAGACAGAGTTGTAGCTTCCTAGGCTGTCATTTGCCAAATACTGTTTTAGTTTTCTGGGGCTTTTTTAGCAAGGTACCACAAACTTCTGGCTTAAAACAGCAGAAATTTATTTTTACGGGTCTGGAGGCTAGCAGTCTGAAATCAAGTTGGCAGTAAGGCCATACTCTTTCTGAATGCTCTAGGGGCGAGTCTGTTTCCTGTCTCTCCTCTGGTGTTGCCTGCAGTCTTTGGTGTTCCCTGGCTTGTGGGTGCATCACCCTGGTCTCTGCCTCAATCATCACATGTTGTTTTCCCTGTGTCTGTCTCTCCTGATAGAGATAGGAGTCGTATTGGGTTTAGGGCCCACCCTCCCCTGATAGGACCTTGTGTTAACTTTAAGTCATATGCACAGGTAGCAGTGGTTAGGACTTGGATATATCTCTTTGGAAAGTATACTTCAATCATAAAAACACCAGGACCCTCAAGTTCATTACATTTTTCTTTTTAGTTTAACAGACTATTAAGGATAGGAAATTATTTTGTGTTCATTTATTTTGATTATTTTTCCTATCCCAATTTTCCCAGTAATCTAGTTTTCTTCTGCAGAGGCATCCAGTACTCATAGATTCTTGTGTTTCCCTCCTGGGATACTTCACATACGTATAGAAAATTACATATATTTTCACAAACGAACTTCCCAAAAGTACTAATAAGAATAAATTATTAAAAATCAGTCAGAAGAAAGATGTTATCTCATTCCTGGTCAGTGAAACAAACACAGTCCTGAGAATTGGCCTGGGTAAAGAGTGGTCAGGGCCGTGCATTATAGGCATGCCCAGCAACAGTGTGCTGGGACATTCAGGGATTGTGGTGGGTTATTGTTCCTAACAGATAGAATTGGAGCCATTAATCAACTGCTTGTGGCTAAAGTCTGTTGTTTGGACATTAGACTTCCCTAACATCTGGTGGCATCATTTTTTTTTTTTTAAAGATTTTATTTATTTATCTGACAGAGAGAGATCACAAATAGGCAGAGAAGCAGGCAGAGAGAGAAGCAGGCTCCCTGCTGAGCAGAGAGCCCAATGCAGGATCGATCCCAGGGCCCTGAGATCATGACCTTAGCCCAAGGCAGCGGCTTAACCCATTGAGCCACCCAGGCGCCCCTGGTGGCATCATTTTTAAAGCAGGCAAAGGACCTAAGAGTATTAACTTATTTTGAATATTAACTTTGGAAACGTAAAAGTATGAAGTAGATATATGAAGGTCATGGGCAGAATTAAGATTTTCCTTAAATGAAGTTCACTTTTTTTTTTTTTTTTAAAGATTTTATTGATTAACTTGACAGAGATCACAGGTAGGCAGAGAGGCAGGCAGGGGGTGGGGACGGGAAGCAGGCTCCCTGCTGAGCAGAGAGCCCGATGTGGGGCTCCATCCCAGGACTCTGGAATCATGACCTGAGCTAAAGGCAGAGAGGCTTTAACCCCCTGAGCCACCCAGGCGCCCCCAAGTTCTCACTTTTTTAATAGATTAAAAAAGAAACACTTTTGGGCGCCTGGGTGGCACAGTGGGTTAAACCTCTGCCTTCAGCTCAGGTCATGATCGTAGAGTCCTGGGATCGAGCCCCGCATCGGGCTCTCTGCTCAGCAGGGAGCCTGCTTCCCTCTCTCTCTCTCTGCCTGCGTCTTTGCCTACTTGTGATCTCACTCGAATAAATAAATAAAGAATCTTTAAAAAAAAAAAAAAAGATATTTTTTTTCCCCTTGAACACAAAGATCCTCTTTAGTGTTTTAAAAATTAAAGAAAATACACGTAGACTAGGAAGTGGCTGATTTTATACTTTTGTTTACCACAAACTCAATTTATGGCGAGTGTTTTGTGGTGTTGTAGCCAATCTCCTAGGAATTGGTAAAATAATCAGACAGTTGTGAAATGCCATTGTCTTCCTAGGATCTTTTTTATGTGTTAGCTATATACTTGATGTATAAAAACACTGGAGAGCAGAACGCAGTGGGTAATATACAGACACTAAGCTTCAAAGAATTTTTGACATTATAATTGATTACATGGGAACCTACTTGGATTTGCAGTTAAGTGTGCCTTCTCCACTGTTGTTGTGAGAGTGAATTTAGCATATGGAAACAAATTTAGAGATTCCTGATGACTAAATATTTGGAATAAGAGTTTCAAAAAAAATCTAAAGTATGGAATTTTATAGCTAATAGTTTAATTGATTTAAGCCCATTACTTTATCTTGACTTTATTTCTTATATTTAACACATCAGTTTTAAAATCTTTTAGTTACAGAATAAGAGAAATGGGGGTGCCTGGGTGGCTCAGTGGGTTAAAGCCTCTCCCTTTAGCTCGGGTCATGATCCCAGGGTCCTGGGATCGAGCCCAGCATCAGGCTCCCTGCTCGGCCCGGGGCCTGCTACCCCCTCCCCCTGCCTGCCTCTCTGCCTACATGTGATCTCTGTCTGTCAAATAAATAAAATCTTAAAAAAAAAAAAAAAGAATAAAAGAACTGTAATGTTGGGCCTAATGACTGACCTCTCATTTTTTTCATTCTTACTGGTATTGGTCTCTGTCTTTGGAGATAATAAAAGATACCAGTAACCAGTGCAGGATTGCCATGTATGCTTTCACTGCACAAGTGCTGAAAAAGAGTAATGTCGTTGTTGAATATCTCTGCTCCAGCTAACTGCAAATAGGAAGGATTTGGTTCTTGCTGTCTGGTGGGTAAAGGTGAGGTGGACAGTTTGGGTGATGGGAGATGGTGGTGAGGTAGTGTTAGCTTTCCAGGAATGCCTGGCACTTGCTGAATTCTCTCAGGGGTCTGAGAAAGACTGATCTGATTGTGAGGGTCCAGATTTGTTCCTCTCCCTTTTTTTTTTCCCAACTGGGGTTGACATCTGCCCTGTTGGAATTAGGGTGTGATTTTTAAGTGGGACTACATGAGGACATGAAGTGGCTATTCTTTATTTTGGAGGTAAAAAAAAAAAAATCAGAAGGTATCACTGTATCCTCATTTGTTTGTTTATGTTTATTTATTTATTTATTTGACAGAGATCACAAGTAGGCAGAGAGAGAGAGAGAGAGAGGAGGAAGTAGGCTCCCCGCTGAACAGGGAGCCTGATGTAAGGCTCGATCCCAGGACCCTGGGATCATGACCCGAGCCGAAGGCAGAGGCTTTAACCCACTGAGCCACCCAGGCACCCTGTTTGTTTATTTTTAAAAAGACTTATTTATTTAGCTTTGGAGGGGGGTGGGGCAGAGGGAGGAGAAAAATCTCAGGCAGATTCCCCATTAAATTTGGAGCCTGCCGCTGGCTTGATCTCACAACCCTGAGATCATGACCTGAGCCGAAATTAAGAATCAAATGCTTAACTGACTCTGCCGCCTAGGTGG
Source organism: Meles meles (assembly GCF_922984935.1). Classification (NCBI taxonomy): domain Eukaryota; kingdom Metazoa; phylum Chordata; class Mammalia; order Carnivora; family Mustelidae; genus Meles; species Meles meles. The sequence goes on from NC_060067.1 coordinate 149,547,204, forward strand.
CCCCGTGTCCTCACTTTTAAAAAGAGGATTATATGTCTGGTATTGTAACCAGGTATTTTTCCTGTAGGTTTTGGATTTTCATTTTCCACTGTTGTGGAATTGTTAGACATTATAGAAGTATTATTCATACTGCTTATAATAGTTACAAGCCATATAAGCGCATTAGGGTTTTGGTATGGGCTAGTAAACCATGAATTTCTTGTCATCTTTCTCAGACCAAAATTATATTGAGATGATGATGGCAGACTTATCTGCAATTCTTATCTAGTCTGGCGTATTTTAATTTTTATTCGTTCTAGCTTTCTCTCTGTCTCGGTGGTATCATCAAAAAGCAGGAGGATAGTCCTGGTGTCTGCTTTGAATGTTGCCCTAAAGTGTACAGAAAATGAGAGTGCTCTTGAGATCTAAACTAATAACTTTTCTTTTGAAAGTGAGTTATATGACAGTATTGGACTATGGCATAAAGAATATATATAGTACTTAAGTTTCTGCTCTAATGAAAAGGAAAAACATCTCAGTTATTTCTGTACCACTTGAAAGTTATATTTCCTTTTCTTTTTTGTTTCTTTTTTCCCCCTATTAGTCTTGACTCTGTCGTGTTGCCATAAGCTATAGGATCTTCCATTTACTAAATATGTATTAGTCAGGCCACCAAAAGTTCTATAATGTCACTGTGCAGCTAAATTTGTCAGATATTTGTATTGCAAAAGAAAGTTCTTTTATTTTAGGTACTCAATACATTTTGTCTTTTTTTTTTTTCATGACGAGAATGTTTTATTTGACAGAAAACCTGATCGTGAGAGAGCTGAGGATTTTGATCACACGAGTCGAGAATCTAACTATTTTGGCCTCTCCCCGGAAGAGCGCAGAGAGAAGCAAGCTATAGAAGAATCTCGTTTACTCTATGAGATTCAGAACAGAGATGAACAGGCTTTCCCAGCCCTTTCCGTATGTATAAGAAATTTTGAAAGTCGTTCACAAGTCTTTCCTTAATATAGTGTTTATATTAAACTATAGTTTCTAATGATAGACTGGTTTTTGTTTTTTTTTTAAGGATTTTATTTATTTATTTATTTGTCAGAGAGAGCGAGAGAGAGGGAGGGAGAACACAAGCAGGCAGAGCAGCAGGCAGAGGCAGAGAGAGAAGCAGGCTTCCTGCTGAGCAAGGAGCCCGATGCGGGACTCGATCCCAGTGGGATCATGACCCAAGCCGAAGGCAGCAGCTTAACCAACTGAGCCACCCAGGCATCCCTTGACTGGTAATTTTTAAACTGAAAGGTACTTTAAGGATCATGTAGTTGCCCCTCATTTTCTCATTTTTCATGAGGATGATGAGGTTTGAAGATACTACTTGTTGGCAGAGTTGAGGCAAGTAAATTGGTCAGCTCACTAGTTTAGTATTTTCTCTTGAGCCAAAAAAATACATATATTTTATTAGCTAAAGTTATGCAGTAGAGGTTCATAGTCAATAAACAAGATCCATCTATAAATCAGGAAACTCTTTTTAGTGTCCTTTACTAAACCCACCAGGACCCAGTTAATAGATACAGAAAGAAACAGAAAGAATGGTCATTCAGGATGTTTGCTGTCAGAGGTGGTAATCCATGTAATCCTGTGGCTTTGCCCTTGCTCTGTGTGTCAGGTGATGGATACTTCTCTGATGAAAGAAGTGGTCTCTACCCTTGGGTCTCTTAATTCTATGGGGGAAGTCAGGAGGGAAAATGATTCTCATGTAAAATGAGGTAACTAACTCAGTTTGGGGCACTGGGGGCCCCAGTGCCTGTGGTGTTTCAAATATTGGTGAGTGTACCAAGTACCACGTGATTCAGAGTGGTGGACACTTTTTCTTAACAGTGGATTAAACAAAGTGTAATGCTACCAGGTATACCAGTATAAAACATTAAAGCACCATATACTCAGTTCTCTGTCCTCTCGCCTCTGTGGAATCCTTTAGAGGTGTGAGATGGTCAGTTGAAACCACTGATCTGGAATAGTAGTTCAGTCTGGCCACGGAGGTTGGAGCTTATGAATTACTGGAAGATGTGCCCAAATCCATGTGCATTATGCTAAGTATATTTGTCTCTATGTGATAGATGTTATTTTCCCATAACATAATGTTTAGATAATAAAAAAGTACAAATCATTTACACTTGTATCCTAGCTTTTTGTCCTTTTGTTGTTGTTATTTTAAAATATAACTAGTGTATGTGAATGGTAAAAGTGGTAGTGAGTGGTAAAAATACCACTAGTGTAATGTGGGAATAAATTGAGATTTTTTTGATGGTTAAAATGGGTCATCACACTCACCATTTTTAGACCTTTAGACTTGATAGTGACTTAGGTTTGTCTTCTAGAAAATTCCTGTCACAGAGGGCTGAGTTCTTGTTCTCAGCTGTGTGCAACTCATAGAGAGCTAGAGAAGGAAAGGACTTTTAGAGATAGTTTAACTTAGAAACCTGACTTTGTCCCTTTGTTTCACCAGTTAGAAGGTTAGAGCTCATGCAGTGCTTAAGGATTTGCTGATGGTCAGCATTTCAGTGGGAAGAATCCTAGTAAGCTGTATCTGCTAATTTGACCTTGGGTATTTTTTCCATCACAAAGGTCTGGCCCTATAATGGGCTTTTGAAGATTTGTGTGAAGGGTGCTGTTCTTGGTGCAAAGAACACAAGTGTAGTAAGTCGGAAGGTGAAGGTTTGGTCAGGGTGGCTTCCTGAAGAAGGGGTATGAAGAAGTCACCCTAGTAATTTAGGCTAAAGATCTGATTGCCGAATATTTTTGACTTATTAATAAGCATATTGCTATAGACTATATCATTAAACAGGAACCCTGTGTCCTATTTTTTATAGTTTTGGAAGTATAAAGACATCAGGCTATGAATTTTGATATTTTTAATCAGATATATGAAAAGTAAGATGAATTATAAGACTTTTGTTCATACATTCGTGGGTAGATCTTTAAAACAAAGTATTGGGTTTTTGTTCATTTTTAAGAGCCCGTCAGTCAGTCAGTCAACTTCTCAGAGTAGCAACTCATGTGTCCAGAGAAAATCATCACACGTAAGTGACAGGAAAGGAAGCAGGCGGAGAATGGATACCGAAGAACGGAAAGATAAAGGTATGTTATTTCATCATTTGAAAGCAGATGCTAGAGCTCTGTGTCTGGTTTAAAGTCATAGGTTGGGAAAGAACCCTTTCTAAATCATTAAGTAGTGTAACAGTCACATACCTCACTTGCAGAGAAACATTGACTCAGGCTAAAAGCATGTTAAAGGTTACCCTGAAAACTACATTTTTCATTGACTAAACACAGTTCAAATAGTACTTTAGCCTTTGTCTTCATATTTTGTTGTTCTATCCTCAGACCTGTCGAGTGGCTGAAACTTTTTTTTTTTTTTTAATCTTGATCTGTTACAGACTCTGTTCATGGGCATATTCATTTGGATAAAAAACCTGAGCCAAGCACACTGGAGGTAAATGTTTTAAATAATTATTATACCCCCCCCAACATGATAAAATAGCAGGAAGAAAGAGAAGCTGGAGATGATTTCATCAATTCATAACTTACAGAAGTAGAAAAGCAGGGAAGTGGGAAAAGATGATGGTGCTTGAGTCACTCACAAATTACAACCCGTTTCTTTGTGATGACCTATCTGAATCAGTGGAAAGTAGCTTTTTCTTTCCATTATTCTATAGTAGATTGAGATTTTTAAAGATTTTTGACCACATTCCCATTAAAAACTGCCCAGTAGTTTGGTATGATCAAGATGTGCAGGCCAACTTACCTGTTGAAGACCAGATATAATTGAAAAAATTCTTAGTCATGAGAGGGTTCAGTCAGGTACAGGTAGGGTGTATAGGCAACCACGTGTACCACTGTATAGGCGACCTTGATTATTCTAGAATGTGGGTTTTTGATTTTGTTTTTTTTTTTAAGATTTTATTTATTTATTTGATAGAGATCACAAGCAGAGCAGCAGATAGAGAGTGGGGGGGTGGGGGGGAAAGCAGGCTCCCTGCTGAGCAGAGAGCCTGATGTGGGGCATGATCCCAGGACCCTGAGATCATGACATGAGCTGAAGGCAGAGGCTTATTAAACCACTGAGTCACCCAGGTGCCCCCTAGAATGTGGTCTTTGAAATATAAAATTTCATTTTTTTTTGTTTCCAAAGAATGTTAGTGATGATAAATGTGCAAGAGTTTCTTCACCATCAAAGTCAAAGAAATTAGAGTGCCCACCTATAGAGCAAGTAAGTGCATTGTTACATTTGACAATCTAATGCTTCATTCTCTGGGTTTCTTATGTCTTTAAATGTCTAAAAAATCATCAGAAACAAAATGGGAAGTAGCTTCATAATTTGGGTGTGGTTGTGATTAATCTGTAATCTTTTTGTTGTGTATTTAGTCTAGAATGTTTTCAGTTTCTGTGGATTTTTTGTTGTTGTTTCTAAGTAATCCTAAGCCCAGTGTGGGTCTCGAACTCAGAACCCTGACATCAACCCCATATGCTCTACTGACTGAGCCAGACAGGTGTTTCTGTGGAATGTTAATTTTTATAACGTCATTTTTTGGACCTGGAAGCCATACTTCTGAATTGATCGTGAATAAGTTTGTATTTGGTATCTTATGTTATCTTTGTGGTGGGTTGGGTTGGCTTGAAAATCAGGTTTTTCAAGGGAAATAAAAATTTCTGCTTTATTTCAAAACTTTAAAGAGTTTGAATTAACAATTATTTTGTAGAAGGGAGGGAATGATTTTAGAGGTTAGAAAAATAGACACTTAGAAATCAATACCATCAATTTATAGGTATAATGAAGAAGGAACTTGCATTCTCTTAGATGTTTTGGTTCTCAGTCTAATATAGGAATAAATTTCTTAGTCTTTCCTTGCCTTTCAGTTAACATCCTTCATGTCATTTGGAGAGCAGACAGTTTAGGATATGTCTTTGTGTGAGGAGCAGTTGAAAATAACTTATGAATTTCAAAATGATTTCAGTGGTTTTTGCATTCTTTCCTTAAAAGCATAATGTTCAGGTTGTCTTAGAGTTTGTTTTTCTCTCTTCCAGTGTCTTCTGTGACTTGGTAGGTAATCCCTGGTAGGATCAAATTTGTTTGTGTGGAATTTTTAGCTACTGTTTTTCTTTCATTTCTAGGATCAGAAAGAACGTTTATATAGAAACTACGGTTATGTAAAAGGTGACTGAGGATACATTTGGTGTTAAATTAGTGTTAAGCAAAATGAATTCTTGTCTTTTTCCATCCCCCCACCCCCCCCACCGAAGAAGCCAGCAGAGCACATGTCTTTGTCAAATCCAGCTCCCCTTCTAGTTTCTCCAGAGGTACATCTTACTCCTGCGGTGCCTTCTTTACCAGCCACTGTGCCAGCCTGGCCAAGTGAACCTACAACTTTTGGACCAACAGGTTAGATAAGAATTAAAACATTCCTTGAACCAATCAACAAAAGCCTTCCAAGTCAGTCACTTCAAGTTCTTTTTTAAAAATTATTACTATTATTTAATATTTTATTCTACTTTTTAAAGTAACCTCTACACCCAGCATGGATTTGAACTCCCAACCCCAAGATCAAGAATCACACGCTCTGCTACTGACTGAGACTGAGCCAGCCAGTCGCCCCAGGGATTTCAAATTCTTCATAGCTTGAACTCAGAGCAGGGTTAGCTTTGCGGAGCCTCACAGGTTTTTTGTGATCCTCTGCTCTGCTTCCAGTGTGAGAGGGCCAGTTTAGTTTGGTATTCATTTGAGATATGCCCTCCAGAATCTCAGGACTAGGATGTTTGAGCTGGTTGTCTCATGGGTTGCTTTTGTCGCCCAGCACTGACACCACAGTTTGCATTTCCCATTGGCCAGCTCTGTATACCTCCCTCGGCCTCAGACATTGGACCTTTTGCTTGGCTCTGTCTTGCTTATGTTTGTAAGAGCTATGATTAGAAGACATTGACTCAAAGCTTGTTTCCTGGGCTCATTTCCTCCTTATGTGTCTAGGAAGGTTCTTAGTTGATATACAAGGTACTTCTTTAGGTTTTTTTTATATACTGTTTTATCAGCTATATCAGTTGCATTTTTTTAAACCTCTTAGCTTAATGAAACCTTACACTTGTGAGAAGAAGTAGTTTCACCTTTTTATAGTTTGTGCTTCCTTTCTCTCTTTGTAGGTGTCCCTGCTCAAATTCCTGTTTTGTCAGTGACACAGACTCTGACCACTGGACCTGATTCTGCTGTGTCCCAAGCTCATTTAACACCCTCCCCAGTTCCTGTGTCAATACAGGCAGTTAACCAGCCCTTGATGCCTTTGCCACAGACATTGAGCCTTTACCAAGACCCACTCTACCCTGGGTTTCCTTACAATGAAAAGGGAGATCGAGCCATTGCACCACCTTATTCACTGTGTCACACTGGGGAGGACCTGCCTAAAGGTGAGATCCTTCTCTAAGTTCCGCTTGATTTTATTTATCAAATATTGATGGGGTTTCAGGGAGAAATGTGAATAGAAGTCAGAGGTTATATTACTGAGTAAGCTGAAGGACTGACTTCGAGAAGAAAAGAGATTTGGCTGTCATTTACTTTCTTGTTTCAGCTTTTGTTTGATTAGAATATGTTTTTTCTCTGTTAAGTAACTTAGTAACTGTCCCTCCCTTGTGTCTTTTTTTTTTTTTTTTTCCAAAACAGCCTAAAACCATTTTGAATTAAATCTTAATGGTGTCACTAAGTAGGTAACTTAAACATTACTGAGTTTTCTCATCACTGGACTGGGTTTTCAAACTACTTTCCTGTTCATTCATGAAAAAATGATGAGAACAATTATATAACTATATATACTATATATATTTTTAAAGATATTATTATTTGACAGACACAATGAGAGAGGGAACATAAGCAGAGGGAGTGGGAGAGGAAGAAGTAGACTTTCCGCTGAGCAAGGAGCCCGACGTGGGGCTCGATCCCAGGAGACTGGGATCCTGACCTGAGCTGAATGCAGACATTTAACGACTGAGCCACCCAGGCACCCAACAATATATATTTTTAAGAATTTTTAAAAAAATTTACTTTTTTTTTTTTTTTTTACAAGGAATTTCGGTTTGGCAGGTTTCCTAGCTGTAGAAAAATCAAAGACTGTGCAGTGACTGCTCTTTACCTGGATTTTTGTGGCCAATTTTGTTAGTGGTTTGATGCTTGAGTCTGTGGATAACTGGTTAATGTCAAATGAATACCTACTAATCTTCTGTTACTAATAAGTTAGGTGTATGTTGATTTTATCCATATACCCCAACGTTTTTATTTCATAATTTTTAAAACCCCACAGAGTTAAAAAATATGATGAACACCTGAGTTTCCTTCACACAAAATTAATTTTAATCAGATAAAAATCTCAGTTTAAGCATTTTCGGGCTTAGATATTAGCATAGACAAAGCCTGTTGAGCCTGGAATTACCCAATAGCAACAGAGCTTGGTTTTGGCTATATTACAGTTTTTATTCTAAGTTTTATATCACCGGCTACAGAAAACATTTCAGTAGGCAAAATTGTGTTTAGAGCTATATATTGTTTAAGGATAGTGGGGCAGGGGAACCTTTTTGAATGTATAATTTTAGTGAGTGATTATTATTTTATTTATTTTTAGATAAGAACATTCTTCGATTCTTCTTTAATCTTGGTGTAAAGGTATTTATATTTTATCATTTTAAAGTTATCTTTAAGTTAATACTGTTTTAAATTGTCAATATTTACATCTTAACTCTTATCTTGTCAGTGAATAACCTAAGGTTTACCAAATCACATTTTAAGAACTAGGATTTTTCAGTACTGTACAGTTTCTTTTTAGTGGTGGTTGAGGCTCCAGTATTTGCCTGCTTTTCCTTTTGACTGGCAGTGGTTTAACCTTGTGAGTGTATTCAGGAGATAGTCCCCTGTCCCCTGGGCATCCTGGTGAAAAGGCCTTCATTGAGGAATTCAGTGGAAGATCTGGGTTTGAAATTCTGTTCCATCACTTTTTTAGCTGTATATCCCTGGGCAAGTCATTTAATGTATCTTAGCCCAGCGCTTTTCATTTGTGTTTTGTGTATAATATTCTTCCATCTGCCTCATTTATTGAGAGGATCAAAGGAAAGAACTTAGGAAAGTTCTCCAGTGGAAGGTGGCGTGTTCACTAGCAGAGCAGAGTTATCCTTTGGGAAGTGGTCAGCCTAGAAATAGCTTGTTTTAGAGAGGCTGGAGAACTCTATGTCCTTGTCAGTGGTGGATTATCTCCTATTTCAGATTAATTTCTATGGGTTTTAGACATTAAAATAGGAAGTGAAGTGCCCTACCGTAGCCTACTGGTCATTTCATCAAAGGTCATTCGATTTTATTGTCTACAGTATTCATTGTTTGTTTTATATTTAACTAGTTAATGTTGACTGTAGCCAGTTGGTTAATTTGCCAATTAACTGGTAAATTTTTCTTTATGTTTGGAGTTTAGCTGGCCCTTTGTAGGGGGAAAGATTTGCTTTATTTTTAGTATTTCCCTTCTGACTGGAGGTCTAACTTTATTTTTTATCTTATTTTATTTTTTTAAAGATTTTATTTATTTGACACACAGCAAGAGAGGGAACACAAGCAGGGGGAAGTGGGAGAGAGAGAAGCAGGCTTCCTGCTGAACAGGGAGCCTGACACGGGGCTTATTCCTGGGACTCTGGGATCATGACCTGAGCCACCCAGGCACTCCTGGAGGTCTAACTTTCATCTGTTCAGTTGGAATGCGCTTAGGGCTCCCGAACCTGTAGAGGCCTGACATTGGGATCATCTACTTCTATACCGTTGTTTTTCTGGTAGAACAGAAAGGTCTAGACCAATTAACTAGTTGACATGGGGTCACATAATGAGTTAGTGGTAGAGCCAGAACACGAATGCAGGTTAAGCTAGAGAGCCAGTGATCGAGATATTTATTCAAAGCTGGAGGCTTAAGTGCTTGATAGTGGTTGTTTCTGGGACCTGTATCATCCAAAATTGTTTCCATGCAGTTATATCCAAGGGATGGAATTAGTGATCCTGATAATCAGTGCGTGAGTTCATCATATTGTCTCCTGTCACCTTAATACCAGGACCTTTGGTTGGCTTCAGGTTAGGAAAAAAGAATGGAATCTTAGAGCAGTGACTTAATTTTGTAATTCCTTTTCATGTTACATATCACATGTGATGATACGGTCTTGTCAGGTATGGGGAACTTGAAGCACTCGTCTGAACTTTTCCCCCTCCCCCCGCTTTTGCTAATGTAACTTTTTTGTGTCTTTTAGGCATATAGTTGTCCTATGTGGGCCCCGCATTCTTATCTGTACCCTTTGCACCAGGCCTACCTGGCAGCCTGCAGGATGTACCCAAAAGTCTCTGTCCCTGTGTATCCTCCAAATCCTTGGTTCCAGGAAGCTCCTTCTGCTCAGAATGAAAGTGATTGTACCTGTACCGCCGATGCACACTTTCCTATGCAGACTGAGGCCAGTGTTAATGGTCAGATGCCACAGGCAGAGATAGGACCGCCAACATTTTCTTCACCTCTGGTTATCCCTCCATCTCAGGTGTCTGAAAGTCAAGGACCGTTGTCTTACCAGGCTGATCTTGAATCTGAAAACCCTGGGCAGCTTCTTCATGCTGAATACGAAGAGTCACTAGGTGGCAAGAACATGTTCCCGCAACCGTCCTTTGGACCGAATCCATTCTTAGGCCCAGTTCCCATTGCACCTCCTTTCTTTCCTCACGTTTGGTATGGGTACCCTTTCCAGGGATTTATAGAAAATCCAGTAATGCGGCAGAATATTGTTCTGCCCTCTGATGAAAAAGAATTGGATCTACCCCTGGAAAATCTGGATCTGTCTAAAGAATGTGGTTCAGTTTCCACAGTGGATGAGTTTCAGGAGGCCAGAGGTGAAGGTGCACATTCTCTCCCTGAAGCAGGTGTGAGTAAGCATGAAGGCCGGGCAGAGCAGGCGTCCCAGACACCCAAGGCAGATACGGCATTGGCTTCCATCCCTCCTGTAGTAGAGGAAAAGGCCCATCTTCCCACTCAGATTCTAAACAGAGAGCGAGAAACTGTGCCTGTTGAACTTGAGCCTAAAAGGACCATTCCAAGTCTGAAAGAAAAATCAGAAAAAGTCAAAGATCCTAAGACTGCTGCTGATGTGGTCACTGGGGCCAACTCTGTAGATAGCAGAGTGCAAAGACCAAAAGAAGAGAGTTCGGAAGATGAAAACGAAGTGTCTAATATTCTGAGAAGTGGTCGATCCAAGCAGTTTTATAATCAGACTTACGGAGGCAGGAAGTACAAAAGTGATTGGGGCTCTTCTGGTAGAGGAGGATATCAGCATGCAAGAGGTGAGGAGTCCTGGAAAGGGCAGCCAAGCAGAAGCCGAGATGAAGGATATCAGTACCATCGAAATGCCCGAGGACGGCCTTACCGTGGGGATAGGAGGAGATCGGGGATGGGAGATGGCCATCGTGGGCAAAACACTTGATGGTTGTTGCTGTGGTATTTTAGAGCAGAAACCTCTTCTTAGGTGGAATGTTTCTGAAGGCTTTAAGAAAATACATTAAAATAAAAACCCAAATTCGAACTATCTCCTCCCCTCCCCCTTGACCCTCACTCCCATCCTGGACAACAGATTTTGGATATGTGTTCAAGGGGCAAGTGAATTCCTGGCATTGCCATTTTTCTTTGTTCAGAATCTGTTTATCAGGTAACTGCCCCATAAAAAGTAGAAAATAAGTTTGTTAAAGTATTTTTTATAAACAGCTTAATATAAAACTTAGATTTAGTGTTTGGTTTTTTTCCTTATATAAGTTTAATTTTAAATATTGGAAATGTGTGCTTTATAGTGTTTACTAAAGGTGACAAGAAAAATACCATTTGACACACTATAGATTCCAAAACATAACATTGCACCAAATAGAAACATATATTTTATTATGCAATGCCTTAGTCATAAACTGGGCTCAAATAATTCTTAGCCTAAAACACTGTTGTCTTTTGAAATGCTTCCAACCCAAAGGCCTTTCATCTCAATATCTGTCAAACTTGAATAATGTCTTCTCTTTAATATTACACATAAGGCAGCCTATTAACCTGTGTCTTAGAAATGTTGTATATAGTTCTTTTAATATTCATAGGGTATATTTTTGAATTTTGGTGAGTATTTGTTGAACTTAAGATCGCATACAAGACAAGATGTTTAAGAAATAATAGGAAATCTAATGAAATGGCTGTTTCCACCAAGAATTCCTAGCACTGGTGTAAATATCATGGTGCCTACTTGAAAGAAATGTAGATGCTATGCATTTTGAAAATAATCTGCATCTGTTAAAACTGCAGACGTTTTTTAATGCCACTTTAACACTAATGCACTGACAGATTTAAATATTTTGAGAAGAAATGTTAAAAATTTTTAGCTTGACAGGTTTCTATGGGGTTACTGTGTTTTTTTTTTCTCTTTGCACCATTGGTTATGTGTATATCACTTTACATTTGCATGTTCAACTTGTCACTCACCTGGAACTATTGTACAAAAACAGGATGATTGTGATTTCTAGTTCTTTTCTAGAGGATGCTGCTAGAAACAGGTTGCTTTGCAGTTTATGGCTTGTTTACCCTTTCGGTGACCTAGCTCTTCTGATCTGCTTCTTTTCCGTCTTTGCAGTATTCACAGAAATTCCCTTTGCATGTTGCACTCTCAGTTGGAGATTTAACTCTGAAGCAACACAGTATTCATGCCTCTGTGTTACTCTATAAAAATAACTGTAGCTTATGGTTCTTATTTGTACATACCAATGTGAAAAATCTACCCTTTTTCTTATGTTCTCTTTTGATCAGGACGTTTGAGTGCTATGCAAAATAATGTAGTAATTTCTCTTTGCATGCCATGTGTAATATACCTAGCCAAAAATAGATTTTGTTTTTTAAAGGCAAATAGAATTCACTTGAATTTGACAAACTGAAGCAGATGAGTTTTCTGGGTTCTTTGATTACCCACAGGAATGTTTGGATGCCAGCTAGGCTCAGTTGAATCTCCACTGTACTGTAATAATGGTTATTTACCTCTGTGTTGTTTTAATTACCTAATGTCTGTGTAACTGCTGATTTAGAAGTGATTAGCATTTAGATGTTTTGTAACATAGGATTTTAGAGAGCACTTTGAAAGATAACATTTTATTATGATGGTGCTAGGTAAAAATTTGTAAAGATGGATGGTTGTGTAGAAAAAAAATTTGAGGGTACTTGTTGAAGTTTCTTTTGTCACCTTCTAAGCGAGAACAATTGGGGAAGGTACTGCTGAAGCCATTTTTTTTTTCTTAGTTAACATCAGCAGTTGTTAATGGAATGAGAAGATTGTATAGGGTCCTTCCACATTCAGCGAATGCTTTTTTATGTCACATTAGCTTATCTGATAATTTTTATGAAAACACATTTAGATATAATGATCAGATTTAAAAGTTCAATGGAAGTTTGATCTCAGGAGTCCAAAAGAAATTGCTCTTTCCAGTGTCTTTCATTTTATTGACTGAGATTTGAATCTCTGTTTCTTCTGGAAATGTCTAAAACGTGGATAGGGAAGAATCTGTTCATTTCTTCACTGTCACTCTGTCTTACCTCAGTTGAGTAGCGGAATACTCTCTAGTTCCTGCAGGAAATACTGATTTGCTTCCTGTTTCCCAAATCTTACCTCCAGGACATGATGGAAACAGTGCTGAAAGAGAACGTTAGCAGATTGTACTTTACGCAGTGACCTCTGGAATAAAAGAACTCTGACTTTTGAAAATTAGTTTTTAAATTATTAGTCTTTGCATGAAGGTCAGTTTTATTATTTTTTTTTCCTTTAGTTTTGTTTTAAATGTATTATTAGTGCAGGGGATTTTGCCTTATGCTGAGGTCAAACTAGGGCCGAGCAAGCTTTTGTCCTCCTTCATTTTAACTGAGTCATAAGGTATGTTGACATGAGATAAAATGTTTCTATATAAGAGAAAAACAGAAGCTTAGAAGTGAGAATCATCTGTCTTTTGAGTTAGAAATTATGGAAATTCACTGTATTAAGATTACACACATTTTGAAGAACACAGATGTTAAGAACGACCAAAGCTCACCTGTTCATTTTTGTAGTTGCTTTTGCTGAACTTGGTCCCTGTATCGTGTGCATTTCTCTTCCCTTTTAGTATCGTGTGCATTTCTCTTCAAGTCTAGGTTCCTCGCAGTTACATCCTCGGCTCTTGTTCCGTGTACTCATTGGCAGTAGGATGCTAGCATCTGTGCAGTCCTCATCTTGTTTCCTGTTAACCCGTATGTTCATTTTCATGGCTGACCTAAGTTCAGACCCTGTCTTGACCTAGCAGGAGTAGGTCTTCCCAAGCCGCGATGTTGATAACAGCTTATTTGCTGCAAACTATGTATATTGCAGTGTGTTTCCTTTGTGACTCAAGGTTGAATTAAAATGCCTGTGAACTGCAAACTTGCTTATGATTGACTTGGTGCAATAAAGTTCCTTTCTAACCATTTCTGGTTTAGAAAACATTCAGCCATCCTAGAAACTAGCAATATTTATTTATGCCTCATTTATTTTACCTTTGGTTTTAGATGAGGTAATCTTAGTCTTTCACTTATGGGTACTTAAGCAAGGTCCATTTTAGTGTAGCTGAAGAGAATGCATATTTGGCTACACAATTTCTGTTTACTGTATTTTGCTTCCTATTTAATGTCTAAATGCTATTGTGTTTTTGTTTAAATCTTAGTAATGGCTCAGTTCCAGTGTGTCAGTTTCAAAGAACTAAGGTTTTGCTACTAGTATCAGCCATTTACTTTCCCACTAATTGGGATTTCCCACTAACTGGGAATTTTTTTCCCCCCTGAGATGTAAGTTTTAGAAAAATCTTAGAAGAGGGGTGGGTGCATGTCTTAATGCTGGGAAACAGCAACTTTGGGGTTGAATTTACTTGAATGGATTAAAAATTGCATTGTTACAGAGCTAGAAGAAAATTTATATATGAAAAATGATAATAGCCTTACACTGAGTACAAATAATACTTAAAAGCATGTGAAGATGTGATCATTTGTGATGTTACTTGTAAAAAAAAGTATATATACATATCTTTTGAAGTGTTGAAAGGAAAATAGTACTTTATATTCTTTATCATATCACTTTTTGTAAGTGTTGAATATATTCCTGTTTATTTTTCTATGTTCTGTTTTGTAGCCTTAAGAAGTGTTTCAAACATATCTGAATGTATAAAATAAGAGTAAATGCCCTACATGGTGTGATGCTGCATTATATATAAAACTGTGTGCATATATTAAATTTTGTCTCTTGATTCTGCTTGTGATTCTTTGGTTTCAGGGCTAACCAAGTAATATAGCATATTAATCTTAAGAGGAGTTTTAGTAAGCATCTAAGAACAAGAGATGATTTCCATGGTTTCTGTCCAGTCAGAAGACAATTCTAGTATATGCAACTAAAAACGATGTAGGATTTGTAATCTATAGGGTAGGTACTGTTACTTTCCCTACTGAATATATATAAAACTGAGGCCAAGTAGTTTAATTTGACTAAGGGGGTAGCTAGTAAGTGGTAGCTCTGAGTGGTATTAGAACTAGTGCTCTCTACCATTTTTCCAGCATTCATGAAATGAAATGGGATGTGTAGACTAGTAATTTACAGATTAAATGATGTTTTTTAAAAGTTAGTATTCAGTACAGGCATATTTTATGCTGCTTTGCTTTATTGTCCTTTGCAGATACTATTTTTACAAATACAGCGTTTGTGACAGCCCTGCACTGAGCAAGTCTCTTGATCCCATTTTTCCAGCATTTGCTCACTCTCACATTTTTGGTAATTCCTGCAATATTTCAAGCTGTTTCATCATATTTGTTGGGGTGAACTGTTATCAGTGATTATTAGGACTTGCTGAAAGTTCAGTTGATGGTTAGCATCTTCTAGCAATAAAATATATATACATTTTTAAAAAAAGATTTTGAGAGAGAGCACAAGCAGAATGAGGGTCAGAGAGAGAAGTAGACTCCCTGCTGAACAGGGAGCCCAGTGTGGGACTTGATCCTGGCACTCCAGGATCATGACCTGAGCCGAAGGCAGATGCTCAGTGACTGAGCCACCCAGGCGCCCAGCAATAAAATATTTTTAAATTAAGGTTACGTGCATTGTCTTTAGACATAATGCTGTTACTGCACACCTGTAGTGTAAACATTTATATGCACTGGGAAACCAAAAAAATTGATTACCTTAAGACCCACAGTATTGCTGAGATTTACCTCTATTACTTGTCTAATGAAGAAAAGTCATTCAAAAGTTTTACTTGAAAACTGAAGTAGCAGGTACACTTAAGCACTTTGAAAATCCAAGTTCCTTAATGCTGTTTAATCTACTTATTATATGGACTTTGTCTTAAGAACGGCTTACCCGGGAAGGAGAGCCTGAAAGAAAGGCTTCCTTTTCAGTACAAGTGTTTGGTGGGGAGGTGATGTGGGAACAGAGGCAGCAAGCTGGGAATGTAAGTTGGTTAGACATGGAAGCTAGTTGTTTGGGATTGCCCAAGTAGGTGAATGAAGTATTGCAGAACCTTGGAATGTAGGGAAAGGAAGAGACGGGAAGCATTTCGCTGTTAGCGGTGTGAGTGCCACTGTCTTTCCCCATGTAGTCAGTAGAGAACCTGTGGAATATGAGAAAAGCAAGAAGGGTGTCTTGGTAGAGCCCTTTCACAATTGGTCACTTGGAGTGGATGGGATAAAAGGTGAAACCAAGTGACCAGAAATGTTTATATAGTTTCTCTTAAAGCTTTCTATAATTATGGTTTGCTTTTCACTTTGAGTATTTGTTTGTCTAGGAAATAGTATGAGACTACTACAGAAGGAGGTTAAATAGCTTCCTTGCATAAACCTTAAATTTAGAAAGCTCTTTAAAAAGTGAATCATGCATTCAACAGAATAGTGAAGCTACAAACATTGGTTATAAAAAAAAGCATTTTTTAGATCTGACTTTATTAGAAGTTGGAGCTTCAAAGTCCATCCTTTTTTATATACATACCATTCCTGTGATTATATTTCCCACTTAAGGAAAAAAAAAACTAGATCAAAGATGTAAAGACAAATGAGCAGTGTGATTCTCATGGTTTCGTAGCCCTTTTAATATTTTACTTAACTGTCAGCAAAAATTCTGTGTAGTAAGCTAATTTTCTTTTAAATGAAGTCTGGCTTTGGACTAACCACCTGCTTATGGAGTAGAAAACAACTAGTACACCTACTATTTGGGATGTACATATTACTATGTAACTTCTTGCGTATTTCTTGTGAATTCTGAAGTAGAAGTCAGTAAAAGCATTTAAGTAATTTTATAAGGCATGTGCAATTATATGGGATATTCACAGATTAGGGCCAAAAACTGAGACCAGAAACTGGAGGCACAGACTTGGAAGTGGCACAAGACTGTGCAGCCCATGAGAAGGGATGGATGGACATGGCTGACAGTCTGATTAGCTTGAGAACTGTGTAGGTCTGGGCGAGACTGGGGCATATGCAAGGTTGGAGGCTGGAACTAATGCATTTGTATTAAAGCTAGGAGCATCCCACTAAATAGGACAGTCAAAAGAGTGAAAAGTCCCTATACCTAAAAAATCCCAAACACTGAGCATGTTACTCTTTGCAAGCTAACATGCAAATTGGCTCCCAGCTGGCGGTAATACACTTGGGTCACCTGGCAGAAGCTCATGTAGAACCTTTCTTTGGAGACAGACCTCAGCCAAGGAGGCAAGATTACTTGGACAGGATTGCAAGTTTATCATTTGTTGTTATAGGTGCTATTTTTCCTGAGAGCTACCTACTCCTTCACTTAGCCCTTTATGACTCTCCAATGCAGAAGTTTCTCTTCTGAACCCCTAAGTGTGCATCATATGCCAGACACTGGGTTAAGAGCTTGACATAAATGTATCTAAATGTTAATGGATCCCAAAGAAACCACAGAACCAACTGAGTAGTTTATCCAGTCTTCCTACTTTCTCTCTAGCAAATAGTTTCATTCTTTACACACAGAAGGCAAACTACATGCCAGATGCCAAAATAACAGTTAAAAGCAAGAGATTTGAGACTGGGCTTCAAAATGCTACAGTCTAAAATTATGTTAATATTGCCATACACTGGTTGAACATAGTACAGATTATCTCTTTATTGAAGATGTAAAAACATAAATGATCTCTGAACAGCTGATACATATAGCATCCAAAATTCAAAAGGTAATGGCTATATGTGTATTTATCTCAATTTCTTACCTGTTCTTTAACAAAGCTGTTATTCCCCAAAGGCTTATTGTCTTGAGTGTCCTTTTGATATTTTAATATTTTTTATATTTTCATATAAATGATGTGTTAGACTAGAGATGCTTACCAATTAGGACATACTGAGCATTCTTTCTAAATATAATAGCTAACATCTGCACTGTTGGTGTTATTTGAGTTGGTATTACTGATTTTTATAGAAAAACTTCGTTAGCACAACTGTAAATTCTTATTGCTATATAAAAATTTAACTAAATCCATATTTTAAAAATTTTCATTTACATGAACAATATCACAACTAAAACATATTCTGTCATCAGCAGTTAAGTAGAGCTGTGTTTTTATCACAAGTGTTTTCTCTAGGACAGAATACAGAATCAGTAAGTAAAAACTTTTGTCTTATTTTATTCAATATACTTGAAATAATCATTCACAAATTTAACCTATCTTTAAAAATAGGTACTACTTATTTTAGTATAATCCCATTTATGTACAAAACAAACCCTTTACATAGTCACACTTAGGTAAGTGCACAGAAAAAAACCATAAAAGGATATATATTATTAAATGCAAACACTGGTAACCTTTGGGATTACCTTTGGTAATGCGAGGAGAGATTGTAACTTTTTATTACATATATTTCAGTAGGTTTGAATTTTTCACACAAACATGTATTTATGGATTACTTCTAAATTTTTTTTTAAAAAGGCCTAATGGGGACCAGTTAAACCATATTTTCTATTCCCTGTCTGCATATTAACATTGTTTCAAGGAGCTCTAAAGTCTTCAGTAATTTCCAATTCTATTTTGCTTGCCCCATTAATTTCTTTAGTAAACTCTTTTCCTCACTTGTAGTATAAGTTAGTTCCAGTTCAGTGCATTAGAAATGTAATTGAAAGTGGTGTCACACCACAACCCACTGTTCAAACTCAGAACTCAAAAGATATGGGTAAGTTTTTAGAGCTCTTGCTACACATAGTATCCAAAATTGCCCCCCGTCCCCAGTCAAATAGGGTTTAGATCATGTCCTCTACATTCAAACATGGAGGTGAGTATATTTGGTACCAAGAGGTGTTTTACATTGCTATCTGGGGACTTGTTTGCGTTAATGTTGCCTTTAGGAAAGTGGCTTACTCCCCTTGGCTGCCCATTAGAAATCTGTGGAAGTTTAAAATTACATAGATGCTTAGGCATCAACTCTAAAGATTTTGAGCCTATACTTTTAAAGGAAGCAAATATTCTTTAAAATGCTTTTCCTAAATCTTGATCAGTGGTTGTACAATTGTGTAAAGAATGTTACTTTGAGAATTATAGAATATAGAATCTTATGGAATACTAAAACTGAGTAATTCATAGTAAAGTTAGGGATTTTTCTGGTGGATGGGGGGAAGGGTGTTGAAGTGACTTTTGATACTTAAAAGATAATTAAAAGCACCAAAAACATTGTAAACAATGCTTAAGTTGGGAGCATGGCCATTTTCCAAACAGTGGTGTTTTATAGTAGTAGATCCTCTTCCTTTGAAAGTCTCAACACCCTGAAAACCTCGTGCAAAGACTGAAAACAAATAACAAATATAATCCTGATGTTTATTTATCAAATTTCATCAGTGGAGTCTTCGACCGGCTTTTAAAATAAGGGCAGTTTCATTATAGAGGAATATTTGGCAAACACTAAGTACAGAAAGCTTTTTCAAGATTTTTAAAAGGGGGTAACACTGGTCAGCATTTGGTACATGAATATGCTAACACCTATTGAAAATCTTCCCATATATCATGAAAACTTGGAGGTAATTTGTGTAGCTTGAAATGTCTTCATTTTACATAAAAAGGGCATCAGGAACAGAAATGCATTTTCTGTGTTCAGACTGTAATTTACAACACAACTGGCTTTTGATGTTACATTAAGTAAATTATACTTCAAGCTCCAGAGTATGTGGGGCATAAAACCTGATTAAAGTTTTATATGACAAAAATCCCAATAAATGTTTTCTTTAAGAAATGGCTTTTCAATATTCTGATTCAGTCTAGTCATCCAAGAAAAAGTAGTTTCCACTCTTCTTTTGTTCTACATCCTAAAAAACAGAGAAACAACAAAATCAACACCATTCTCCTGTATGTGAGGGTAGACTTTCACCCACAGTATTGGTTAGTAGTGTTTACAACTGCACCTCTACAACCTCCTCTGCACTTACTATCTGCATCTGGATATTCCTGGATCCACTAAATCAAAGACAAGGTTAGGACCTCTGTTACTTAGCCCTACCACCAGAAAACCTCAAGCAAAGCCCCTTTATATAACATGCCTTACTTATGTATGTAAAATTTTGCTATATAAAATACTATTTTCAGCTAAACTATTAAATTCCACTTCATCATTCTGACTTTATTTACTTATTTTTTAAAGATTTTATTTGACAGACAGAGATCACAAATAGGCTCCTGAGCCACCCAGGAGCCCCTCATCATTTTGACTTTAATAAGCCTCTAGTCCAGAAGGTTAACACTGTCAGTTTGAGAACTATTACACAAAGTGCATATAAAAGTATTTTTTCCCAGTACTGTTTATAGACTGTCCAGTAATGATCCATCCACCTATCTGCCTAGGAGTTTCCTATTAGGATCAAGGTATGACGACTAAGATGAGTAGGCACAGAGGAATGATGAGTAGGTCTATCTGGGGCCAGAACCATGGGTCTCTCCACAAGAAAAAGATAAATATAACATCTGTAACACTTTAGAAGGAATTCTTAGGAAAATTAAGCTGTGTATAAGTGCTATAGAATTTAGTTCCTCTTTTCTACTTAATATGATTTTTAAAACAAAAACTTTTCAAGTCAGAACTTGTAATTTCATTATCCTGACCAGACAGTAAAATAATTTTTATACAAAATACACAGCAAAGTCTAAAGACAATAATACACTGTGTCGGCCTCTTAATAATACATGATGTGGGGCACCTGGGTGGCTCAGTGGATAAAGCCTCTGCCTTCAGCTCGGGTCATGATCCCAGGGTCCTAGGATCAAGTCCCACATCGGGTTCTCTGCTCAGCAGGGAGCCTGCTTCCTCTTCCTCTCTCTGCCTGCCTCTCTGCCTACTTGTGATCTCTGTCAAATAAAAAAAAAAAGTTTATGCTCATTGAAGGAGCGTGTCTGGATTCGTAAAATATTTTAATCAGGTGTTGGCTGCTGTGTGTGCACTAGAAGAAAAACAGATGAGAGAAAGTGGTCATGGTTTTCTGTAAAAACTTCCTTGTTTTGACAGTGAGTTAGTGTGATCTTTCTGAAGATATTTAAAACGACAGTTAAACTCAATGCAGGCAGTACAGTAGTGGGGGTACAGCTCCGAGATAACATGAACAGGTCTGAGTTTGCGTAGCAAAAGCAACTGCATCATTATTGCCTAACAGACTGGAGGATGCCATCAGATATTCAGGTGAAAAATATGAATCTTAGAATTAACGAAGTAACAATTTTTTTTTATGAAACAGCTTTCCAATATGAAACATGCCTTCCGATTATTTAAGAACTTATCCACGATTTAAGAGTTTTTCTACCTACCTTAATTGAATTGAGTTTGTTTATTCTTGGCCTATAGTTGTTTGGATCTCTTCTGAATGTAATTTCAAGCTGAGACAAAAATTTATTCATGCCAGCCAAAAGGGTTTGAGGACTAGAGGAAAAATAAGACATCAACTGTGATTAAAATTTATCCCACAAATTTCACTACATTTTGGGATGAAGAGCAGCATGGTTCCCTCATAGTTCCCCAATCATAAGTTCTCTAGGTAATAGTATAATCGTAGTATATTATAAATTCTACGCTCAGAAGGGTCTTTGCTTGGACTGTTTAGTTTATTTGGCTACATTTTTGTGAAAAACAAACCCAGTTTAAACTAGGCTTCTGATCTGGAAAAAGAAACATTTAAGAAATACTACTTGAGAAAAACAAGAGTTTAATTAGGAGATTACAGAATTTCCAATCTGACATTTTCAGGGGAGTAGAGAATCTAACAGAAAAGGTAACATTAACATCAGAAAGTTGGCACTGGAGGGAATATGTACAGCACAAAGGATTATACTTTGTAACTCCTTTTTCAATTTCTATGCTTTATTCATCTTTTTCACCCACACTAATTCTTAAATCATACTAAACTGCATCATACTTGTGGAACATTTTAAACATTTTTGTAAATATAAAGGATTGTTATTTGAATTCAATAAGCTTTCTATAGTCTCTGAAATTTCCCTCTCAAAGAAATATGTTAATTGTCAATTGGTAAAAACTTTAAAATGAAAACAAAGGAATTTTGGGAAGTTCTGTTCTTTAATTTTTGGGGTGAATTAGTCAAATAGCAACTCTATTCCTCTTTAATATCAGAAACATGTTGCGATCCCATGAAATTGCTATTTTCATAGGAAAAAGATGGTGGCATATCAGTAATTCCATATGTTTCAAACTAACATAAGGTTGTAGCACTAAAAAGTATAAGAAATTTCTCATTACACTGATTTGAATGTTAGACTTCTTTATATGACAAATGCTCTCATTCAAGACAATAGAGAAAAAGAAAAAAATGGTAAATGGTAAAATCATTCATTTTGTCTCTGTTGTAGATCAGTACCAGGTATCTGGGGTCCACTGTGAGCATTACCACTAGCAGCGTAAGTTGGGCAAATCAAGTACCCTATGAGCATCTTGTTTTCTTTATCTGCTGTATAGTGCATCAATGGTGTGGAGGGAATCAAAATCTTAATCTGTTTTGAAAATCCAAATAATGAGGTAGACAGACGTCAACGTGCAAGAAAAAGTGAGCAGCCCAGAGCTCTGCATGCTTATCTCCCTGGGTCAGAAGTTCTAAGGTCTGAACACTAGTTTTTCTAGTCCCAACCTATATATATTCAACATGAATAATCATGCAAGTCACAATCATTCCTAGAATTACTGGCTACCTCTTTAAAAATTAAAATGGTATGATAAGTGTTTATAAGCTTAAAGGAAAATTCCGATTAATAACTTTTTAATTTTAAGAGCTTACAAATAGGGTTGAATGTTTCAGAAAATCGTTTTACCTGTTTGCGACTGTGTTCTTAGATGGAATGCCATCAAAAACGATGACTCGATCTGCTAGATAGGTGGCCATAATGAAGTCATGTTCTACAACAAAGGCTGTCTTCTTAGCATGGAGTATGAAACTAAAATACATGAATTTGAAAATGTTTCCAGTTTTCTATTACCAACTATTCAAATGCTGTATTAAGCACCGTTGGATGCCAGTGCACATTATTAAAACTAATAATACTCCTACTGGCAGGACATTACCGTTTGACAACTCGAGCTGCCATCAATCTTTGCTCAGAATCCAAATATGCAGATGGTTCATCAATTAAATAGACATCGGCAGGCTTGCCCAAACAAAGTGCCAATGCCACTCGCTGCAGTTCACCACCAGATAACGTCTGCACCTATTTGGAGAAGAAGTTTAGCAAACTATGTAGAGACATACAAAGTTTAAAATACAATAAAAATCAGAGTATGTACTTCTTGATCGATGATGTTTTCAATCTGCAGAGGCTTCATCACATCAGTCACAAACTGCGGATGAGTGTAAGCATCTCTTATCTTCTCATGTAGCAACTGTCGAACACTTCCCTGTTTTTAGTGAGAAAAGTATTGAAATTTTATTTCAGTACAGAACTCCTCTAATTATCAGTCTTGACAAAGCTAAGCTCCAGAGCAAAAAAATGTATGTTTGCCACCCACAGATATATTTTTATGCTTATTCATCATCTGTAGCATGTTCTGAAATTTTTATGTTAAAAACCGATCATGTCCAATAAGTAAAAAAAGCATCTTAAAACCTGATAGTAAATGACTGTTTCAAGAAAGATTATCACTTGAGAATAGGTATAATTCTCAAGGTCAGCATGGGTATCAAGTACCCTCTGGCAACCAGAAAGATAACACAAGACGCCTAACATGATGGGGATGAATCTTAAGATGTCCTGTGCTTGGGGCGCCTGGGTGGCTCAGTGGTTAAAGCCTCTGCCTTCAGCTCAGGTCATGATCTCAGGGTCCTGAGATCGAGCCCCGCATCGGGCTCTCTGCTTGGCAGGGAGCCTGCTTCCCCCCTCTCTCTCTGCCTGCTTCTCTGCCTACTTGTGATCTTTGTCTGTCAAATAAATAAATAAAATCTTAAAAAAAAAAAAAAAAAAAAAAAAAAAGATGTCCTGTGCTTGTTGTTTTAGAAGAGGACCGAGTCTGAGAACTTAAAAGCTAAGCTTATACAAAGTATCAAAAATAAAATTTTTATTGTAAGCTATCTCAAATAGGCCTGACAAAGTGGTACTGAGTACAAGTACCATAGTTCCATAGTGTGGATATACCACACTGTTTACCCATTCATCAGTTGATGGACACTGAGATGGCTTTCCACTTTCTACTATGAATAATGCATTTGTGTGCAAATTTTTGTGTTGAGAAAGGTCTTCATTTCTCCTGGGTTTGTGTAACTAGGAGTGGAAATGCTGGTTCATATGTAATTCTATGTTAATCATATGAGGAACTGTCAACTATTCTTTTTTTAAAGATTATTTATTTATTTATTTGCCAGACAGAGGCCACAAGTAGGCAGAGAGGCAGGTAGAGATAGAGAGGGAGGGAAGCAGGCTCCCTGCCGAGCAGAGAGCCGGATGTGGGGCTTGATCCCAGAACCCTGGGATCATGACCTGAGCCGAAGGCAGAGGCTTTAACCCACTGAGCCACCCAGGCGCCCTGTCAAGTTTTTTTTAAAGTGGCTCTTCTACCATAACATCTTGCATTCCCATCAGCAATGCATGAGGTTCCAGTTTATCCATACCCTTACCAATACTTGTTACTGTCTTTTTAAGTCAACCTAGTGGGATGACTTAAAAAGTGAACTATATTCACTATAGTTTTATTTGCACTTTCCTAATAACTGATGGTGCTGAGCATCTTTACATGCTTATTTGGCCATTTGTACATTTTCTTTGAAAAAAATGACTATTCAAATCCTTGGCCTATTTTTAAACTGAGTTGTAACAGTTCTTTATATATTCTGGATATAAGTACCTTACTATTAAATAATCTGCAAAAGTATTCTCCTATCTTGTAGGTGGCCTTAGTTTTTGCTCATGTTATATGCAGAATAAAACACATTAAATGTCAGGTTTTTTTTTGTTTTTTTTTTTTAAAGCAAGCTCTACACCCAACAAGAGGCTTGAACTCACGGCCTCAAGATAAAGACTAACATGATCCACTGACTGAGCCAGCCAGATGCCCCCACATTAGTAGGTTTTTATTTTGGAAAAAGATGTCAAACAGATTTTAGAAGCATTTCCTAACACTGGAATCAAGGTCTGACGTCTTGATGCTACTCTTTAGCCACTTTTGGTAAAACCATACAGAAAATAATCTAAAAAATTTTGACACAGTGAAAGATTAAAACTGTAAGTGTGTGTGTATATAAACTTTCCTTTAATAACCAAGTAACAGAATTGTTACTCACAGTTGATTTGGGACTGATTTTCTGTGGCTTATAACTGACATTTAGAACCGGCACTTCTCCTGTAAAATAATGCAAATAAAAAAAGACACTGAGAATTACCCTATCTTCAAAGTTTCACATGTGTGACAGAGTAAAAACAGTCAACAATATACAACAGTACCTCCTTCATCAGGCTTAAGTCTTCCAGCAAGCATTCTGATAAATGTTGTTTTACCAGTACCTGTCAATACAACATACAACAAACAGACTTGAAAAATGGTTCACATTTATAGTAAATCACTGTATACTCCTGGGTTTTAATAAGAAATTAGTTTTAAAGATATATAATGACATTACCAAATTCTGAAGGTTATACAGAAAAATACTCAAAACTTTGACGATTCACTTTGAACGTATCATTTGAAACTAATTGGGAGGAATATAATAGACTAATAAATCTTATTAATAGCCGTTTTAATAAATGATAGATCTCTGAAATACAAGTAGGGTTAGTTTTTGTAAGACTTATTTAGCTAAAATATCAATACAATTTATTGTTAAGTGGTATTATTGTTATGATGGAGACATCCTTTTAAGTCCATTTATATGAAATATTTAAGTCAAATGCAAGCCAGTTCAAATTTCCTCCATTAGTTAATGGACTGATACATTGCATAATCCTCCCAGGGAATTTTACAGATTTACAAGCTCTAAGTATACAATTAAAATCTTGTGGGGTCTTTTTGTTTTTTTTAACTCTTTCAAATCTTGAAAGCAATACCAGACTTTTTGTACTCAAATTCAACTCACAGCTCTATTTATGACAGCAATGTAATACTGAGAATTTAGATAATAAAACTATTTGCAAAAATGAGCCTGAATTTAAAATGAGAGCTCAAATGGAGAAATGCCAAGAAAGAACTAGATTGTTTTTGGATTACCTATTTTGTCCTATCAATTTATACAAAGAAAAACTAGCTTGGGGAAAAAAAATCTTATTTTCACCACAGGTTATGAAACAAAATATGTAAAATATAAAGTTGATTGAATGACAATATTAAATCGTACAACATCACAAAATATGAGCTATACTGAGAAATGTATGGGTTTAAGCCTAGATTCCCAGACCTACAACTGAGTCAGTTTTTCATGGAGTAGCTAAAACTAAGTTACTGGATAAACAGAATAGACTTTCTTTCCTTTTTTTTCTCTTCTTTTAAAGATTTTATTTATTTGACAGACAGAGATCACAAGCAGGCAGACAGAGGGGGAAGCAGGCTCCCTGCTGAGCAGAGAGCCTGATGCAGGGCTCAATCCCAGGACCCCGAGATCACGACCTGAGCCAAAGGCAGAGGCTTAACCCACTGAGCCACCCAGGCGCCCCACAGAACAGACTTTCAAATAAAGGAAGAAAAACTTACCATTTTCCCCCAACATCACCATGATTTCAGAATCTGTAAACTCTCCAGCTACAATTGCTAGCTCAAACTCTCCCATCTTTTTCTTCATTCCAGGATATTTATACATACACATCTTTTTAACTTCTTCTTCATTTGCTGTCTCAGCCACTTTAAAAACAAGTGATGCATCTCTGAATCTCAAGTTTTCTGTCGGAACGTAGCCATCCAAAAAAATGTTTATGCCTGTTGGAGTCATTGACAACAGATTAGTAAAGATCAATTAAAGACTAGTTTTTCTCCACAGCAAGAAATTATCATATAAAAGCAAAACCCTACGTTCTCTTGGGAGCAATCTAAGCACAGATTTCAAATTTTTGTGGGTTTGTGGTAACATGCAGTGATAACATGGTGTTTTACGTATCTAATGCAAGTTGAGATAACCTACGCATATATATTTGTCTATATACACAAAGCATATCTCTTCATTATGACGTGACTTATGTAAGGTTTTTTTCCAATATGCAGAAGAATATGGTGGCATTTCTGCTGTATTTTTAAATCAAAACTTCTAATTTCTCTGAAAAAAATGACAGTTAAAAATGGAATATTTTCAGACATAAAATGATATAATTTGGGGATAATTTTTTAAATAAAGTTATGAGTATGCATTTTCACATGAGATCTAGATACCACAAACTGAAGTTATAATATATACTGCATTTTTTTCAGATTAATTTTGCAGGTTTGTAATATATTTAGAGTAAGGAACAGACTTCATTTAAAATTTTCTTTGGCTTCACTGTACAAAAATAAACACTTTTTTTTCCTAGAGATTTTATTTATTTATTCGACAGAGAGATCACAAGTAGGCAGAGAGGGAGGCAGAGAAAGAGGGGGGAGCAGGCTCCCTGCTGAGCAGAGAACCCCATACGGGGCTTGATCCCAGGACCCTGTGATCATGACCTGAGCCAAAGGCAGAAGCTCAACTGACTGAGCCACCCAGGCGCCCCAACACTATTATTTAAACATCTTTTAGTAACAGAAAGAAAACATACTGTACATGAGGATCCCTCCAAACTGTTAAGATCCACAATGGCAGACACAGAAATGAAAAAGTGGGTTATTTGGGAAAATGAAAAGATCTGTTTTCACTGTTTCCTATATTTAAGATAATTGAGAAAGACAGTAGCTCAAACCTGGAAGATCTTGAAAGAAAGCCTAAGGTGGTTACTCATATCCTCTAGAATTGAGAGCCATATCAGGGGGGTATACAGCCTCAGCCTAGAACACAGGTATTCCAGTATTTGTTGAAAGAACGAATGAAAGATCTTGCCAAAAGTCAGCACATATTTTTTTGGTCTTAAAACTACTTAAAAATTATAAATGTGAGGATAAAAAAATTAAAACCAAAAATTAAATAGGAATATAAATTTGAAGGAAACCTTAGTGGCCATTTAATCCAGATACCTTATTTATCAGATAAGGGAACAGAGGCTCAGAAAAGTGTGACTGTGCAAAAAACCATTAACAAACCAGCCTTTCCATTTCCACTGCAATGTCTGTCTTGTCAATTTAAGACAGTTCAAGCTATAACTGCCTTTACAGTTATACAGTTCAAAGAAAGCTTTTACACACATATATATGGCATCAATTTCAGTATTCACTGAAAGTAGAAAATAAGTTCTAATTTACTTGAATTGTTTTAACAGATGGAGAACTTCAAAAACTTCAACAGGAACCATTTCTTAAAATGGTATAGCTTTTAGACATGGCATTTATAACTAGAATTGTGAAGAGTGAATGCCAGTTGCCTATGTCATCATCAAGACAATTCTGGACCTACTCCATGGTACAGAGTAGGTACTCAATAAGTACTTGCTAAATTGAGGAGAAGAAAAAATTAATAACTGTTTTTAATACATCTCTTAAGACAGACTACTGGAAAGAAAACTGGGCAATCTCCCAACTTTCCCCTTAACATATGCATATGTTTATATCAAATGTACAAATAGATAAATGACAGCAATTCCTTTATCTTATCTTAACCTAAGAACTTTATGTACTTTTTATAAACTAAAAAGCTACTACTACCTTTTTATGCAAAGTGTATGATGCAATATAAATTCCTTTTTACCAAAGTTTCTTAGGTATCTCAAAAGTTATCTCTTTGAAGAGATCACTTTCAAAATAAAGGAGCCTGCTCAACCTAAAGACTACATGAGTAATTCTTCTTGCAAAATATAGTATTTTTTCAAAAATATAGTAATTTTTCAATTAGTATTTTTTCAAATTACTACATGAGTAATTCTTCTTGCAAAATATAGTATTTTTTCAAAGTATGAAGTAGGTAGTCCTTTTGGGTGTTCCTAATTCTTCTAGACTGACAGCTGAAGGCACACCTAAATAGAACTGAAATATAAAGTAAAAGAGGAGGAAGAAATCAGTGGACAGAAATGGCAAAGAAATTAAAAGGAAAAAGGCATACCAGGTAGAGAATGCACTGACATTTGTTTCAGGAGATACTGAGTAGTAGGTTAGTTTTTACTTTTGCCTAACTTGCTTAGGTAGAGAAGAGATATGGAAAAGAGAGGCCAGAGGGTCCCTCTTTCCTGAAAGTAGAATAAATAAATAAAACTATACTTACTAAGCTATTTTACTGTCTTATTTTAATAATACTCACTAAACTACCTTATTAGGCCTTTAGACAGTCTTAGATCTACAAACTTAAGATACAGATTACAGATAAATTTGAAACATGAAAACAAAATGAGCACTAAATAAATTTTAAGAGTTTCACTACTGGTATTGGGCTTTCAAAGATAAAGATGACAAATACTACAATGATGCTGTAGAAGCCAAAATATAATAACTTTTAAGACTGCAAAGAGTGAAACTGAGAAAACATTTCTACCCCCCGACAGGAAATTCTCCAAAATGAAATGTTGTGAAAATAACTGATGGCTACAACCTCATATATATACATTCTGTTGAGTGATTAAATTCCATTAAGATTGGAGTTCTGGATAAATATTTAGAGTAACATATAACTACTTAATATCAACAATAATACATTTTCTAAGCATTAGAGTTAAAGAATACAGCATTGTGGAAATAATTTTTCAAGTTACCTTCTCTTACACTAAAAGGCATAGTGACAACACCATAAGCACTTGGTACGCCATATAAACAGCAGATGAAGTCAGAGAGATAGTCTAATACACTTAGATCATGCTCCACCACAATGATATATCTGCAAATCAATATAGATTTTTATTTTTAAATGTAACATAACATATAATTAAAATTATTATTTAATTACATTTAAACTCTTAGAACAGTGTAAATGTCAAGAAAATAGATACGTTTAAAAAAAATTAAATGTAGAGACCATATTAAGCAAAGCCTTAAAACATTTTCTTTAAAATAAGACTCATTATCAGTCTTCTGTTTCAAATTGTTTTCCTAAATTAAAAGGAAGGGGAAAGAAATTAATAGGAAACAATTTATGGATACATGAAATAAATGTGTTTTGCCAATAAAGAACACATTTTTAAATAAACTTTACCAAGCCGAAACAATTACAATAGACTTAAATCTGATGTAGCCTAAACTCTTGACCATGCTATTCATCTTACAGATTAAGCCCTTCTAGTTGTCCTG
Source organism: Meles meles (assembly GCF_922984935.1). Taxonomy (NCBI): domain Eukaryota; kingdom Metazoa; phylum Chordata; class Mammalia; order Carnivora; family Mustelidae; genus Meles; species Meles meles. The sequence goes on from NC_060067.1 coordinate 149,577,074, forward strand.
TCCCATATGCTAGCTGCATTAGGAATGCAGAGAATAGGATGACAGGAAGCTTAATTGGAGAATTTTCAAATTAGTTGGGGAAAACAAGGGATAGACATTACCAAAAACGTATACATCCAAGTATCTTCTCTAGATATAAAGTCTAGTGAAGGTCGGAAAGGAAAAAGGTGTATACTGCAGTACTATATAAGTGGGATGGGATAGGATGTGACTTTTTTTTTCTTTTAGGATGTGACTTTTGAAGTGGTAGGAAACAGTACTGCTAGTGTACAAACTATCAGGCAAATAAAAGTCATGACACTTTTATGCAGCATTTTATTTCTATTCGAGTTAGTTCAAAATGTTAAAAAAGCAATGTCCTATAGACATGTCAAATTCCAACTTGTTTCCTACACAAGTAAAAATTTTCCACATTTGTATTAGTTGAGTCATTACTCCTGTTTAAAAAAAAGCACTAATTTTATTCCCAATGATAAACTGTTTAAATTCTCAAGTCTGTCAACTCTTTCTCAACAATGTCTTATGTATTCATTTTGTTCCTTTCTTTTTCTGCCTAAACCCTAGCTCAGGCTCTCAAATTTCTTTCAATATTGCTATAGACTTTTAACAAACCTCATTTTTTTCAGGTTCCCAGATATGGCTCTCAGTTGCAAATAAAACAAATTAACATCCTAAGACTTTCTTTCAAGACTTTCCAAAACTTCAGGTACCACTTCTCTTCAGTATAAGGCACACTAAAAAATGGATCTTTGTTTCCTGAATAATCTACTTTTCCATTTCTATGTGTCTAAGGACTGTTCTTCTCGTAAATGGTCTTCTGTTTAAATCGTCACCTGCTGAAATCTTACTCAACCCTAAAAGTCCATCACAATTCTACCGACTATATAACCTCCTAATATGCAAATGAGCTTTCCCCAACTCTTGAACCTTTCTCACTCTGAACTGATATTTGGATTTTACTATTTTTGAGTATTTCTGTAACTTGTTCCTAAATTTTATAAATTAAGACTACATAGGACATTTTAGTACCTCTATGATTTTTAGTCTTGTGATATGTACCAAAGTGATGTTTAATAAAGTTACTGAATGACAAAATGAAGAATTTGGATTTATGCTAAATTGGCAATGGGGGAAAATGTTTCGTTCTTTTTTTTTAAGATTTTATTTATTTATTTGTCAGAGATAGAGCTAGAGAAGAGAGCGCACGAGAGTGCACAAGCAGGCAGAGGAGGAGAGAGAAGCAGGCTCCCTGCTGGGCAAGGAGCCCGATGCGGGACTCGATCCTAGGACCCTGGCATCATGACCTGAGCCGAAGGCAGCGGCTTAACCAACTGAGCCACCCAAGCGTCCCAAGTGTTCAGTTCTTAAAAAGAATTGTCCAGTAGAACTTCCTATGCTTATGAAAATGTTCTAGTGTAGTTTGACTGAGGGAATGAATTTTTAATTTCAATTAAAATTAAAATAGCAACATATGGCTAGAAGATGCAGCACAGTTCTAGAATAAGAGAATAAGAAAAAAACATTTCAGATTAATATGGCAAGAAGAAAGAACTACAGACTTTTTAAAGGAAGCTATCATAGCAATCTAGGTATCAGGTAGTAAAAAGAATGAAAAAAATGGACAAACTTAATTATGAAAAGAAAATATTAAAAGGAAATATTTTCAGGGCACTGGGTGGCTCAGTTGGTTAAGCATCAGCCTTCAGCTCATGTCATGATCCCAGGGTTCTGGGATTGAGCCTGGCATCTGACTCCCAGCTCAGCGGAGAGTGTACTTCCTTTCCCACTCCCCTTGCTTGTACTCTTCTTTCTCTCTGTCAAATAAATAAATAAAAATCTTAAAAAAAAAAGGAAAGAAATAGTTTCTACCACATTGGTAAGAAGCAGCATCAATAAAAAGGTCAAATCATCCAAGTGAGCCAATACTCATCCTAGTTTGATATCCTTGTTGGCAATGTTCCATTATCTAGAATAACTGTCTATTTTTTACCATTAAAATTTCACAACTCAGTTTAAGGTGGCATAGTATCATGTAGAGGCTTTTAATTTGCTTTGAAAAGAAGAAAAAAAACTAGGTCAAACTTCTGATATTGCTACGTTTAAGTGGAACTTACACAGAGGTCCAAAATGTGAAAAAGATTAAAGTGAGCCACTCTATTTTCTGAGGGTTTGGAAAGAAAACAAATCTGCAGCATAGAGAAATCTAAGTTGTGAAATTCCTACAATTAATTTTGGGTCATCTGTTGGTTTTTAATCTTACCAAAGATGTTCTCGGAGGTCAAATGCTAAAAAATCCCGTGTATTAGTGTCCTTTCTCCAATCCATGCTCTATTTCTTGTTTTAAGTATACGATCTCTGAAATCTTTTTACAGCATTAAGACTTTGCCTTGACATGTCACAGAATTTCAGGATGCATATACTTGTCACTTTTTTTCATGAATCTATCACGAAGAGATTATTTTAACCCTTTATTTATAAATAATATCCAAGACAGTTGTGAAAATGTTTAACTCAATCATTCTCTTCACTTAGTCAATATAATTTGTTTTGACATGTTAGCCTATTACAATTATGGCTACTGCCCTCTAAAAATATAGCATTGAAAATGCCTAAACATTTACATATTTTTAAAAGATTTTATTTATTCATTTATTTGAGAGAGAGAACACGTATAAGCAAGGATAGGGGCAGAGGGGGAGAATCCCAAGCAGACTCTGCTAAGCAGGGAGCCTGACACAGCACTCAGGCCCACAACCCTGAGATCATGACCTGAGCCGAAACCAAGAGTCAGATGCTTAACCAACTGAGCCACCCGGGTGGCCCCCTGAACATTTACATATTAAGATATATGTCACCTGGATGTAAATCACTTTCCTTTTAGTTCTTTTTATTATGGTTGGGATGTTAGGTGATATTTAAAAGAAAATTATGTGTGAAAATAGGTATTATCCAAGATTTTCATAATAAAGGGATATAAAAATATTTTATAAAAAGGGACTAGGGTTGAGAATCACTGATTTGACTGCCTGTATATTGTTCTCTTTAAGTCTTTGAATACTAGGACTTACATGTTATATTCTTATATTCCTCAAAGAGTCTATCATAATGTCGAGGCCTACATATGAAGTGAAAATTACAGCTACTATTTGGCACAATTAACACTGTCTCTTTATCACTGATAAATTTTAAGTTTCATTTCAAAGTATGTATGGGGATCATTTGTACCTTCAGCCATGACCTTGCTATGGCTTTATTTTTCAGACTCCTATTAAAATATATGTAAACAGTCTTCTCATTCCATTTTCTAAACCTCCCTTCTGAACTCCATCAGAGTTCAATCCCATTCTCAATCTGCTGCATTCTGGTAACTTGCACAGATCAACTTTCCAGGTTTCTAATGATCTTTTCTGCTGTCCCTAATCTGTCTGAGCTGTCCAATGAGTTGTCTTTTTTTTTTTTTTTAAAAGATTTTATTTATTTGAGAGAGACACACACAGGGAGAGCAGGAACATAAGCAGGGGGAGGGCAGAGGGAGAAGCAGGCTTCCTGCCAAGCAGGGAGCCCAATGTGGGGCTCAATCCCATGACCCTGGGATGATGACCTGAGCCGAAGGCAGCTGCTTAACAAATGAGCCACCCGGGTACCCCTGTCCAGTGAGTTTTTAATATCACAGCTGTACTTCCAATTTCTAAATCTGTTTGAGTTTTTTGAACATTTATGCATTGTCTTTTTGTGATACCATATTCTTACGATTTTATATCCTTTTATATTTTAGATATTACTGTTTTATAGTTTGAGAGTATCACCTGAGACATTCTTGAAGGTCTAATCCTGTTGTCTGTTGTGTCTACTGATGAATTTTCAGATGGTTTCCTATTATTATTTGGTTCATGAGTCTTTTCTTGTAGGAACCCTGGATGACTAGGATTGAGGGCACATCCCTACAATGTGGTTTTATACTTGCTTCTGCTAGGTACCCACAGGAGTAAAGATTCTAGGATGCTCTTTTTATGTTACTTGCTTACTATGAAGAGTTTAAACTCCCCTGATTATATAAATTTTAATTCCATATCCATGTGAACTGCTGGTCAATGAATATATTTGAGGGGGAGACATTCCTCCACTCTCAATGAGCTCAGTGAGTGAGATACATGCTACCCTAACATCTTCACATGCTTGTGTTTTGCTGATAAAGCAGTTTTGTTTTCTTTTTAAAGATTTTATTTATTTATTTGACAGAGATCACAAGTAGGCAAAGAGAGAGAGGAGGAAGCAGGCTTCCTGCTGAGCAGAGAGCTCAATGCCGGGCTCAATCCCAGGATCCTGGGATCATGACCTGAGCTGAAGGCAGAGGCTTTAACCCACTGAGCCACCCAGGCGCCCTGATAAAGCAGTTCTTCGAAAGTCCTGGCATTTTATATGTGATGATCCAACATAAAAGGCTTTGTTTCCTGCTCGTGTGGTTGCTAATTACATTAATTACAACAGAGGTTGTTAATGTTATTACAGATAGGCAACATCCCTCAGGAAACCTGTATCTTGGTCTCTTCTCTTTAATTTCATTCTCTCTTTGGTTTTGACTGCTAGGGATTTCTCCTGCATTCTTGTGTTGGTTGTGTGTTACATCAGTCACTGATAGAAAGAGGCATACAAAGTACTACACAGAAAAAGATCCCTGGGTTTTGGCAACAGCTTTGCCATGTTGTAAATTTGTAAACCTAGAACAGATAACTACATTAAACTTCTTCATCTACAAAATGGAAATACCACCTAAGAGTCTAACACACAAGATTACTATGAGGCTCAAAGGAGAGAATGGATTTAAAAATTCTGCAAATTACAAAAATATCCCATAAACCAAGGGTGTTATGATTATTTAACAGGTTAAGAACCCTTTGGAGTTCAGTAAGACCCTAAACAACCAGAGTTACTCTGGTGATCCTTATAATGTTCTAAATTTTGTGTGTTTGAGTGACTTAATCCATCTGAGGATCTGGTAAAAGCTAATGATCTGCCTCCTGGAAATACATATATGGACACCAGAACTTTCATATCGTTTCAGAGTATCCTTAGGCTACATGGAGACGGCACAGTAGTAAATAAATCTAGCATTAAGACCCTCTGTTCTAGATAGAAGAAGATAATTTCAAGTGGTAGCTCTAAATAACGGAAAGAGAAAACATACAAATGTGTATGACACTGATGATCCTACTGATGATCTTCAGAAAACTGTATAACTCCCTAATTAAAATAATAGAGACATATACCAAATCTGTACTTACCTATCTGGATTTATTAGTGATCGTATAGTGATAGCAGCCTTTAAACGCTGCTTGACATCTAGGTAACTAGAAGGTTCATCAAACATGAAACTATGGAAAAGAAAAGCAAATATAATAATTTGCAAGACAAATATAATTCTCTCTTACATGCTATTTTAAATCCCTGTAATATGGTTTCTGATTTAACAACAATCCCCTCTTACACTAATGAGGAGTCCACTACATAAGGGTAAGAACTTCTGTACTCTGTTCAGAAGTAAAAAGATGAAAAAAATTATGAAAGCAGGGCTGCATATCAAGCTGAGGAGAGACTCTCAGCTTAGGCTAACATACAAATTATTATCTCTTCATGAAAAATATTCTCATATAGTCTGAAGTAATTCAGACAGGTTTCTCTTGATGAGCTGAAGTCATATGCATTAAAAAAAGTAAGAGTTTTTGAAAAGCAGGGCACCGCAGAGAATTATAGAATACTCTGGGGAAAAGACTGATTCTGCATTGGATGCCAGAGCAGAAATGTGGAAAAAGATGGGAGCAAAAAATATCTTGGAGAAGAGAGGCGCCAGAAAGTAGGAAGGAAACTTCTTCCTTTTTTTCTCACACATGGCATGCCACTCTTTTAGGGTAACCTAAAAGACCTCATATTTTACTTGAGATTATTTAAAAAAAAATCCTTTCATGTACAAAAAATCCTTTCATGTACAGAGTTTAAATAATAAGCAACTAGTTATATTAAAAATTGCTGCAATCCATAAGTTGTAAAGTACTTATCTTAAATAAATGAGTTATTGTCCCCTTGTGGGAATAACAGCAATGGGCAACGGATGCATAACTGCTACAATATCCTACCTCAAAAGGAGAACCTGAGATACTATTCTGTTAATTTCTCTCAAAAACACTGCTTTATTAGCAGTATCACAAATAAAAACTCTAAAATAAGGATTAAGATATACAAAAGGTATAAAGCAACCTACATATCAGCTTTCTGTATGCAAACGACAGCACAGGCGAATCTCTGCAACTCTCCTCCTGAAAGGTCTTCAACATTTCGTTCTTTTAGATGGGTTAAATCTACAAAGAACATAGAGGAGGCACTGTGTTCAATGCTGAAGTTTTATTTTACCTCTTCTGGGCAAAACGTATACTGTACATCATTCTGGATGTGAATGATGTCTCAGTTGAAAACTGTGTTAACACAGAATGTAAATACGACAATTACTAAAAAATTTCCCATTAATTTCAGCAATCCATATAAAAGATATCTGTCTTTGTGAGTTAAGTTCAGGGCCTATTAAAACACATACACAAAATAAACACTTACCAAGCTGCTGACATACAATTGCTTGTGTCTTTGTTTCATCCTTTCGGTCCAAAATAGACCCCACTGTCCCCTGTCAAAATATACCAGAAATAGTTAACTATTTTTCTTCAATATTCAAATGAGTTACCAAGTAAAACAAGTTTAGTTTGATACATTTTTGATACCTCTACAAATATGCATAATACATAAATTCCTCTAAGAGTAACTGACCTTTGCAGCCTTGGGTATCTGGTCTACATACTGAGGTTTGATAATGGCTTTTAAGTCATCTTCTAGAATCTTGGTAAAGTAATTTTGCAATTCAGATCCACGGAAGTAAGTCAAAATTTCTTGCCAATCAGGGGGATCCTAGAAATATAATTATCTGAATTTAGTAATAGCAAAAGGATGACTTTACAGTTGACTTCTGAACAATATGTGTGAATTTTTTTTTTGTGTGTGTGAATTTTTTTGATAATTACAGTAAAGTACTGTAAATGTTTCTCCTCTTCCTTATGATTTACTCAATAACATCTTTTCTCTAGCAGACTTTACCATAAGGATACAATAATAATACATATGTGAAATAAGTAATTGATTGTTCTTGCTAAGGCTTCTGGTTGGACAGCAGGCTATTAATAGTTAAATTTTTGGGAAGTCAAAAGTTAAATACAGACTTTCAAATCTATGTGTGGGGATCAACACACGTAACACCCGCATTGTTCAAGGATCAACTCCATATCCAAAGAGAATCCTCTGGCATCTAAAGTTTAGATGGCTAACAGTTTAAGGAAACTCAGATTTGTCAGTTAAGTAGCATTAACAGATCTTAATTAAAAAGGAGTTTCATCCATATGTAGTTTCTCAGCATTAATTAATAATGTTGAAAATAAGAACATTTAAAAAAATTATATACTCTTCTTCAAAGTCTCGTAAAACTGACCCACGTACTCATTTTCATAAAGTGGTATACATACGTCATACTTTCCAAGGTTTGGCTTTTGCTTTCCTGCTAAAATTTTTAAAGCAGTTGACTTTCCAATTCCATTAGTTCCAACTAATCCCAAAACTTCACCTGGACGAGGAATAGGCAACCTGTCATAAGTATGTAAGAGAATAATAAAACAACTTGGACTCAGGTAGAAAAAGATACATAATATTAGGATCATGAATTTTAATGCACATGCACTCCACACACATCCATTAATAAGCTAAGAGATATATAACAGATATTATTGGCTATTAGAAAAAAAAAAAAAACAACAGCCAAGATTAACTTAAACTGTTAATTGTTAGAAATACATCCATGACCAATATTACTCCAAATTTTATTTTTCAGTTTTCATTCAAGTCCATTCTAAAGTAATTCTCCTTTACATATAAGGCTGAGTTTTAAGGTATAACCAAATGCTTTGGTACAAAATTACACAGCAGGTGCAACTTCACATTATCTTTTTTTTTTTTTGCCTGCCATTTACTTACAAGGAGAAAAGTGCCACATCAACCAGAAATATTCCACTTCATTCTCCCTGTTGCAGTAGGCTCTTTAAAGCTGGCAGGTTGAGAAATACCTTTTTATTAGTAAATCTAGACTCCCAGATTCAAAATATCAGTGTTTAGCAGATTTAAAACCTCAAAGAACTCCTGTGATTTAACAATGTATGTCCAAGTTCAGAGTAATATCCTCTGTATGTGAGATTAATGGATAAATAGAGAACAAGTTCCCTTAAAAGTTATTTTGGGGATAAGGGTATTATTAACAATAGTGATTCTTAACCTCACTTGTGTATCTGAATCCCCTGGGAGCTTTTACAACTTACTGAGGTCTAGGTTCTGTAACTGGATACGATGTAATTGTAATTCAACTGGGCTGAAAGCGAGGTATTAGTTTAAAAAAAAAAAACAAAAAAAAAAACAACAGGTAATTCTAATATTAGCCAGAATGAACCACTGACATATACAGTTTGATTCTGTACGAGTTATAGTTTTGCATTTCTCTTTAGTGGATGGTTAATACCTTTTCCCATTTTTGTATTTCACTAAAAATTCCAAATGCATTTTAGTTTTGACGGAAGTAAAGTAAAGAGAAATGTTGACTTGAAGATATACCTGTGAAGTTTGAAGGCATTGGCACAATATCGATGCGTTGTTTCTTTTTCCAAGTTGCTTGGTAAATTGACAATTGACAAGGCGCCAAAGGGGCATTTCTGTTATTTAAAGTAAAGAATTTTGTGTTAATTTTTAGAAGTATACCATATGACTGGAGTGCCTGGGTGGCTCAGTCCTTTAAGCATCTGACTCTTGATTTTGGCTCAGGTCATGATCTCAGGGTTGTGGGACAGAGCCCCATGTCAGGATCTGCACTAAGTGGGGAGTCTGCTTGAGATTTTCTTCTTCCGCCCTTCCCACCGCGCACGTGCTCTAAAATAAATGAATACATATCTAAAAAAAAAATACATACATACATATATATATAACTAAAATGGATACATTAAGTATTATTTTTATAAGCAATCTTCCAAATGTGAGAATTATGGGGTGCCTGCTGGTTCAGCTGGGAGAGCATGTGACTCTTGATCTTGGGGTCTTGAGTTCAAGCCCTACACTGGGTGTAGGTATTAAAAAAAAATAATAAACTTAAAAAAAAAAACAACCCACTCAAATTTGGGAATTTCACAGATATGATATTGCTTCACTTTCTTTTCTTATTTACTTTAACAATAAAAGTTCAGTTCCTTGAAGGCAAGAATCACAATAAATTTTCTTCTTAGTGACTAGCATATTTTCAGACTTTAATATGTTTTTAATACTTAACTGAAAAACCTTACAAAAATTGAGGGTTTTATTTTCTCTTTTTTAACATTATCTTGCTAAGAGGCAAGATAAAACTTGGTTACTGAGTATATCATTCCATATGCAGTTGATGACAGATGACTTATCACTACTTCCTTCTTCCTGTTTTTGTATGTTTTCTTCCCCTACTTTGTAGAGTCCCTTAAGGTCTTTATGGTTAAGGTTTAGTTAGGCTTATGGTTAGTCCTTTATGGATTGTACTTTTTTTTGGTCTCTTTATCAACAGCTAGAGTAATATTTGCACAGAGCAAGGATTAATGTCTTTTCATCGCGGTTTTTAATCATCTCGTGTGAAACTGATATTCTGTATTCCAACTGAGTAAATTCACATTAAAAAAATTCATTAATTAACTCAAATAACAACTGATTATCAATCAGATAAATGTCCAAAGAACAAGAATGGCAAGAACTGGAAGGTTATTTAAGAGCATCACTGTGACTAGAAAAATTTCTCAGAAATTTATAAAGGTACATCCAAAGAATATAACCCCAGACTAGAGATCTGTTTAGCAGAACTGTTCAAAGACCTGAGAGGATCAATTAAAAAGTCTCTGTAGGTAAAGATTTCAGTGAATTCCCATGTTATAAGAACACAGAGAATTAAAAAACAAAACCAAGGGGCGCCTGGGTGGCTCAGTGGGTTAAGCCGCTGCCTTCGGCTCAGGTCATGATCCCAGGGTCCTGGGATCGAGTCCCGCATTGGGCTCTCTGTTCAGCGGGGAGCCTGCCTCCCTCTCTCTCTCTCTGCCTGCCTCTCTATCTACTTGTGATCTCTCTCTGTCAAATAAATTAAAAAAAAAAAAAAACCTCTTTAAAAAACAAAACCAAAACTCCTGTATTCTAACAATGTAATTATCACCCTCCAACCAAAACTATTAATTCTTTACACAAGATGGTTTTCTGCCAATGGAGTTACCTCCATTTACAGAAAATTTTCTATTATTCTATCAGCGTACATAAAATGTTTATAGGCTGCAAAGGAATCTAAGCTTCTTTAAATCTATAAGAAAAAAAAAACCCATACTGATTATCTGTGAGGTACATTTTGTACGTATCTTAGTGTTCAGAGGGTATAAACCCCTACCCCCAGATTCATCACATCGGTATCTTTTCAGCCACTGAAGTATACCCCAAAATTTGGGATCTCATTTTTCTAGAGCAGTGAAGAAGAAAAGACAGAAGATAATATATTGTTCAAAATAAAATCTCCAGCACCCACAACACTGACAGGCATATAATTAGAAATTAGTAAATGTTTGCTGGCAGGAATGTTTCCTGATTACACTTTCAAAACAAGGGAAAAATCTTTCTGGATACTTAACTAAGGAATCAGAAACCAATGTGAAACATACATAAGCCTCATTAGAATAAGTGAACAGGGTGGTACCCATACTCTGGTAAAGTTCCTTTCTAAAAATATTATCTACAAATAAAAATACCTAAATTAAGAATTTAATGTACTCGTTGTTAAATACTGTTTATGAGCTAAATTTGGAAATCTACCATTTTAAAGTTATAAACTCTAACCAAACTATTTAATACAACAAAAACTAACTGAGGTATCCTGGAAAATGACACTATTGTGGTAACTCAACAGAAGAATGGATAATATAGCAGAAGCACTTAAGGATTAGGCTAAATTAAAAAAATTTTGGCTGTACGCATTTCTGTTTAAAAGGTGTGATTTAAAATTAAATACAGACCTGAAAGAACTATATATAACATGACTCACGTTTTTTGTATTTACATTTCCAAGAAGTACTTGTAAAGACATGGGAAAGAACGTCCTTCTCATAAAAGAGTGAGGGAAAAAAAGGGGTGAAAAAGAGAAATTAATTTTGGTTGGAAATGGCTTTCCAAAGTTGAGTAAGGCAAGGATAACTTTTACATAGGGTGGTTTAATTAATTAAAAAGCAACAATATTAAATATTAGATTATTGATAATTTTCTTAAATTTACATTTTTAATTCACTGCTTTATATTTTGCCTCTTTAAAAAGTTATAATGTATTCAGAATTTCTGACTACTCAGGTTTCAAATATGATCCCATAAATAAAATATCACTTACCTTAATACAAATACCACAACCAATACAAAGGGTTTCAGAAATCCACGCTATTTTGCTCTGGGGTGTAACCTCTATGCATAATTTTCCTGGCAAAAGAAAAAGAGAGTTAGGTTATTTTCCCTGCCATTCTAATTTTCTTAACATTGTTACTTAGGTAATTCTGGTTCCAAAGGTCCACAGAGAAGCAGATTTTCAAAAACAGAGGCCACATAAAGAAATACAATTGAGACAATATCCTAAAAACCAGTGCTGGGGCGCCTGGGTGGCTCAGTTGTCAGGTGTCTGCCTTCTGCTCAGGTCATGATCCCGGGGTGCTGGGATTAAATGCCATGTCAGGCTCTTTACTTGGCAGGAAGCCTGACTCTCCCTCTCCCACTCCCCCTGCTTGTGTTCCCTCTCTCACTGTGTCTTTCTCTCTCAAATAAATAAATAAAATTTAAAAACAAAAACAAAAACCAGTGCTTTGCAGGGATTAATTATAAAATAATTAGTATATATTACTAATGGGGAAGAAAATTTAGAACTACGGCAGATCCTGAAAGCTTTATTTTTTTTATTTATTTAAGTAATCTCTAGTCTCATGGTGGAGCTCAAACCTATGACACCAAGATCAAGAATTGCATGCTCTTCTGACTAAGCCAGACAGGTGCTCCCCACAACAGTTTTATTTTTAAGCTGTCTGACCTGAATATCTAATTCACAAAATATGCCTTGGAAATAGTATTGCAGAAAAAGACATATAATACATTAGCTAAATCAGTGAAATTCCAAAAAGGTATTTAGTCATCCAACATACACACGAAATTAAACTTGACATTAAGGATCTTAATAATGGAATTTCTAAACAGCATGGTAGAATATAATGGATGACATCTAAAGTTTCTTTTAAGATTCAAAAAGCTTGTACCTCACTAATACAGTAAAAGTAACAATTACCTTAACATAACCCTTAAAGACTACCAATACTTCTGGACTATTTTTAAATTTATTTAATCTTGAAAATATAGCAAAATCTCATGAATTAGCCATTCTTAATTAAGCTGTTCGTTCTTGCTTTTTAAAATGAGAATACTATCAAAAACAAATATTTTGGTATTCCTTTCTCCATGACTTAGAGTAATTATAGAACTTTTCTAGAACAGCAAGAATCTCAGTAACTGATTTTATAGCCAAAATTAACTTGAAAAAATATTGATAATAATACATTATTCTACCATTAACAAAATAGGATCATTTAGTGACAAAGAAGTAAGAGAAATTAAGAGCAAAAATCTGGTCTTATCTCGGGGCGCCTGCGTGGCTCAGTGGGTTAAAGCCTCTGGTTCGGCTCAGGTAATGATCCCAGGGTCTTGGGATCGAGCCCCACATCGGGCTCTCTGTTCCTCGGAGAGCCTGTTTCCTTCTCTCTCCCTCTGCCTGCCTCTATGCCTACTTGTAATCTCTGTCTGTCAAATAAATAAAATTAAAAAAAAAAAAATCTGGTCTTATCACTATACTTTAAAGAAACTAATGGGAAAAAAGTACATGCCTAGAGAACTATGAAGCCAATTTATTTCTTTTAAAACCTTCTTTTATCTTTAAATGATCCACAGAACAGCTTACCCATTCGAACCACAGGGCAACTCTTTTTGCACTCCTGCCGACATTTCTTAGGTTTACATTTGTCATGGTTGACAATAGCAATTCTTGTTAATTTATCCGCCATAATTCTAAGAAAGTAAGAATATCCAGCTCTTCTATTAAAGAAAAATTAACAAAATTATGGCACAGTCAATGCAATTAGTTAAGAGAATTGAGTCACAGGCATAAAAGTTAGAGAGGAGAACATAATTTGTCACTATATTCAGATATATATCTGAATCTATCTGGAACTACTAAAAAAACTAGTAAAAGCAATAAAGTAATTTTGTAGGGCTGAGAAAACAGTATCTTACATATATACTACTAATCATAAGATTTATATAAAAAAAGAAAAAACACCATTTTCAATGGTCACAAAAAAGAAAAGATCTAGGAATCAAGTTAACAAAAATATATACACTTGAGAAAACTTTCAAACCATAACTGAGAAACATAAAAGACCTGAATAAATAGAATGACATACTGTCTCAGTTTTTATAATATAGAATAGTCAATACCAGATTTCAACCTTCCCTAAATTTATATTCAATCCAATTTCAAAGAAAAACAAAACAAAACAGACAAACCAAACCGAGAGTTCGTATGCAAAAAAATGGCTAGGAAAAGGAAAATGAACAAAGGGGATGGGGAAACTATACTTGCTAGATGGACAAAAATGATATAATGTCTCTGTAATTAATACTGATACCAGTCCAATAAAACAGAATAGGAGCTGATGTGAAAAATACATAATAAAGATGTTTATTCCCTCCCTCAAATTAAGTATTACTTCATGTCTTATTTGATTATTAATGATGCTACTAATGGAAGTTATTATTAAGGCTGTGATCATGATGTTCATCAAGGGGAAAAAATAAAACTGCATTTCTCTGGAAATTTGTAATATGGCCATGGTGAATTTTATGCTAACAACATTAAAAGGAAAAGAGGACCAAGGAACCGTAAGTATAGACTGCGCTCACTTTTAAAGCTTTTATAAATCTTGAAAATTCACAGTGCCATCAATTATGCAACTAAGGTCAAAGGGAACTTAAAAATCTTCTATAATACTGGGCTTTGTGACAGACATCAAATTTCTTAGCATAGTGATTCAAGTAAGTAATTCCAAAAACTATCTTGAAATTCCAGGTTATTCCAGTATGTAATGGTAGACCCTGAAGCCAAAAGGCTACCTGGTGACAAAAACAGTCCGTTGGCTTTTTCTATCAAGGGCTGTGATAATTCTGATTTCTTTCCTTTTTTTTTTGACTGACTGCTTCCCTTGGAGAGGCTTGGAGAGGGATAAGACAGCATGTTCCTCAGTGCTGCTCCCAGACTATCTTATATCTCTCTCCTCACTAAAAAGTCAGCTTTTGCTTCTCAGATCATCGAACTACGTTAGTCATTCACTGACCATCAAATCTCTCCCTTCCATTTAAGGACTTCTACTCTGGGCTATTTCTCACTCTCTTTTACAGCTCCTGTCATAATTTTTGATTTCAGCATGTTCACAGATGATCTTTGTATTAATAGCTTGTCTTCTTAGTTCAGTAACCTCTATCCTCCAGTGATCTTTCACCCTTCCTCAACCTTCTCATTCCTTTGGTGAAATCCTTGATCTTGTTATTACCAATAACTGCAATCCTTCTATAACCTCCATTTCAAATACCCCATTTTCCAACCACCACTCCTATCTTTTCAGTTTACCCCATTGTACCCAACAGTCCAACAACCCTTTGAACTCCCCCATTCCCTAGACTTATTGTATCTTTTGATTCTATCACATTTTCACTGTCCCTCAGTTCTTGTATCTTCATGTCCCTCTGTACCTGGCTAAATACCCCTCAGTCATTTATACCCTTTACTACAATCCTGGTTACCTACCACTCTTCACCTGCACACATAAAGCTGAAAATGGGTAGACAAAAAGCCAAGCCATGCTGACTAGTGTCATCTCATGTGAGCCCTTATGCCAACCAGCAATCACATTATATATATTTGGTGGACAGTGAAGTCTACTTGCACACTAAAAGACATCTGCTAAGAGGAATATTCTAACAATTTTCTCCCGTCTTTCATATCACAAGTTATTCTTTCCATTGGCTCGTTCCTATTAGCATTTAAACATTCTATTATCTGACTCTATCTTTTCCCATTTCTTTATTTCTCCTTCCTTTTATATATCAAGACTACTTCAAAGAGTTGCCTATAGTCAGTGTTCCAAATTCCTATGTATTTTTTCTGGACTCCATTTCAGACTTTATTATGTGCCCATTATCCTATCAAAACACATTATCAGGTCACCGCTATTCTATACACAGGTAAAACAAACAGCTAATTAATGGTTCTTAACTTAGTTGGAACACTTACTGTATCTGACACAATTTATGATGTTTTCCTAAAGATAGAAAACCTTTCTTAACTTGGTTCTGGGACACAGCACTAATCTGATTTTCCTCCTATTTTCTTGGTCACTTTTCCACATCTTCTAGGCTACTGAAAGTTGAGAGGTGCTCTAATAGTCACATTTTTAAATCTATATTCATTCTTAAAGGTATTCTATCCTGATCTCATGGCTTTAAATCCTATTTATATGCTGTTAACTCCTCAATTTCTATCTCTAGCCAAGATACCTCTCCTAACCCTAAAATTATATATCTACTTGACTACTCAACATCTCTTCCTGAAGGTCTAACATGCATCTCCCAAACTGAATTCCTTATGTCCCCACCAAAATTTGCTTCTCTAGCAGTCTTGCCCATTCTGTTAAATGAGAAGTCCAGTCTTCCATTTACTCTAGCCAAAATTCTTGAAGTTATCTTTTACATGCCACAATAGCAAATTCTGTCCAATTTACCTTCATGAATCTGACCACTTCTCATCACTGTGGTCTAAGCCACCATTATTTCTCATGTGCATTACTCTAATGGCTTCCTATCAGGTCTTTCTGCTTTACTCTTACCTCCTTCTACGTCAACTCTTGACAGTTCCTTCTCACTACACAAGCCAGGATGATCCTTTTTAAGTATAAGTCAGATCATGTCACTCCTCTCAACACCTGCAGTGGCTTCCCTACTCATTTTGAATAAAAGCCAAAGTCCTTAAAATAACGAATGAGGTACTGATCAGCCTCTATTACTTCCTGATGTCATCTCCACCTATTCTAGCTCTTGTTCATTTTGCTCCAGCCACACTGGCTCCCTGCTGTTCTTAGCACACATCAGACATGTTCTTGCTTCAGGGCCCTAACATTTTCTATTCCCTCTGCTTTTAATGCTATTCCCCCTAGTGAGTTACAAGACTCATTACTTCAAGTCTTTAATGTTTATTTCTAACTATACTACCTATAGTATAGGTATAATATAGTATAGTATAGAATAGTACAGTATATAGGTATAGTATAATATAGTATAGAAATAAACTATAGTTTATTTTTAACTATACTAATGTTTATTTTCTAACTATATTACCAAAAAAATATACCCTAATGATTTTTTTTCTTCCGATTTGCTTCTTTAGCTCTTTCTACTATACCGCACAGTATGTATTTCATATATATGGGTACACATGGTTTATGTACATATTTATTGTGTGTATATACATGTATTTGTATATTCCTTCTCTCTATACAATATTTTTCCCATCCCAAGTAAAAGATACTCCATCATGAGGGCATGGATTTCTTGTATGTTCAGCCCAATGGCTAAACTAGTGCCCAGCACATCATAAAAGCTCAAATATTTCTGTTGAATAAACGAGAAAATGAATTTGGATATAGTAAATAATTTCTGATAGGTTAAACTGACTTCAGAAATATTGTCAATATTTCATAGTAACAGCTATCCACTAAAATACATACTGGAAAAAAAATTACCCAAGAGGAGACTAAGTATTTATGTAATAAACAGAATTATGGTAACTAAAAGATCCACCCTACCCCCTTAAAACCTTTAAAAACTGGTCCAGTTTTCACAATGACTAGAATAGAAAGAGATTAAATGACTTTTGAATTGCTACAAAAAAGCTTTCACTCTAAGTGATCCCTGAAAACTTAAGAGTTTTTAGTTATTAAAATAAAGCTGGACACCATACAAATTACCTGGTGAATGAATGTCATGAAGTTCCTTCTACAGGATAAATCTTTTATCACAAAATTGCTGATGCTAAACTTTATTTCTGCCAAACTACTGAAGTGTTTCATCTGGTATTTCAAACCATTTTAAAAACCAAGTGACTGAAAGTGATGATGTATAGAAAAATAAAAACATACCAGAGATGATTAATAAGCTGATTTGTATAAGAAACAGAGATAAATTATAATCTATTTAAGACTAAGGAATATAAATTCTTCGTAGAATTCTTACTTGTGTCAACAATAATGACTAAATTTGTATATTATTTTCAAGAACTGGGGAGGAGGGATTCCTACTTTCTTTTTCAGTGACATACAGCATAGTAAAGCCGCAGCGGGGGAGGTAGTACCAGACTGCTGGAGACAAAGAGGAATTTGAAGATATTTCAGATCTGAAGATAAACTGCTCAAAACAGGTACTCAAATAATGACCCTCACTGTCATTCTTCCAGCTGGGAGGAAAAAAGGAAGTGAGAGGCATTATGGAAAGCATTTTTGGTCTAAGACCAAAATTATCATAGCATCATGTGAAAGCACTTAAAAGACCGCTGTGAACGAATGACGCCTGATATCACATAAAATATTCCAGCCTATGGTTACTGTAAGTTATTAGTCTTATAAAACATGTAAGCTGGGAATGGTGCACAATTCTTGATTTCAGAGTCTTAAACTGAACACGTTTAGAAGGGACACCCAATTAATACTTTTTTTTCTTTCAGAAATTTATTAAATGTTTTTAAGAAATTGTTTTTAAGGGGCATAACAAGATTTTAAACACAAAAAACACACCCTTTTGGAACCAATACGGGTAAGAGCCCTTGGTTAACACTGACAAAACATTACTGTCAGGTAGCTGATACAGTACGGATATTTTCAGCACATGAGACAAATGTACTGATAAATGCAACACAACTACCACTATCATAAATGCCTAACTAGCAGTCTAACTAGAGGGTAAAACGACAAAAAAAAAAAACCACCAAAAAAACCCCAGCACAACCCCTCCCACTCCTCCCCATTGTTTTTGACAGTTATTTCTCACTCTTACGGACTTCACTACAAAAAAAAAAAAAAAAAAGAGAGAGAGAATAGGTTTACGTATTTTATGGGATGTGGGAATTAGCTTTAGCCATCGTGTCTACAAAGCAGGCGCCGTCGCGCTCCTGATCTCCTGCAGTTTATATAAAGACAGGGAACACAAGTCACCAAGAAGAAAGTGCCAAGTGTTTCTAAAAGCGCACCAAAAAAGCTACAGACGCTGAACTGGGAGATTACTTGGGATAACCGAATACACGTTGCTCTAAGAGAAAAGCAGAGCGACAACTGCCCATTATTTCTATAAAGACGGGGAACGGAGGATTCGACTCCATGGCGGCAAAATGCCATGACTCATTCCATAATTACCAAAGAAGCCGAAGAAGAAAAGGCTACGACTATCCTAGAATCAAATAGACACGTGTGACAATATATCCATTTTACTGTGTCAGGGTAAGGATGGGGGAAAAAAGAGATGCTTTAAGTTCTGAAGTTGCCTTCTCTGTAAGGTTCAGCTTTCGGGCAAGAGCGTAGTTAAGGGGGAGTGGAGACGGTCGCATCTGGATCTCTGAGATGGCATCTAAGTCCTTTCTGGTAGCCCCTGAGCGGGTGGCGAGCAACAGTGGCCGAGGTCCAGGTCAGCTGGAAGTGAGGAGTGATGTGCCTCCAAGCCCTCGGCGGCGCCCCCGCTCTGGCGGTTCCAGCTGTCCCTTCCGAGCCGGCTGCCGCGCACCGCAGCGGTCTCCGCCACCGACACCAGAGGCCTCACCAAAGGCTCTCAGAGAATGTCCCTACAGTCTTTAAACCGTGTGAGGCCGCAGCCAAACGCCAAACCCTCCCGGGCTAGTCACGTACCTGGAGAAAACGATCCCCTCGCGGAGGGGAGCTCAGAGGCCAAATCAGTTCTTCCTCTCACTGCTCCCCCACACGCCGCGTTCCTACGGCCACCGGCCAAAATGGCGGTGTTCAGCCACCGCCTCGCGCATGCTTTAGGAACGTAGTGCGCGCGCGCGACAGAAAGCGATAGGCGGAGCCCGGAACTTGGTCCTGCCGGCGAGAGCTGACGTCATTGATCTGCGACTCCAACTTAACGTCGTTGGGAAAGCCGGGCTGTCCTGAGTGGGAGTGGCACGGAGCTGCAGGGCATCTTAAAAAGCTGGGTTGCTGCAAGCCGGTTCTGTAAGCTGTAAGTGTGTGGGCTCCCCTCACCCCCCATTATGTGGAGACTGGTTCTAGCGCAAGTAGACTCGTTCTCATCCCAGTTCACAATCCCCTTTTTCCCTCCCGATCTCAGGGAGGCTGGATCTCAATGGCTGGAGAGCCATTGCCCATTCTAGCATTTCTACTAGAGGTGTCAACAGGGACCAGCAGAATCTGGTCCAAATACTGCTGGTGATGGCGATCTCTCCTTGGCCTCAGCCCATTCTTAAGTGGGTGGCCAGGAACCCAGGCTTTCTGAGCTCCGTGTTTTATCCACTTGGTGGCGTCCAGTACTAAGTCGGGCAGTTGAATTCTGCTCCAGTGAGGAGATGAGTCCCTCCCTCCCTTCCTCTCTTTCCCCTCCCTCCTTCCCTTCCTTCTTTCCTACCCCTCCCTCCCTTCCTTCCTTCTCTCTTTCCTTCCTCTTTCTCTCTTTCTCCCTTCCTCCCTCTCTCCCTTCCTTCCTTCCTTTTTTTTTTTTTTTAAATTTTGTCCAGTTTAACGTTTTGGAACGGTTGACAACGACAGGATATTCAGCTTCTAGTGATAGTCACAGGTTTACTTGTCTCATCCTAGTTCTTCCTTAGCTTGTAGAAGGCGAATACTTTGGCTTAGGACTGCACTTATTCATTCAGTAAATTACTAATTGAGCATTTAAGTCTCAGGCCTTTTTGAATTTAACAGTCTAGGGATTCCACTCTTATTTAATGAGTATCATGTGCTGTGTGGAGATTAGGAAACAACTGAGATCTAAAAGGTGTCAAGGAGATGGTATATTGAATTACTGGTGAGGTTTATAATAGCGTATATAACCATGTTCAGTGTCTGTAACTTTGCACTTGTAAGCTGTTTTACATATTGCTCACTACTGGAGATTTTTTTTTTCATGTCTGCGTAGATTTACCAAGATAACAAAAGAAGTAAATTTTGAGGTTTAGAATGGGTCATTTATTCACTTCAATGCTTTGAAACCATTTTTCTGACATCTTCTATGTCATGTAAATGGAACTTTTGGCAACTTGGGAGAAGTGATTTTTCTGTGTCACTTAATGGATTATTTAAAATGGAGACCTGTATCTCATTGTGGTTTTGTTTGTATTTCTCTGATGATTAGTGATGTTGAGTATCTTTTCATATTTCTGTTGTGAGATAATCACGTTATGCCTGTCAGAATGGCTAGAATCAAAAAGACATGAAATAAGAAGTGTTAGCAAGGCTGTTGGAGGAAAAGGAACCCTTGTGCACTGTTGGAGAGAACGTGAATTGGGCACTATGGAAAACAGTGTTTTAATTAATTAATTTTCAAAAAATTGAGAATAGAATTACCATATAATCCAGTCACTCCACTACTGGGTTATTTACCCAAAGAAAGCAAAAATGCTAATATGAAAAGATATGTGCACCCCTGCATTCACTGCAGCATTATTTACCATAGGCAAGATGTGGAAGCAACACAAATGTCCACCAGTAGATAAATAGATAAGGAAGATGTGGTATACACACACACACACACACAAACACGATGAAATATTAGTCATAAAAAGAATGAGATCTTGCCATTTGCAACAACATGGATGGACCTAGAAGGTATAAGACTAAGTGAAATAAATCTGATAAAGACAAATATATGATTTCACTCAAGTGGAATTTAAGAAACAAAACAAAAAAATAAACAGACTCTTAAATACGGAGAACAAACTGGTAGTTGCTAAAGGGTACGTGGGTAGGAGAATGAGTGAAACAGATAAAGGGGATTGTGAGTAGACTTATTGTGGGGCACCTGGCTGGCTCGGTTGGTGGAAGGTGGGACTCTTTTTTTCTTTTTTTAATTAACATATAATGTATTATTTGCTTCAGGGTACAGGTCTGTGAATCATCGGTCTTACATAATTCACAGCACTCACCATAGCACATACCCTCCCCAGTGTCCAAAACCAAGCCACTGTATCTCTCCCGCCCTGACCCCCAGCAACCTCAGCTTGTTTCCTGAGATTAAGAGTCTCTTATGGTTTGTCTTCCTCCCCGGTCCCATCTTGTTGCATTTTTTCTGTCCCTACCCCCATAACCTCCACCCCCCCCACCTCTCAAATTTCTCATATCAGAGAGATCATATGATAATTGTCTTTCTCTGATTGACTTATTTCGCTTTGCATAATACCCTCTAGTTCCATACACATAGTTGCAAGTGGCAAGATTTCATTTTTTGATGGCTACATAGTATTCCATTATATATATATATCCCACATCTTTTTTTTTTTTAGAAATTTTATTTTATTTTTTAAATTTATTTGACAGACAGATCACAAGTAGGCAGAGAGGCAGGCAGAGAGAGAAAGAGAGAGAGAGGAGGAAGCAGGCTTCCTGCTGAGCAGAGAGCCTGATTCAGGGCTCCATCCCAGGACCCTGGGATCATGACCTGAGCCGAAGGCAGAGGCTTTAGCCCACTGAGCCACCCAGGCGCCCCACCCCACATCATCTTTATCCATTCATCTGTTGATGGACATCTAGGTTCTTTCCATAGTTTGGCTATTGTGGATGTTGCTGCTATAAACATTTGGGTGTACATGCCCCTTCGGATTCCTACATTTGTATCTTAGGGTAATTACTCAGTAGTGTGATTGCTGGGTCATAGGGTAGCTCTATTTTTAACTTTTTGAGGACCCTCCATACTGGTTTCCAGAGTGGCTACACCAGCTTGCATTTGGAAGGTGGGACTCTTGATCTTGGGGTTGTGGATTTGAGCCCCATGTTAGGTGTAGAGATTACTTAAAAATAAAAATTAGGGACGGCTGGGTGGCTCAGTTGGTTAAGCGACTGCCTTCAGCTCAGGTCGTGATTCTGGAGTCCCAGGATCGAGTCCCGCATAGGGCTCCTAGCTCCATGGGGGTCTGCTTCTCCCTCTGACCTTCTCCCATCTCATGCTCTCTCTCTCTCTCTCAAATAAATAAATAAAATCTTTTAAAAAAATTAAAATAAAAAAAAGAGGAGACTTATTGTGAGGAGGACTGAGAAATGTATAGAATTGCTGAATCATTATACTGTACACCTGAAATTAATATAACACTGTATGTTATTTATACTTTAATAAGAAAATAAATTATCAAAGTAAATTTACATTCAAAATAAATAAAATGGAAACTAATGTTTATATATTCTTGGAATATAAATATTTCCAAGAAAAAAGTCATTTGAATAAAGAATTTTTACTCAGAGGGGAGCCTGACTGGCTCAGCTGAGGGTGCATGCAACTCTTGATCTCAGGGTTGTGAGTTCAAGCCCCATGTTGCGTACAGAGATTACTTAAAAATCTTTATTATCATTTTTGAAGATTTTATTTATGTATTTGACAAAGAGAGAGAGAGAGAGCACAAGCAGGGGGAGGAGAAAAGGGAGAGGGAAAAGCAGGTTTACCACTGAGCAGGGAGCCCCATATGGGATCATTACCTGAGCCAAGGGGAGCTCTTAATTGACTGAGACACCCAGGTGCCCCTTAAAAATAAAATATTTTTTAAGAAAGGACTTTTTACTCAGGTATAGAATTATACAGCATTTTAGCATTATGGATCAAGTTGACCCTTATTACAGGTAAGAAAATAAAGCCTAGACCTGCCCAAAGTCTAGGCTAGTTAAAGGAGAGGCTGAAGTTAAAACCCTGATCTCATGCCCTTTGGCTACTGTACTCTACTGTTGTGCACATCTTGTAAGTCATAATACATTTTGGAAACAAAAACTGAATTCCCAAGATTTTAAATTACCGTAATTGAGTCATGTTACTTGCATTTGAGAAATAGGTTAATATCAAGTGTATATAAGTGATATATTTTGCTATTAGATTTTAATTTTTAGCCTTTGTAGAAGATGCTCAGATCCTGGTATAATGTGGGTATTTTTGTTTTCTACGTAGAGTATTTAAAAAATGACCACACCAAACAAGACACCTCCTGGTGCTGACCCTAAGCAGTTGGAAAGGACTGGAACAGTGCGGGAAATTGGGTCACAAGCTGTTTGGTCACTCTCATCTTGCAAACCAGGTAAATCAAAACAAAACAAAAAAAGTTGTTTGTAATAATTACTTACAGTTTCCTCATACGTTGGATGCTGGACTTTAATATTCTTTTTTGTTTAGATGCTTTAATTCTAAGGTAAATTTAATTGAGTTTTTACTTGTTATGTATCTGTTCCCATTTGCTTTACTAATATCCACTTCAATTTAACTGCATATTTCATAAGGTTTCTTCTTACCCTGTTATATCTCTGCAATGATTTAGTTATTTGGTGAGCATTTTTTGTTGGCTATTTCTTTAGATGAGATAAGTGGGTGATACACTTTTTGAGTGATTAGGTCCTAAATAATTTTATTTTAATCTTGTTTGGCATAGAATTTTTGGGTGGCAGTCCTTTTCTCAAAAATTTGTGGATACTATTTCACCATTTCCTTTTTGTTACGAATAAGAAGGCCCAAGCTTGTCTCTCTTTTTTTCTAGGTGACTTGTTCGTTCTTTCTGGAAAGCATTTAAACTTTTTCTGTTCTTAAAGTTTAAGACTCTTGCCAGGATATGCCAAGATACTTGTGTATCTTTTTCATCTGTCTGACTTCTAATTTGATGGGCACTTTCAATCTGTAGACTAAAGCTCATAGAAAGTTTTCTAGCTTGAGGAACATTATAATGTTATTGATTTAATAGTCACTTTTCCTTTGGAAATTTGTTATTTACACATTAAGACTCCTATAGCAATATTCCCAACTAGACCTCCTTTTTCCTCTTAAGATTTCTTTTTCTTTCTTTTTATAAGTAATTTTTGACGTATAATTTATGCTCAATAAAAGTTAACCTTTTTATGTGTATAATTGTATGAATTCTAATGAACACATACCATCACAATCAAATATAGAATATTTCCATTATCCAAAGAAATTCCCTCATGCCCCTTTCTGGTCAGTCTTCTGCCCCCTTACCAGCTCCTGACAACATTTGATCTGTTTTATATCCTTTTAGTTATGCCTTTCCCTGTACATAGCTTTTCAGGTCTGGCTCTTTCACTTAGTATTTGTGATTTTTTTCCATGCTGTTACATGTATCAGTAGTTTGTTCCTTTTTATTGATAATTACTATTCCACTCTATGGATGTACTGTAGTTTATCTCTCACCAGTTAATGGACATTAGGTTTGTGGTAACCACCTTCCAAAATGGTCCTGGTGATCCTTATCTCCTGATATTTGTGCCCTACTGTTGACCTCTCCTGCACTGTCAGGATTGATCTCTGGAACTAATAAGATATGCAGAAGTGACATTGTGTGATTTCTGAGATTAGATTGATCAAAGACATTGTGACTGTGCCTTGTTCTCATTTGGATCACTCATTCGGGAAAGCCAACTGCCATTTTGTGAGGAAACAGTGGACCCTGGGAGAGGTTTGTGTGGCAAGGAACTCTGGCCTCCTGACAATAGCCTCTGAGGAACTTAGATCTCTTGTGAATAGCACATGAGCAAGCCATCTTAGAATGGATCCTTCAGCCCCTGTCAAGATTTCAGATTAATTCCTTCAGATAACGTGACTGCAAATTCCTAAACATCCTGGAGCCAAAGTGCTCAATCAAGTTCCTCCCAAATTTCCATCTCATAGAAGTTGTGAAATAATGCATGTTTGGTGTTTTAAACTGCAGAGTTTTGGGGTAATTGTAATGCAGCAATGGTTAACCAAGATTGCTTCCCATACTAGGTGATTATGGATAGAGCTGCTGTAAGCATTCATGTACATATTTTGTGTGGATGTATGTTTTCTTTTTTTGGGTAAATACTTAGGATAAAATTCTATAGGAGTAGAATTTGTTTTTATTTCTTCATTCACAGTCTATACCTTTTATTTCCTTTTCCTGTCTTACTGTGTTAGGTAAGACTTGCAATATGATACTGCAGGGGAATGGTGAAAAGGGACATCCTTCTAATTCCTGATCTCAGTGGAAAGGCTCTTAGGTTCTCACCATTAAGTATGGTGTTAGCTGTTGGTTTTTTCATTTGTATATAAAGTTGAGGAGGTTCCTTTCTATTCTTAGTCTGCTGGTAGATATTATGTTGAATGGATATTGGATTTTGTCAAATGCTTTCTCTATTGATATGATCATATTTTTTTCTTCTTTAGCCTGTTGATATGATGAATTACATTAATTAATTTTGGAATGTTGAACCAGCTTTGCATGCCTGGAATAAATCCTACTTAGTTGTGATATAAAATTCTTTTTATACATGGTTTTTATTTGCTAGTATTTTCTTGAGGATTTTGTATTTGTGTTCATGAGAGATACTCTTCTTTCGCGTTTTTTGTAGTGTCTTTGGTTTTGGTAGTACGTAATGCTGCCCTCATGGAACGAGTTAGCAAATATTTCCTCTGCTTCTGTTTTCTGGAAGAGGCTGTAGAGAATTTGTATTATTTCTTCATTACATATTTGGTAGAAGTCTAGTGAAACCATCTAGTCATGGTGATTTCTTTTGGAAGGTTATTAATTTTTTATTCAATTTCTGTAATATATGTAGGACTACTCAGATTATCTATTTCTCCTTGTCTGAATTTTGTTGTATTGTGTCTTTCAGGGAATTGATCCATTTTATTGAAGATATTAAATTTGTGGGCATAGAATTGTTTATAATACTCTTTTATTTTCCTTTCTATTATCCATGAGATTAGTAGGGATGGCCCCTCTTTTGTTTCTGATATCAGTAATTTGTGTCTTCTTTCTTTTTTTCTTGGTGAGCCATGCTAGAGGTTTATTAATTTTGTTGACCTTTCAAAAAATAGCCTGTGGTAACTTCTCTTTTAACTTACCTGTTTTCAGTTTCATTCATTTCTGTTCTGATTGTCATTATTTCTTCTGTCTGATTGTCATTATTTCTTCTCCTTATTTTGGGTTTAATTTACTCTTTTTTTCCTTGTTTTTTAAGGTGAAAACAGATTACTGATTCTAAGCTTCTCTTCTTGTCTAACATACATACTCCATACTATAAATTTCTCTGTAAGCACTGCTCTCACTGATTCTTCCGTTTTGGGTAATTTTTATTTTTTCAATCAGTTTCAAATATTTTACAGTTTCTTTTGATACTTCTTCCTTGATTCATCTGTTGTTTAATCCCCAAATATTTTGGATTTTCCAGTTATCTTTCTGTTAGTGATTTCTTTTTTAATTCTGTTGTGGTCTGAGAGCATCTTTTTGTGATTTCTATTCTTTTAAATTGTTTATGTATGTTTTATAGGCCAGAATGTGGTCCATTTTTGTGACCATTATACATGAGCATGACGGGAATTGTGTATTCTTGAGAAGCTTATGTATTCTATTGTCACTAGATAAACTAATCTGTAAATGTCAATTTGATCAAGCTGATTGATGGTGCTATTCAGTTCAACTGATTTACTAATTTTATATCTGGGATAAAGGCTAAGATTCAGAACTTGAAATTATTTAGATATCCTTGTTTTTGTTTGCCTTGGTATTTTCCCATTTCCTTAGAGACTCATTAAAGGGAGTCTAAGTTTATAGACTTTATAAGTTTATTATACTTATATATATATAACTATATTATATATAATATAGTTATATATATATAACTATATATTACATATATAATATGTAATATATACATATTATATATAATATAGTTATATATATATAAGTATAATAAGCTTATAAAGTCTATACATATATAATATATATAACTATATTATATATAATATGTATATATTACATATTATATATGTAATATATAGTTATATATATTATATATGTAATATATAGTTATATATATTATATATGTAATATATAGTTATATATATTATACTTTTATATATATATACTTATAGATTTTATAAGTTTATAGTTTATCTTTTTTTTTTTAAGATTTTATTTATTTATTTGACACAGAGAGAAAGAGCTCATAAGTAGGCAGAGAGGCAGGCAGAAGGAGGGGAGCAGGTTCCCTGCTGAGCAGAGAGCTGGATGCGAGGCTCGAGCCCTAGACCCTGAGATCATAACCAGAGCCAAAGGCAGAGACTTAACCCACTGAGCCACCCAGGTGCCCCAGTTTATAGTTCTTTGAATTGTAATCTCATGGTATTAATATAGGAGCCCTATTGATACGGTGGTAAGTTGTAGGGGGAACAGAAGTATTCTATAATCCTGTGACTAGATCTTAGTCTTTTAGTGGGTGCATATCCATGGCTGTGACCTTTACAGGTGCTTCTCACTCCTCCACCCCCTCAGCTTATTTGGGAGACAGGAAAGCTAGAGGAGTCTGAAGTTGAGTATTTTTCTTCCCCCATGTCAATTAGGCTCTAGTAAAATCCATGTTGGTTATACTCTAAAACAGTTTTCGTAGAAGTCAGGTCTTTGTTAAAGATAGCACAATGCTCTGAGTGTATTTCACAACGATTACTTTCTCCCTCCCTCTGCAGGAAGCACTGGAGAATTTTCTTTCGTCCTTATCCTGAAGGGAACCTGGTGGGGCTCCTAGGTAAAATTCAGGAAAAGGTAGATCTCTTCCTAAGGCTGGGCTTCTAGGAGTTTTTCTCTCTCAACCTCGTCCATACTCAGTCTCCAGCCATTAGTCGGTTAGCAGTTACTCTATTTCGAACCAGTTGCTGACTCTAGCAGCAGTTGCTGCTTCTGGTAAGCTGTGATTCTCTGTATTCACCTGTTCTTCAGTTTCCTGGGTGGTGGTTTGCCCTGTGACCTCAATTCTCTGTTGGACTTAAGAAGTATTACTGATTTTCAGTTAATTCAGCTTTGTTGCTGTTGTTCTGAGGATGAGTGACATTTTCCAAGCCCTTTGCATGTCAGACTGGAAGCTGGAAGTTTTTCTTTTCATTTTAAACTATATATATATCTTTATATTTGAAGTGGACTTCTTATAGACAGCATTGGGTCTTGGTTTCTAATTTAATCAAATATTCTTTATCTTTTCATTGGGAATGTTTAGATCATTCACATATTTATGTACTGATATCATTAGATTTAAAACTACTGTCTTGAAATTTGTTTTCTTTTTTCTTGTTTTTTTTTTTTTCTTTCTTTTTCTATCTGTTTTTGGATATATTCAGTATGTTTTATCTCCACTGTTGACTTATTGGTTATACATCATTTTTGAGTGGTTGCCCCAAGGTTTACAATATATATCTTTAATTATCACAGTTTACCTTCAAGTAGTAGTATATCACCATAGATAATGGTGTATGAATCCTTCAGCAGTGTACTTTCAGTTTCTCTCCTCAGTCCTTTATGCCATTTGTGTTATACATTTTATTTTTAGATATTTTGAGCTTTAGGATATATTGTTGCTATTTTTGTTTTAAATGGTAAATTATCGTTTGGAGCAATTAAAAAATAGTTTTTATGTTTACATTAATTTTTTTCAATTTTTGGAATGTAATTTCTTTGAATAGATCAAATTCTATCTGGTATCATAGTCCTCCCACCTGAAGAACTTTCTCTTTTTTTTTTTTTAAGTCTTTTTTTTTTTAATATATATTTGTCAGGGAGTGGAGAGAGAGCAAAGCAGGGAGAACGGCAGGCAGGGAGAAAACCAGGTTCCCTGCTGAATAAGGACCCTGATGCGGGACTTGATCCCAGGACCCCGGGATCATGACCTGAGCTGAAGGCAGACATTTTTTTTTTTTAAGATTTTATTTATTTATTTGACAGAGCGAGAGAGACAGCAGGAGAGGGAACACAAGCAGGGAGAGTGGGGGAGGGAGAAGCAGGCTTCCCACTGAGGAGAGAGCCTGATGTGGGGCTTGATCCCAGGACCCTGGGATCACGACTTCAGCAGAAGGCAGACACTTAATGAGTGAGCCTCCCAAGCGCCTCTGAAGGCAGATGTTTAACCACCTGAGTCTCCCAGGCATTCCCTGAAGAACTTTAACATTTTTTTGTATTGCAGGTCTGCTAGGATTGTTTGTTTGAAAAATTTTTCATTTTGTTTTTATTACTGTGGTATATTTTCCCTGAATGGGGTTCTAGCTTGGTGGATTTTTCATTTTTTTACTTTAAAGTAAAAGTCATTCTATTATTTCCTGGCTTGCATAGTTTTTTTTAAGAGATATCTGCTCTAGTCAGTGTAGCTTTTGTTCCTAGCTGCCTTTAAGATTTTATCTTTGATTTTCAGTAGAATAAATATGATGTGTCAGAGTAAGTACGTGTGTTTTTAATATGGCTTCAGATTCACTGAGATTCTTGGATCTTCTGGTTTGATGTTTTGCATTATTTTATGAAAATTATGGCCATTATTTCTTCAAGTATTTCTTTTGCCCCATTCCTTCTCTGTTGTCCTTTTGAGAATTCATTTATACATATTCTGAAAATTCATTTATACATATGCTAGACATTTGATTTTTCTAGACCATTTTTTATTCATAGCTTTTAGATGCTTTATTTTTCCCACTTTTTTCCCTCACTTTGTTTTGCTCTGGATTTTTTTTTTTATTGATCTAGCTTCAAGTCTACAGCTTCCTTCTTTGGCTTTGTTGAATTTCATCTCTGATATGGTGATTTTTTATTTATAGCTTTTCCATTGACTTTTTTTTTAAAGATTTTATTTATTTATTTGACACCGAGAGAGAGAGAGATCACAAGTAGGCAGAGCAGCAGACAGAGGGAGAGGGAGAGGCAGGCTCCCTACTGAGCAGAGAGCCGGATGCGGGGCTCGATCCCAGGACCCTGAGATCATGACCTGAGCGGAAGGCAGAGGCTTTAACCCATTGAGCCACCCAGGCGCCGCTCCATTGACTCTTTTTTTTTTTTTTTAAGATTTTATTTATTTTATTTGACAGAGATCACAAGTAGGCAAAGAGGCAGACAGAGCGGGGGGGGGGGGGGGAAGCAGGCTCCCTGCTGAGCAGAGAACCTAATGTGGGGCTCGATCCCAGGACCCTGAGATCATGACCTGAGCCGAAGGCAGAGGCTTTAACCCATTGAGCCACCCAGGTGCCCCTCCATTGACTCCTTTTTTTTTTTTTTTTTTAAGATTTTATTTATTTTATTTGACAGAGATCACAAGTAGGCAAAGAGGCAGGCAGAGAGAGAGAGGGAAGCAGGCTCCCTGCTGAGCAGAGAGCCTAATGTGGGGCTCGATCCCAGGACCCTGGGATCATGACCTGAGCTGAAGGCAGAGGCTTAACCCACTGAGCCACCCAGGCGCCCCACCCTCCACCACCCTCCACCACCCTCCACCACCCTCCACCACCCTCCACCACCCTCCACCACCCTCCACCACCCTCCACCACCCTCCACCACCCTCCACCACCCTCCACCACCCTCCACCACCCTCCACCACCCTCCACCACCCTCCACCACCCTCCACCACCCTCCACCACCCTCCACCACCCTCCACCACCCTCCACCACCCTCCACCACCCTCCACCACCCTCCACCACCCTCCACCACCCTCCACCACCCTCCACCACCCTCCACCACCCTCCACCACCCTCCACTGACTCTTAAAAGAGTTTTTATCACTGTTGAAATTCCCTGTCTGTTCCAGCGTTTCCTCCATCTTTCACTCTAGATTCTTTAACGTGTTGATCATAATTTTTTTTTAAAGATTTTATTTATTTATTTGTCAGAGAGAGAGACAGAGAGAGAAAGATCACAAGTAGGCAGAGAGGTAGGCAGAGGCAGAGGGAGAAGCAGGCTCCCTGCCGAGCAAGGAGCCCGATATGGGACTCGATCCCAGGACGCTAGGATCATGACCTGAGCTGAAGGCAGCCGCTTAACCAACTGAGCCACCCAGACGTCCCTGATCATAATTTTTTATTTTATTTTATTTTTTCTTAAAGATTTGATGGGGGCTTGTGCCAGAGGAGGTGTTTTTGTTTTGTTTTGTTTTCCTTTCTTTTCTTTTTGTTTTAATTCCAGTGAGTTAACATACAGTGCAGTATTAGTTAGAGGTGTACAGTATAGTGATTCAACACTTCCATACATCACCTGGTGCTCATCACAAGTACACTCCTTAATCCCCATCAGTTATTTCACCCATCCCCCCCACCCCCTCCCTTCTGATAACCATCAGTTTGTTCTTTATAGTTAAGACTGTTTCTTAGTTTGCCTTTCTCTCTCTTTTTCCCCCCTTTGCTTGTTTGTATTTTTTCTTAAATTCCACGTATGAGTGAATTTTATGGTATTTTTCTTTCTCTGACTGACTTATGTCATTTAGCATAATACTCTGTAGCTCTATCCATGGTAATTGCAAATGTCAAGATTTCATTTTTTATGGCTGAATAATATCCCATTGTGTGTGTGCGCGTGCATGCACACACACATACAGACACCGCATCTTTATTTATTTATTTATTTGAGAGAGAGAGAGTGAGCGCACATGTACCAGGCAAGGGAGGAGGTGAGAGGGAGAAGCAGACTCCCCGCTGAGTAGCGAGCCCAGTATGAGACTTGATCCCTGGACTTTGGGATCTGAGCTGAAGGCAGATGCTTAACAACTGAGCCGCTCAGGTGCTTTGACACCACCTCTTCTTTAGCCATTTACCAGCTGATAGACACTTGGGCAATTTTCATAATTTGGCTATTGTAGTTAATGCTGCTATAAACATTGGAGTGCATGTATCCCTTTGAATTAGTATTTTTTCTTTGGGGAAATACCTAGTAGTGCAATTGCTGGATCAAAGGGTAGTTCTATTTTTAGCTTTTTGAGGAACCTCCATACTGTTTTCCACAGTGGCTGTGTCAGTTTGCATTCCCACCAACAATGCAGGAGGGTTCCCCGTTTTCCACATCCTTGCCAATACCTTATTTCTTGTGTTGTTGATTTTAGCCATTCTTATAGGGGTGAGGTGATACGTCATTGTAGTTTCAATTTGTATTTCCCTGATGATCAGTGTTGTTGAACACCTTTCATGTGTCTGTTGCCTATCTATATGTCTTCTTTGGAAAACTATTCATGTCTTCTGCCCATTTTTAATGGGGTTGTTTTTTGGGGTGTTGAGTTTTACAAGTTCCTTACATATTTTGGATACTAACCATTTATCAGATAGGTCATTTGCAAATATCTTCTCCCATTCTGTAGACTGCCTTTTAGTTGTGTTGATTGTCTCCTTCGCTGTGCAGAAGCTTTTTATTTTGATGAAGTCCCAATAATTTATTTTTGCTTTTGTTTACCTTGTCTCCGGAGACATATCTAGAATGAAGTTGCTATGGTTGATGTCAAAGTGGTTACTGCCTGAGTTCTCCAACCACAGGAGTTTTTTTTTAAATGGTCCTCCATTTATTTTTTTAGATAGTTTTCAACTATCTCTGTACTCCTGTGCTTCAGAGTGTGTCTCTTTCCATGCTCTTGCCTTGTCTTCAGTAGTAGAATGCTGTGCCTTGTCACTCAGTGCCAGCTTCTCTGTTTTCCTGGTCCAGCTATTATCTTAGCCCTTGTGTGTCTGGCCTCTAAGGTAGGGCTTTCTCAGTATTTTGGTCCCCCCTACCTTGATAGCCAAACTCTACCTTGGATCTGTGGCTGGTCTTTTGTGGGAGAGTTTTGTTTCTTTCTCCACCCCCCCCACCCGAGGAAGGGTTGTTCCCTGCATCTACCCCAGATGTAGAGGGTTTTTTTCTTTTAATCTTTTCCCAGCAAAGAAGGGTCTGTCCTGGAGTCAGTAGGTTTGATGCTCATCCTCCAGCAGCTTAAGTCCTTTGTTCTTAGAGAGAAGGGTTTGGGAAGGACGGTAGGTCTTTTTACTTTTCCTGCAGTGGTGGTCAGTTCTTTTCTTCACGCATCTACCATTGAAGTATGATTTCCGGTCTCCTGGTCTCCTCTAAATCTTTCTGTTACATAGACAGTGAAGGCCCTTGGAAAAGAGTCTGAGAGTCAGTGTGCGTTCCCCTTAGATTTGGGACTACCAGGGTTGCTGTCCTTTTATGCTAGCCCACACTTGGCCTATAAGAGGTTGTTTAGCAGGTTCTGCCTAATGTCTTATGTGTCTGTCTGGCCACTGTTCCTTCCTCCCATGCTCTACCACAATTGGGACAGGCTGTATATCATTTTTCTCCTGAGGTTGAGAGGTGCTCCTTCTTGGATTTTAGGCTTTTTGGTTGCTGCATTTTTTTCAAGCTCTTGTGGTTTTTTTTTTTTTTTTTTTTTTAAGATTTTGTTTATTTATTTGACAGAGCTCACAAGTAGACAGAGAGGCAGGTAGAGAGAGAGGAGGGAAGCAAGCTCCCTGCTGAGCAGAGAGCCCGATGTGGGGCTCGATCCCAGGAACCTGGGATCATGACCTGAGCCGAAAGCAGAGGCTTTAACCCACTGAGCCACCCAGGCGCCCCTCAAGCTCTTGTGTTTTCAAGAAAAATTATGAGTTTGTAGTTTATCTAGCCTCTTCTTGTTTGAATGGAAGTGATGCCTTTTTTCCCAGCTTTCTACATCCTGGGCTGCTTCAGAAGTTTCTAATATTCTTTATAGTATAGAATAGTTCTATGAATTTGCTCAAATTGAATACCTACCTTTGCTTGATCTAGTAGCATAATTCAATTGGTGCCTTACTGTATCAATAATGGGGTATAAGTCAGTGTCAGTTCATATCCCTTGATGCTGTAGAGTTTGCAGAGGGCAATGTATAACTGGCTCCCTGAAGATGCCCCACAGCTCTGACAGCTTGGAGGTACAGAATAGAACAGTAGTTCCACTG
The DNA here is from genome assembly GCF_922984935.1 of Meles meles. Classification (NCBI taxonomy): domain Eukaryota; kingdom Metazoa; phylum Chordata; class Mammalia; order Carnivora; family Mustelidae; genus Meles; species Meles meles. Next base: position 149,611,232 of record NC_060067.1, read on the forward strand.
CCAGGGGAGTGGTGGGATCACTACAAAATGTGTTAAGTATGAAAGTTATGCAGTTCATTAGTGTTGTGTCAAACGTTGTACTTGCATCACCTTTGGGTCCCTCAGTGAACTATCATTAGGTGATTATTTTCTACATAAAGAGTGAATGACTGCTCTTTATTAATGAGAAGCAGGATGAGAAGGTTGTTTAACCTTTGCTTCTCTATGGTCGGATATTTTTCATTTCTAGGCAGCAGATAATTGCTGAAGTCTGTTAACACTTTAAGAGAGTAAAAGTTATAAAAGACAGAATTCTTGCTATCAAGGAGTTCACAGTCTAGTGGAGGGATTATAGCTTTAAACAAGTCATTATAATGCAGTGTAATAATTTGTAACTCTTATTTAGTGCTTACTAAATGACAGGTCCTGTTCTAAGTACTTTACATGTGTATGCAGTACGTACTGTTATTGTTATTATTTTCTAAATGAGGAAACTGTAGTACAGAAAGTTAAGTAATTTGGCAATGGTGACATAATTAGTGGGAATGCTGTGACTCAAGGCAGTCAGGTTCCACAGTGTCATACTGCTTTCCACTAAGTATGGGTTCAGAGTGACCCAGAGGAAAAAGTGATTGATTCTGCTTAACAGATCACAGAAGGCTTCATGGGGATGCTTATTCTTCATGATGGAACAAGAAGAGGATTTCATTGAATAAAGACATAAAGGCAAGGGGGCGCCTGGGTGGCTCAGATGGTTAAGCATCTGCCTTCGACTCAGGTCATGATCTCCAGGTCCTAGGATCGAGCCCCGTTTCGGGCTCCTGGCTCAGTGGGGAGCCTGCTTCTCCCTGCCCTCTGCCTCTCCCCTGTTCATGTTCTCTCTCTCTCTCTCTCTCTCTTTCTGTCTCAAATTAGTAAATAAAATCTTAAAAAAAAAAAAGGACATAAAGGCAAGAGGAACAGTAGGCACAAAGGTGTAGAGCTTAGACAAAACATAGCTCATTCAAAAGTTTTAAGTAAAACTAGAACAGAAGGAAGTGGCGTAGGTAAATCTGGCTAGTTAGGTAGAGGGCTGATCATAGAAGGCTTTGTTAAACAGTTGATACTTTATTGTACAGAACTCTTAAAAAATTTTGAGTACCAGAGTAAAACATTCAGTATTTGTTCACATTTGAGAAGTTTAGAGGATGGATTGAAGTGAAGCAAGGTTAGAGGTAAAGAAATCATTTAGAAGACAAGGAATAATTTAGGTGAGAAGTGATATAAGGAAGACTTTAAATAAACTTTCTAAATGCTTTTTTAAATTATTTTTATTTTTTAAAAGATTTTTATTTATTTGACAGAGAGAGACACAGCTAGAGAAGGAACACAACAGAGGGAGTGGGAGAGGGAGAATCGGTTCCCCACATCGAGCAGCGAGCCCAATGTGGGGCTTGATCCTAGGACCCTGGGATCATGACTTGAGCTGAAGGCAGACGCTTAACGACTGAGCCACCCAGGCGCCCCCATACTTTCAAAATGTTAAATAACAGTTTGTGGGAGGTACAAATTTACTTGCCTGCTACAGTGTGGTAGGTGGTATAGAGCTTTGCAAAATTACTCTGTCTTTGGAAATAGTGGTCCAGTATTTCACTCAGATTAAAGTTGGAATGTATTTAGTAGATTCAGCCTAGTTGAAGACGCATCACAAACAATTCCACCATTCAGCACAATTGTCAGTCTCTGTCCAAGAGACTGGAAAAACTAAAGGTCAGATTTGTGTGACTGCTAGCATTAGTTATAATGAGTCTTATTACAATAAATTAATCATTTAATTTCATAAGCCCTAAATTCATATCATGTTGGGCAACAAAATTAGGGGACAAATAGGTACATCTTCTGTGTTTGACTCCATATTTGATACTTTATAAGCCAACAAAAATAAGTATTTCATGAGGTTGTGTTTTGTGGACATCTGATCCATGACATATTTTCCACTCAATTCATATATTTTATCAAGACATTTCTTTTATGAGTTAATTTTGTGAGGCATAATTGGATGATGTAAGTTGTTTTTCTTAAAAAAATAACTGAATTTTAATTTTTTTAAGTTTATGCCGTAACTGACAATTGTGATCATTGAGTAACTTTCTGGTTGAATAGCAGTATGTGCTTTGGAGAAAATAAAGCAACAACATAATAAATAGACCAAGAAAGGCTTTTCTTGGAAAATGAAATTTGTGCTGAGATGTAAATGTTAGAAGAATCCATTGTGCAAAGATTTCACAGAAGAACCTTGCTGACAGAGGAAACAGCTACTTCAAAGGCTCTAAGCTAAATGGTTTGGCATACTTGAGTTTCAGAAAGAAGTCTAGTGGGCTAGTGGATGGCGGGTAAGGAGGAGAAGTAGTAGAAGATTAGGCTGGAGACATAAACAGGAGCCAGATTATGAATTCTGGTACAATTTGGATTTGAAGTACAGTTTGGATCTGAAATACAAGGAGGTGCCACTGGAAATGTTAAGCAGGAAAGAGAGATGATTTGATACAGAGTTTAGTTTTTTTTTTTTAATTTCTATAGCAGAATTTATTTATTTACTTATTTATTTTTTGAGGGGGGAGGGGCAGAGGGAAAGGGAGAATCTTTTTGTTGTTGTTCTCAAAAAAATCACTGTGGCCACTGAGAATAATGACTGGTAGGAGAATAATGGTATAGACCGGTGAAGGAAAGACTAGTACAATAATTTGTGTCGGATAATGTTGAATTGGAATAGGCTCATGGTGGATGATATGGAGAGAGATGATGGCTTTCGGATGTATTTTTAGAGGTGGAAAAATTATGACTTACTAAAGGAAAGGAGAAATTCAAGACTGACTCTTAGGCGTCTGGCTGAATAACTCAGTATTATTTCCTAAGTTGAGAAAGTGAGGTGGGAGGAAATACATAGGTTTTGGTTAAAAAAAAAAAAAGTTATGATTCAGACACATTAGTTTTGAGATCAGCATTCTAGTGAGGTGTTTGTTAGGCAATTGAGTATAGAAGCTTGGAGCTCTGGGGAAAGGTCTGGGGTGGAGACACAAAGTTGAGTTATCAATATATTGATGATATTGTAAACTTGGGACTGGATTGACTCCCCTAAGGAGAGATTGTTTTTAGAAAAAAGAGTAAAGTCTCAGGGCTCCTTCAAGATGTAGAGATCTGGCAAAACAGCAAGAATAAGAATCAGGAAAGGGAACTAAGGAGAAGTAGCTGCTAAACTAGTTGGAAAACTAGGAGAGTGGGAGATCATGGATAGACGCCAAGAGAAGACAGTGTATCAAGAAGTTAAATAATTCTTTATCTCTTTATTTTCTTTCTTTTTTCTTAAAATGAAGTGTTCTGGACATGCAATATTGTATTAGTTTCAGGTATACACCATAATGTTTTGACAGTTCTGTATATTACACTATGCTTACACCTTGCTGAGTGTAGTTATCATCATCATACAACGTTATTACAGTATTATTGACTACATTCCCTATGCTTTACTTAAATTTTACCCATAAAATCATGACCTGAGCTGAAATCACAAGTCAGATGCTTAACTCACTGAGCCGTTTAGATGTGCCCTTCCCCTGTCCCCCCCTCCCCCTACTTTTTTTGACAGGTCTTGCTAAAGGTTTGTCAGTTTTATCTTTTCAAAGAACCAGCTCTCGTTATGTACTGTTTTTTAGCCTATTTTATTTATTTCTGCTCTGCTCTTTATTATTTCTTTCTGCTGACTTTGGGCTTTGTTTCTTGTTCTTTTTTTAGTTCCTTTAAGTTTAAGATTAGATTGTTTATTTGAGACTTTTCTTATTTCTTGAGGCAGGCCTGTATCTCTGTAAAGTTCCCTTTTAGAACTGCACTTTCCTGTTCCCAAATATTTCGAACTGCTATGTTTCTATGTTTTTGTGTTCCCAGGTATTTTTCCATTTCCTCTTTGCTTTCTTTGTTGATCTCCTGGTGTTTTTTTTTTTTTTTTTAAAGATTTTATTCATTTATTTGACAGACAGAGAGCACAAGTAGGCAAAGAGGCAGGCAGAGAGAGAGGAGGAAGCAGGCTCCCTGCCGAGCAGGGAGCCTGATGCGGGGCTCGATCTCAGGACCCGGGAATCATGACCTGAGCCGAAGGCGGAGGCTTTAACCCACTAAGCCACCCAGGCGCCCCGATCTGTTGGTGTTTTAATAGCATGTTGTTTAGCCTTCATGTGTTTGTGTTTGTTTCTTCATTTCTTTTAGAACTTAACACTTTATATTGTAATTTATCCGCTTAAGTCCTTTAGTGCTGGCCAGTAAAATGTATTGGACTGTACAGTGAGACAGCTGCTAGCCATGTGTGAGTACTTTAAATGTGACTAGTCTTACTGAGAAACCAGATTTTAAATTTTACTTATTTTTAATTAGTTTAAATGTAAATAGTTATAGCATAGATAGTGCATTAAATAGATGAACTCTTCCACAGATACCTCATGTAATCTGTCTTTGTGTCTTCATAGTAAAGATAATGCCCTAATTATAATAGCGCCTTATCAAATATGAAGGTATTTGTGTTAAAAGATATGTTTTAGGTGGCAATGGCTGTTTTACTCCTAAAGGCAATCTAAGCTGGGCTAGTCAGATGTATCTCATCTATTGATATTGTGTTAGTTAGCTCTTGCTGCACTAATGGTGTGTAACAAACAACCCTAATCTCTCAGTGCTATATTATAACAACAAAACTTACTTCTTGCTTGGTTATGACCTGGCTCTAGGTTGTGAATTGGGTCCAGGCCTGCTCTGTGTGTTCAGGCATGATGTCTTAGTGGGGTACCAAAATTCAAAAGGCCAAGCCAGACCTTGCAAGCACATTTAAAACCTCTGTTTGGGGGTGCCAGGATGGCTTGGTTGGTTGAGTGTTCAGCTTTTGATTTCAGCTCAGGTCATGATCTCAGGGATCCTGGGATGAGACCTGCATCAGGCTCTAAGCCTGGTTCAGAGTCTGCTTATCCCTGTCTTTCCCTCTGCTCCTCCCCCAACTCATGCGCTCCCTCTCCCTCTCTCTGAGGTTCTCTCTCTCTCAAATAAATAAATAAAATCTTTATAAATAAATTAAATTAACCACTGTTTGTGTCACATTGTGTTGACCAAAACAAGTCATGATTAAGCTCCAATATGACGAGTGCAGAATGATTTTCTTCCCATGGAGGATGGCTAGAGAAGAGTGGCTGTTTACTAAGCAGTAACAGTAACCATAGGTTAACGCTGGTTTTCTTTTCCTTAGAGATGTGGTTCTCATCTGGGGATGATTTTGCCCCATAGAAGATATTTAGTAATGTCTACAGTTGTTTTTGATTGATACAACTGCTGGCATGGGGAGGACTGTGACTGACAGCTAGTGGATGGAGGCCAGCGATGCTGTTAAATATCCTATAATGTGCAGGACACCCCTGCCCCTGAAGGAATTGTCCAGTGCACAGCATCACTAGTGCCCAGGTTGAGAAGACTTGCCATAAAACAGTAGTTCTAAAATTGTAGCATGCATCAGAATCACCTGTAGGATTTATTAAAATACAAACTCTCAAAGGAGTTAACTCTGAAAGTTTCTGATGTAGGTCTAGAATTGCTAACAAGTTCCCAGGTGACAATGATGCTGCTGATCCAGGGACCATACTGTGAGAACCACAGCCTTAAGAATCAGTACATCATGTAAAAGTTTTTTTCTGGATAACATCATTTGTGTGCATTATCATAGTACCTGTTAAAGTGCTTATCCCAAATTTGTCTTTTAGTTCTTTTGTTTGGTCTTAAAGAATTGAGGTATACTGAGTGGGAAGCTTTGGAAAAGAAGTTTACTCTCTGAGTCATGGCATTGGTACAAACATATTTATAAAATGTACTGTTTGTGAGAAATATTTTGAACAAGTAGAAGCTGATAATCTTGCATAGTACTCCAGACGTGAAGATTTAGGCTGATTGGTTCTTGACGAGATTGTAGAGATTGTACTTAACTTAGTTGTACTGTTGTAGTTTCATAAGCAATATCTTAAAAACAAATTTAAAATGATTAGTCTTGAGTTAACAGGACATCTCTTATTCTGGATATGTTATTTAGTTTTTTTGTTTAATGTTTATTTTGCTTGATAAGAACAAACACCATTTTATGCAATTCTTTGAGCTCACACAGATAAAATTGTGAAATGAAAAGAAAGAAAAACTAGGCAAATAGCTAAAACAAAGTTAGTGACAAGGGTCTTTTTTATCATAGAACATTTAATGGTGGAGCTCTTAAGGAAGAGTCATATAATTGAGTTATCTTCTGTTAGGGAACTCATAAGCTGGTAGGAAGAAAAAGGTATTTAAAACTTAAGAACTCTTTATATTGGTAGCAAAACAACTTTTTATCTTATAACTTGCAGAAATAAATGTCCTGGATTAGCCCTAAAAATAATGTATAAAGAAAGAACAGAAGCATGGTCTAACGTAGCACTGTCCAATAGAAGTATAATGCAAGTTGCATGTGTAATTTAAATTTTTCTAAGAGCTACATTAAAAAGGATAAATTGGTGAAATTAATTATAACAGTATGTTTTTAATCCAATATAAGTAGACTTATTATTAATGAGATATTTTGTATTTCTTACTAGTCTTCAAAAACCGATGTGTATAGCAAATCTAAAGTTGAACTAGCTTTATTTCAAGTGTTCAGTCGCCACATGTGGCTAGTGGCTACCATATTGTACAGCACAGATCTAAGAGTTACAGAGTGAGTAATGGAGAACTCAGTTTTTAAATTTTAAGATTTTCTTTGGGACAGTAGGAAGCAAGTTTTCGAACATTTGCCAGGGTCACTGGCATTGAGGAATCTATCTAAAGATACTGATCTGATTATTTCCTGATCACATGACTTACCTAATAAAAATTCTTCAGTAGGTTGGTGTATTTTTCAAGATAATTTATACTTTATCTCTTAGTGCATTTAAGTCTGCATGATCTGATTCCTTTCATATGTCTCTGGCTCATTTCCTGATTCAATCCAATGTGTATAGCCTTAGGTCCCAAAAGGACCTACCTTTGTTTCCTGTAGATTTTACTTTTCTTTTCCTGTGCCATTAAGTGTTTTCCTCTTTACTGAATGCTAACCTTGCTCTTTTACCTCTTTATGTAATTAACTCCTATTAATACTTCAGAATTAGATGCAAAAATTATTTTCTCTGGGAAAATCTCTCTTATTCACTAGTATATACTGTAAAGGCAGCATGTGCAAATTTAAGATACAAATTGCAGACTGGGGAGAGTATATTTGGATCATGTGGAACAGCCATAGGGTTAATATCTACAATAGTAGAAGAGTTATAAATCAATTAAAGACCAAAGTACAGTAAAAATGTAGGCAATCTTGAATAGGTATTTTCTATGAGAAGAAATATAAATGATCAATGAAAGTTTGAAATATAATTTTTCACCTATCAGGTTAGTAAATATGTGAAAGAATGATTGCATTTTAGCATACAGAGCAGAGCTGTTGAACAGAAATTAATAACAAACCATATATGTAATTTAAAATTATCTAGTACCATATTAAAATTAAACAATTTACAATTAACTTCCATTATTTATTTTGTCTCAACATGTCCAAAATGATTTTAATATCCAATCAATATAAAAACTTACTAAATAAACTTTTAATGTCTTTATACTGAGTCTTCAAAACCTAGTGTAAAGGTTTTAGAATACCCTAATTTTTACTAGTTATGTAGAGGAATAGGTGTTTTTGAACATTACTAGTTGAAGGTGCATTTTGGAGGAGAATTTGACTATATTTATCAAATTAAAAAGTTGAATGATCCAGGGTTCTATTCCTAGAAATCCATCCTCCAAAAATACTAATATCCATTTAAATATTACAGATATGTAGATGTAGATGTTTACTGCAGTGTTGTCTGTAACAGGAAAACATTGGAAACAGCCTAAATGTCCTTGTTCTATAGGGATTTCATTAAATAATTATATTTCCAGACAGCAAGGTACTGTATAACCTTTAAAAAATGTGGGAGCTCTTTAGGTTAACTGAGTTTTTATAATGAGTTAAATAAATATTAACATGATGTAGTCATGTAAAATACTTAGACTGTGTCTGGCACATAGTTAATGTTATATATTATTTGCAGTTATTATGATTAATTATTATTATTACTGATATGGAAGAATCTCCAGATATGTTAAGTGAAAAAGAAATGCAAAGTGTACAACTATGTGTTACCATTATTTGTGTAGAGGGGAAAAAAGAATATGTATGTATTTGCTTGTATAGTTGTACAGTATCTGTGAAAGAATATGTAAAAATGATAACATTGATCATATTTGGAGAGGTAAACTAGACAGTGGGGGTGGGGATAGAGACTTTCCACAATGTTCTTTTTTCTACCTTTTGAATTTGATCCATGATGAATATAGTACTTTGTGAAAAAATTAAAATGTAAATTAAATTTATTTCTCTTATTTTTGAGAAATCCATACCTTACCATTAAATTATTTCTATAATTAATATGTATTATTATGATTTTAATCAAGAAAAGGTAATACAGGATATTTTTATTTCAGTTATGTAGAATGGCTAGATGATATGAGATTCTGGGCAGATTTAATTTTTAATTAATTTTTGATTAATCAGAAACACTTGGTTTCAAAATGTATATGATTTTTGTCACAAAAATTTATGTTGTCACAAAAAAGATATACTTAATAAAATCTGGTTTTGCAGGACATTATATTAGTGCCCTAATATATAAACTTTTTTGTGTGCAAGTGATACTCTTAAGAGTTGAGGTCTTGTAAAGAGAATGGAAGAATTCTAGTTCATTCAAATTTTACAGATTAACCATCCTGTTTATCATGTTTTCTGGACAAATATGAATGGTAATTTTATATTTGAAACATATAGCTCTTTCTTGTTCATGAGAACTTACTGTCATTTGTGTTTTAGGATTTGGAGTGGATCAGTTACGAGATGACAATCTTGAGACTTACTGGCAATCAGATGGCTCCCAGCCTCATTTAGTGAACATCCAATTCAGGTAATACATTTTTGGTTTTTCAATTTGTGTAGGTTAAATGGACAAAGCGATATATTTTATTTACATAAAATTGAAAGGCATAGAAATTATAGTGAAATGCACTTCTCTGATTTATTTATAAGCCTTGAGATTATTTTTCTATGCCTCTAGATTTTGTTTTAAGTTTACTCAGTCTTGTCTTTTGTGAATTTTTTATAGTACTTTACACGGGTCCTTTTACATAGAGATTTCTTAAATATACTTTTCAATGTGATTTTTTTTGGAAAAATATGCTTTGCGTATGACCCAAAGCAATGAATGCCTTAATGCATCTCATTAACTACATCTGAAGTGATAATAGTAAGTTCTTTAGGTATAGTCTATTCATGTAATTCTCAAATTTGTATTTCCATTTGGAAAAAAAAAAATGTTTTAACCTAGGACCTCTAAGGATATTTTGAGTTTTGAAATGCTTACTTTCTCAGGGAAAGGAAAATGACCGTGTTTTTCTATTGCTTTGAATTTATTGAGATAGATGGAAACCAGCTTACTTGATTATCTTGCCCATTTATATAATCTATTTTGACATTTTATAGCATTGTATTTTTAATTTGTTTTTCTATTCTTTTTTAAAATTCTTTTTTTTTCTTTTTATATTCTTTTTAAAAAGATTTTAAAGTAATCTCTACACCCAATGTAGGGCTTGAACTACAACCCTGAGATCAAGAGTCACATGCTAAGTTGCATAATTAAGCCAACCAGGTGCCCCTTTAGTTTGTTTTTCTCACTGAGGGTACAGATCAGCAAATTTCTTTTTCTTTCTTTCTTTCTTTCTTTCTTTTTTTTTTTATAAGTTTGATTTATTTATTTGAGAGAGAGAGGGCATGAACAAGCACACAGCAGGAGAGGGAGAGATAGATTCCCGGCTGATCAGGGATTCTGTTGTGGGGCTTGATTCAGGGACCCTGGGATCATGACCTGAGCTGAGGGCAGATGTTTACTGACTGAGCCATCCAGGTGCCCCAGATCAGCAAATTTCTTATGCAAAAGTCAGATAATAAGCATTTTATGCCTTCTGGGCTATCGGGTCTCTGTTGCAACTACTCGGGCCATTATTGCATGAAAACAGCATAGGCAATGGATACTGGCTAAATTTAGCTATTCTAATTAAACTTTATCTTAAAAAAGTAGGTGGTGGGCAGAGTTCACCCAATGGATTGTAGTATGCCAACTCCTGTCCTTATGTATTAAATATGTATACACCAGAAATAAAAACAGTACCTAATATTTTTTAGAGACTTAAAATACCAAATGCTTTGCTAAAATGTGTTACCCATTCATTTCATTTAAGCTTTACAGCTATTTTTTTTTTTTTAAGAATTTACTTATTTATTTGACAGATCACAAGAAGGCAGAGAGGCAGGCAGAGAGAGAGGGGGAAGCAGGCTCCCTGCTGAGCAGAGAACCTGATGTGGGGCTTGATCCCAGGACCCTGTGATCATGACCTGAGTGGAAGGCAGATGCTTAACCCACTGAGCCACCCAGGTGCCCCCCACCCTTTATAGCTATTTTTATTCTTATTTTATAGTCTCAGAAGCACTATGCTTTTAACCATTATACTATGTATAGTCTTTTCCATGACAACAAAGGCTGTCCATCACTTAAAACTGGTATAATGGGTGTCCTAATTTAATTGTATTATTAGAATAGCAGATTTTTTTTTTAGCAAATACAATTTTACACAGAAGACCAGTGTATTGAAGAAATAATAATTTAAAACAATCTGTTAAATTTATTGAGCATTAAAAGTTCCAGGTATTATGTATCTCATTAAAAGTTTAAATTTAATATTTAATAGTTGTTAATGTGTATCATTTTAAAATGGTCATCAAGACTAAGATGTGGGTACTATAATTTTTTTTCATTTTACAATGAAAAAACTAAAACTTAGAAAAATCAGCTAACTTTTTCAGGTCACACCCCGTGCAGTTTTAGAGCCTGGATGTGATCTAGCAGTCTTGACTTCAAAAACAGTTTATAGTTAGTATTCAGCTGTTTCTCAACCAAGCTTATTAAAACAGTCAGGAACTTAAGGCCCTCCCTGCTTAACTCAGCCCTTTCCCTGGCTAGGGAAGCCTAAGGCTTTGAGGAACACTATTTTATTTTTTTTTTTAATTAAAAAAAATTTTTTTTTAATTTATTTTATTTTTTTTTAAGATTTTATTTATTTATTTGACAGAGATCACAAGTTGGCAGAGAGGCAGGCAGAGAGAGAGGGGAGAGCAGGCTCCCCGCTGAGTAGAGAGCCCAATGCGGGGCTCCATCCCAGGACCCTGAGATCATGACCTGAGCGAAGGCAGAGGCTTTGCATTTTCGCAGAGGATTTGCATTTTGTCCCATTACTGATGGTATTTACTGATGGTATGATTAAGATAGTATCTACCAAACTCCTCCACTGGAAAGTTTCTTTCATGTTAATCAAAATTATTAATATCAGCATGGACTCAGAGTTTACTGTTTTATTCACCTGCTTTAAATCTATTTTTTTTTTTTGAAGATTTTTTTATTTGACAGATACACAGCGAGAGAGGGAACACAAGCAGGAGGGGTGGGAGAGGGAGATGCAGGCTTCCTGCTGAGCAGGGAGCCCAATGTGGGGCTCAGTCCCAGGACCCTGGGATCATGACCTGAGCCAAAGGCAGACGCTTAACAACTGAGCCACCCAGGTGCCCCATAAATCTATTACTGCCATCATTTGTGTCAGCACTCAAAGTGCCTCAGGTTTAGATAGTGGGAGTCCCCTACAGTTGACTATTACCTTTTGACAGTGTCTCTGATTATTCAAGCAATTTCTTTTGTTCTGGCAGAAGATTCTGTGCCCCATTTCCCCAAGATCAGGTGTATTGTAGTGGACAATAGTAGTTAGAAACCAGATCTTGTGGGGTGCCTGGGTGGCTTGGTCGGTGAAGCATCTGACTCTTGATTTTGGCTGAGGTTGTGGTCTTAGGGTTGTGAGATCAAGCCCCACACTGTGCTCTCTGCTCAGCAGGGGTTCTGCTTGATTTTCTCTCCCTCTTCTTCTGCCCCTCCTCCCCAACCCCCCCCCCTCCCTGCAAACCAGGTCTGGTATATTAAGCACACCCAGTGCACCAGATCTTGTATTGGGTGTGCTCATTGCTCTGGGATGCTGCTATTTCTGAGCTTTCTCAGTGAGGGGGTATGTGTATGTAACACATACATACATACATAAGCATATTTACATTTGTATTTATTTCTCTGTCTTCACACATACAGAAATCATAGATTCATACTGACACTTTCAGTTCTAATCTAAAATGAACAGGGTTTAGGGCGCCTGGGTGGCTCAGTGGGTTAAGCCGCTGCCTTCGGCTCAGGTCATGATCTCAGGGTCCTGAGATCGAGTCCCGCATGGGGCTCTCTGCTCAGCGGGGAGCCTGCTTCCCCCTCTCTCTCTCTGCCTGCCTCTCTATCTACTTGTGATCTCTCTCTGTCAAATAAATAAATAAAATCTTAAAAAAAAATAAAATGAACAGGGTTTATTCTAGTTTTTTCTCTTTCTATTCTTAAGCCCTTTCTTCATGAATGAGAATCTGGTTCTTTCTCTCTTATCTTTCCTTACTTACCTCATTAATCCACCTGTATGCAGTCTTCCATTTCTCTCATTGTCTCCTCCCCGACAAAGATACCCCTTCACCCCACCTAGGCTCTCAACCTGTCCTGTGCTGTTGTCTTTTCACTCTGTCTGTACTTCCCTATTTGCAGATAACCTTTTTTCCTGGTCTGGGTCCTGGCATCTTACATCAGTCACTCCCTTTGTGTGGGATGTTCTCTTCATCTCACTTGGGGTTTGGTGTTGCATGTCAGGCCACTTTTCTATCCCTTCTTGGTTCCAGAACCTCACTGCATGGTATGAATGCCCTCTTTTATCTCCCTTTGGGCTTGACACTCCATAATAGGCTACCTTACAATGTAGATGTCTTCTCACTCCACAAAGGCTCTTATATGCTGCATTGGGCCACCTTGTGGTATGGATGTCTTCATCACTTCACTCATGCTCTGACACCCCATACCTGGTTGCTCTCCTCTTCAGAAGTTCTGCTCACTTCCATATGGGCTCTGACACTGTCTTACACTTGCTTCCCTCCCCTGTGTGAATGCACTCCTTACTTTGAACAGGCTCCAGTAGCCCATTTTTGTGTACGTGCCTATCTTTCTAGATCCTTTCTAATAGCTTTAGGACTAAATCATTCAGAAAGGGGAAGTTCTTTTTATTAGTTTTATATTTCTTAAATTGTTTTCTAAAATCAAAATGACATTGGACACTCGTCCCTGTATTAGTGGATAATAAACTATTATATTTCAAATAGATGAAATAATAGTATAGTAAACTATAATTCTACACTTAGTCTGCCTCTATGCCCCCCCTTTTCAAAAATAAAAATAAAAATCCTTAAAAAAATCCTCAAAGGAGAGCAAAACAAGAAGTGCAAAAGATCTTTGGTAATTTTGGTTGACAGTAAGTTTAATCTTAGTTAATAGTGTGACGTGGCTGCTGGAAGAACTAATATGATCTTGGGATGCAGTAATGGAAGCATAAAGCCTTGGAAGACCTCCTGTGTATCATGTTCCATTTTGGCTTTCCCTCTATGACTGATAAAGCTAGAGTGTGCTCATAAAAACATTGAAAACATATAGTCTGCTGAAGACTTTGGGGGACATGGTAGTTTTCTTTACATAATTGGAGGCCTTTATACTTTGTGGAGGATTAGATTTCTTTTGTGTGACTTCATAAGGGAAGACTGTCCAAAAGATGGGAGTTACACAGAGACCAATAGACACACTAGCAACTGAAGTGTCATGTAGGGCTCATGCATTCAACATCCACTTTTTTTTTTTTAAGATTTTACTTATTAGAGAGAGATCGAGAGAGAGAGAGCATGAGCAGGGGGTGGGGAGGAGCAGAGGGAGAGGGAGAAGTAGACAACCCACTGAGCAGGGAGCCTGATGTAGAACTCTATCCCAGGACTCTGGGTTCATGATCTGAGCTAAAGGCAGATGCTTAACCCACTGAGGCACCCAGGGGCCTCTCAACACCCACTTTTATTTGGAAAACTTTCATATTTCTCTGCTTTTCTTTAGAGGAATATAATGTTCTACGGCCATGCAGAAATTTACAAAGAAATAATCTTCATGAAATTTTGAATAAGATTTAAAACTGTTATCTGTTAAATAAATGAAGAGGAAAGACTCACCCACCAAAAGAAAGTCTCGGCAGTTAGGGAAAAAAAATGCTAAGGCAAAGAGGGGGAAGGTCATATATCCTAAGAAAATGAAATATTGTTTGAGTGGATAATGCTGTAATTAAACGGAAAATATGGAAGCTTTTTGCCTTTTCTGTTTGTAAAGGCAATACTCGTTGGAAGAATTTCCAAATTTGTTAATAATTGTCAAAGAAAAATTAGAGTGTAGTTTAATATGGAACATTTAAAGTACATACCAGTTTTAAAGGGTAAGTACTAAAATATTAAGCCAAGCAGGAACAAAATAAAATTTCTGCTTGTGTTTGGTCTGCCTTCACAAAATTCCTGCAAATTTTATTAATGTGATCTTGTCATTTTATCATGATGATAAAAAATATATGCCATTCGTAATTATACACCATTTATAATAATTTTCATAATGAAGAAATTTTTTGAAATAGTGAAGAACAGAAGAATGTTAAGTAAAATACTGAAAGTTATACTGACTTGTTTTGAAGAGAAAGGTTGATAGTTTAACAGTGAGATAAATGATAAATTCTAAAAAAAATCAGGATTTCCTAGAATCTAGTTGAAGATGAACATTGATAGTCATAAATTCCATTATTATTTAAAATACTGAACAAAAATAACTTTATAAATTTAATAATACCATTCACACACATATATATCAACACATATATGGCTATAAATTGGTTAAGTCAAATCATGCAAATTAGTTTCCTCACTTCCCCAAATTGCTAACTGTTCATAACTTTTATGTTTTAGAAAGTTTTATAAAGTCTGTACTTTTTGCTCCATCTTCTCTGTTGATTAGTTTAGGTTTGTAAACAATACCCGTTAACAGGTGAACATCAGGACCTAGCTCATGGCAGCACACTAGTTTCAGGGCTTAGATATCTTTGTTAAAAAGCATTTGTACAGGGGCGCCTGGGTGGCTCAGTGGGTTAAAGCCTCTGCCTTTCGCTCAGGTCATGATCTCAGGGTCCTGGGATTGAGCCCTGCATCCGGCTCTCTACTCGGCAGAGAGCCTGCTTCCCCATCTCTCTCTCTGCCTGCTGCTCTGCCTACTTGTGGTCTCTCTCTCTCTCTCTGTCAAATAAAGAAGATTAAAAAAAAAAAAAAGCATTTGTACAGTTATTGAATAGTTATTGTATTTCTTCCTTATCTTCCGAAAGTAGAGCAAATGGAAAAATCAAAGTGCTGAGAAGAAGTCAAACTATCACTCTTCGCAGATGATATGATACTATATGTGGAAAACCCAAAAGACTCCACTCCAAAACTGCTAGAACTTGTACAGGAATTCAGTAAAGTGTCAGGATATAAAATCAATGCACAGAAATCAGTTGCATTTCTGTACACCAACAACATTAAAACAATAATAGGTACTAAGCTTATCAATAATTTAAGACAATTGTAAGTACATTAGAAATTATTAACTTCAACCAGACATTTATTGGACTTTACCAGTCAACTACACATTGAATTATGAATGAAAAAAAATCAAAGGAGATGTTAGGAAATTATTGTCAAAGATTATGACTAAAACATGTGATGTAATTTAGGGTTAGATAATTTTTTTTAGCTCTTAGGAACCGACTTTCACATACTGCCATTATGTAAGCCCTGTATTCAACTTTCTTCCATTTGCTTTCCGTATGTGTGTTCATGAGTACATTATGTACTAAAGAAAGGACTTTGTGTATTGAAAAAAAATTAGATTACAAATAAGCTTGAAAAGGTTCAGTGTGGACTTTATGCAACACAAGGGGTTAAGGGCTCCCCTGCAAAGTTAAAAATCTACCTGTAACTTTTCAATCCCCAAAAACTTAACTATTACCACCCTACTATTGACTGGAATCCTTATCAATAATATAGATGACTAAACATATTATTATGTGTGTTGTACACTGTATTCTTACAATTAAGTAGGCTAGAAAAAAGAAGATGTTATTCCTAGCTGTAATGAAATAAGCTAGTATTCCTAGCTAATAGTGAAAGCCCCAGACTTGCTTGTTTGTTTTAAGGTTTCTTCCTCTCCTTAAGCTTCAGTTTGTTGTAAATGGAATGATAAGATGTGGTTTGCTTCTCTTTCCATACCTAGGTTTTATTTTGTCTTCTTCCATATTTTTAACTAATTCGGAGCTCTCCAGGCCTGCTAGGGTGGGAATGGAGAACGAAAACTTAAAGTTGCCAGTTCTGTCTTGGTCCATAGCTAGTTTTTCATATATGGCTTTTATGATATTGAGAAATGTTCCCTCTATCCCTATGCTGCAGAGAGTTTTAATCAAGGAAGGATGCTGTATTTGTGAAATGCTTTTCTGCATCTGTTGTGAGGATCATACGTTCTTATCCTTTCTTTTATTAATGTAGTGTATCACATTGATTGATTTGCAGTTGTTGAACTACCCTTGCATCCCAGGAATAAATTCCACTTGGTCATGGTGAATCATCCTTTAATGTACTATTGAATGCTATTAGCTAGTATCTTGGGGAGAAGTTTTACATCCATGTTCATCAGGGATATTCATCTGTAATTCTCTTTTTTGGTAGGTCTTTGTCTGGTTTTGGGATCATGGTAATGCTCACCTCATAGAATGTGTTTGGAAGTTTTCCGTGTGCCAAATTTTCTATATCCATTTATCAGTTGATGGACATTTGGGCTCTTTCCATAATTTGGCTATTGTTGATATCAATTTCATTGCTCTTTACTATTAGCTTACTAAGTACGTGTCTTTATTTATTTATTTTTTTTTAAAGGTTTTATTTATTTGACAGACAGAGACCACAAGTAGGCAGAGAGACAGGCAGAGAGAGGAAGGGAAGCAGGCTCCCTGCCGAGCAGAGAGCCCGATGTAGGGCTCGATCCCAGGACCCTGGGACCATGACCTGAGCTGAAGGCAGAGGCTTTAACCCACTGAGCCACCCAGGTGCCCCACGTGTCTTTATTTTATTTAATGTTGTTTTAAAATGTTGGTGGTTCTACAATTTACAATATGCATCTTTAACATATCACGGTCTACCTTCAGATAATATAGTAACATTTCACATACAATACCAGAGTCTTAAACTCTTTATTCTCATTTCTCCATTTTCCTTTATGCTGCTGTTGTATGTACTTTTATTTCTCCATTTCTTATAAAGCCCATAGCATACTGCTTTAAATAGTTATCTTTAGAAAAATTTATTTTTTATTTTTATTTTAAAAAATATTTTATTTATTTATCAGAGAGAGAGAGAGTGCGCAAACAGGGGTGGTGGCAGGCAGACAGAGAAGCAGGCTCCCCACTGAGCAAGGAGCCCAGTGCCGGACTTATTCCAGGACCTTGGGATAATGACCTGAGCCTAAGGCAGAACTTAACTGACTGAATCACCCAGACGTGCCTTTATAAAAATTTTTAAGTGTGAAAAATGTTTTCTATTCACTTACATGTTTATTATTTTTAGTACTCTTTATTACTTTTCATAGATTCACATTTCTGTTTGGTATTTTCCTTACTTCTGAAGAACTTTAACATTACTCATTGTGCACATTTGTTGGTGATCAATTCTCACAGCTTTTGCTTGTTTGAAAATGTCTCTATTTGTCTTTATTTTATTTATTTATTTTTTTAAAGATTTATTATTATTGGAGAGAGTGTGAAAGAAAGGAAGAGCGCATGTGTGTGAGTTGGGGAAGGGGCAGAGGAAGAGTGAGAGAATCTCCAGCAGACTTCCTGCTGAACGAAACCAGACTTGGGGCTCAGTCCTATAACCCTGAGATCATGATCTCAGCTGAAATCACGAGTCAGATGCTTAACTGACTAAGCTACCCAGGTGCCCCTATTTTGTCTTTATTTTTATTTTTTATTTATTTAAAAAAATTTTTAATTTTTTTATAAACATATAATGTATTATTAGCCCCAGGGGTACAGGTCTGTGAATCACCAGGTTTACACACTTCACAGCACTCACCATAGCACATACCCTCCCCAATGTCCATAACCCCACCACCCTCTCCTGACCCCCCTCCCCCCAGCAACCCTCAGTTTATTTTGTGAGATTAAGAGTCTCTTATGGTTTGTCTCCCTCCCGATCCCATCTTGTTTCATTTATTCTTTTCCTACCCCCCAACCCCCGCACATTGCATCTCTACTTCCTCATATCAGGGAGATCATATGATAATTGTCTTTCTCCGATTGACATATTTCGCTAAGCATAATACCCTCTAGTTCCATCCACATCGTCGCAAATGGCAAGATTTCATTTCTTTTGATGGCTGCATAGTATTCCATTGTGTATATATACCACATCTTCTTGATCCATTCATCTGCTGATGGACATCTAGGTTCTTTCCATAGTTTGGCTATTGTGGACATTGCTGCTATAAACATTCGGGTGCATGTGCCCCTTCGGATCACTATGTTTGTATCTTTAGGGTAAATACCCAGTAGTGCAATTGCTGGGCCGTAGGGTAGCTCTATTTTCAACTTTTTGAGGAACCTCCATGCTGTTTTCCAGAGTGGTTGCACCAGCTTGCATTCCCACCAACAGTGGAGGAGGGTTCCCCTTTCTCTGCATCCTCGCCAGCATCTGTCATTTCCTGATTTGTTAATTTTAGCCATTCTGACTGGTGTGAGGTGGTATCTCATTGTGGTTTTGATTTGTATTTCTCTGATGCTGAGTGATGTGGAACATTTTTTCATGTGTCTGTTGGCCATCTGGATGTCTTTGCAGAAATGTTGTTAATGTCCTCTGCCCATTTCTTGATTGGATTATTTGTTCTTTGGGTGTTGAGTTTGCTAAGCTCTTTGTAGATTTTGGACACTAGCCCTTTATCTGATATGTCATTTGCAAATATCTTCTCCCATTCTGTCAGTTGTCTTTTGGTTTTATTACCTGTTTCCTTTGCTGTGCAAAAGCTTTTGATCTTGATGAAATCCCAATAGTTCATTTTTGCCCTTGTTTCCCTTGCCTTTGGCGATGTTCCTAGGAAGAAATTGCTGAAGCTGAGGTCGAAGAGGTTGCTGCCTGTGTTCTCGTCAAGGATTTTGATGGATTCCTTTCTCACATTGAGGTCCTTCATCCATTTTGAGTCTGTTTTTGTGTGTGGTGTAAGGAAATGGGCCAGTTTCATTTTTCTGCATGTGGCTGTCCAATTTTCCCACCACCATTTGTTGAAGAGGCTGTCTTTATTCCATTGGACATTCTTTCCTGCTTTGTCAAAGATTAGTTGACCATAGAATTGAGGGTCTATTTCTGGGCTCTCTATTCTGTTCCGTTGATCAATGTGTCTGTTTTTGTGCTAGTACTATACTGTCCTGATGATGACAGCTTTGTCATAGAGCTTGAAGTCCGGAATTGTGATGCCACCAACTTTGGCTTTCTTTTTCAATATTCCTTTGGCTATTCGAGGTCTTTTCTGGTTCCATATAAATTTTAGGATTCTTTGTTCCATTTCTTTGAAAAAAATGGATGGTATTTTGATAGGGATTGCATTAAATGTGTAGATTGCTTTAGGTAGCATAGACATTTTCACGATATTTGTTCTGCCACCCAGGAGCATGAAACATTTTTCCATTTCTTTCAGTCTTCCTCAGTTTCTTTCATGAGTACTTTATAGTTTTCTGAGTATAGATTCTTTGCCTCTTTGGTTAGGTTTATTCCTAGGTATCTTATGGTTTTGGGTGTAACTGTAAGTGGGATTGACTCCTTAATTTCTCTTTCTTCTGTCTTGTTGTTGGTGTAGAGAAATGCATTGATTTTATATCCTGACACTTTACTGAATTCCTGTACAAGTTCTAGCAGTTTTGGAGTGGAGTCTTTTGGGTTTTCCACATGTAGTATCATATCATCTGCAAAGAGTGATAGTTTGACGACTTCTTTGCCAATTTGAATGCCTTTAATTTCTTTTTGTTGTCTGATTGCTGAGGCTAGGACTTCTAGTACTATGTTGAATAGCAGTGGTGATAATGGACATCCCTGCCGTGTTCCTGACCTTAGCGGAAAAGCTTTCAGTTTTTCTCCATTGAGAATGATATTTGCAGTGGGTTTTTCATAGATGGCTTTCATGATATTGAGGTATGTTCCCTCTATCCCTACACTTTGAAGAGTTTTGATCAGGAAGGATGCTGTACTTTTTCAAATGCTTTTTCAGCATATTGAGAGTATCATATGCTCTTGTTCTTTCTTTTATTAATGTATTGTATCACATTGATTGATTTGCGGATGTTGAACCAACCTTGCAGCTCTGGAATAAATCCCACTTGTTCGTGGTGAATAATCCTTTTAATGTACTGTTGGATACTATTGGCTAGTATTTTGGTGAGAATTTTCACACCTGTGTTCATCAAGGATATTGGTCTGTAATTCATCTTGATGGGTTTTGGGATCAAGGTGATGCTGGCCTCATAAAATGAGTTTGGAAGTTTTCCTTCCATTTCTATTTTTCAGAACAGTTTCAGGAGAATAGGAATTAATTCTTCTTTAAATGTTTGGTAGAATTCCCCTGGGAAGCCGTCTGGCCTGGGCTTTTGTTTGTTTGGAGATTTTTGATGACTTTTTCAATCTTCTTACTGGTTATGGGTCTGTTCAGGTTTTCTATTTCTTCCTGCTTCAGTTGTGGTAGTTTATACCTCTCTAGGAATGCATCCATTTCTTCTAGATTGTCAAATTTGTTGGCCCAGACCTGCTCATAATATGTTCTTATAATTGTTTGTATTTCTTTGGTTTTGGCTGTGATCTCTCCTCTTTCATTCATGATTTTATTTATTTGGGTCCTTCTCTTTTCTTTTTGATAAGTCTGGCCAGTGGTTTATCAATCTTATTAATTCTTTCAAAGAACCAGCTCCTAGTTTTGTTGATTTTTTCTATTGTTTTTTTGGTTTCTATTTCATGATTTCTGCTCTGATCTTTATGATTTCTCTTCTCCTGCTGGGTTTAGGCTTTCTTTGTTGTTCTTTCTCCAGCTCCTTTAGGTGTAGGATTAGGTTGTGTCCTTGAGACCTTTCTTGTTTCTTGAGAAAGGCTTGCATTGCTATATAATTTCCTCTCAGGACTGCCTTTGCTGTCTTCCACACAGTTTGAACTGTTGTGTTTTCATTATCATTTGTTTCCATGATTTTTTTCAATTCTTCTTTAATTTCCTGGTTGACCCATTTATTCTTTAGAAGGATGCTGTTTAGTCTCCATGTATTTGGGTTCTTTCCAAATTTCCTCTTGTGATTGAGTTCTAGCTTCAGAGCATCGTGGTCTGAAAATATAAAGGGAATGATCCCAGTCTTTTGATACTGATTGAGACCTGATTTATGACCCAGGATGTGATCTATTCTGGAGAATGTTCCATGTGCACTAGAGAAGAATGTGTATTCTGTTGCTTTGGGATGAAATGTTCTGAATATATCTGATGTCCATCTGGTCCAGTGTGTCATTTAAGGCCTTTATTTCCTTGTTGATCTTTTGCTTGGATGATCTGTCCATTTCAGTGAGGGGGAGTGTTAAAGTCCCCTACTATTATTGTATTAGTGTTGATGTGTTTCTTTGATTTTGTTATTATTTGGTTTATACAGTTGGCTGCTCCCATGTTAGGGGCATAGATATTTAAAATTGTTAGACCTTCTTGTTGGACAGACCCTTTGAGTAGGATATAGTGTCCTTCCTCATCTCTTTTTATAGTCTTTGGCTTAAAAGCTAATGGATCTGATGAAAGGATTGCCACCCCAGCTTTCTTCTGATGCCCATTAGCATGGTAAATTGTTTTCCACCCCCTCACTTTAAATTTGGAGGTGTTTTCGGGTCTAAAATTGATGGGTTTTGTTTTTTTTATCCATTCTGATACCCTGTGTCTTTTGACTGGGGCATTTAGCTCATTTACATCCAGGGTAACTATTGAGAGATACGAATTTAGTGCCATTGTATTGCCTGTAAGGTGACTGTTACTGTATATTGTCTCTGTTCCTTCTGATGTACTATTTTTAGAGTCTCTCTTTGCTAAGAGCGCCCCTTTCAATATTTCCTGTAGAGCTGGTTTGGTGTTTGCAAATTCTTTCAGTTTTTGTTTGTCCTGGAAGCTTTTTATCTCTCCTTCTATTTTCAATGATAGCCTAGCTGGATATAGTATTCTTGGCTGCATGTTTTTCTCATTTAGTGCTCTGAATATATCATGCCAGTTCTTTCTGGCCTGCCAGGTCTCTGTGGATAAGTCCGCTGCCAATCTAATATTTTTACCATTTTATGTTACAGACTTCTTTTCCTGGGCTGCATTCAGTATTTTCTTTTTGTCGCTAAGACTTGTAAATTTTACTATTAGGTGACGGGGTGTGGACCTATTCTTACTGATTTTGAGGGGGATTCTCTGCACCTCCTGGATTTTGATGCTTGTTTCCTGAGCCATGTTAGGGAAATTCTCTACAATAATTCTCTCCAATATACCTTCTGCTCCCCTCTCTCTTTCTTCTTCTTCTGGAATCCTAATTATTCTAATGTTGTTTCATCTTATGGTATCACTTATCTCTTGAATTCTCCCCTCATAGTCCAGTATTTGTGTGTCTCTCTTTTGCTCAGCTTCTTTATTCTCTGTCATTTGGTCTTCTATATCACTAATTCTTTCTTCTGCCTCATTTATCCTGGCAGTAAGAGCCTCCATTTTTGATTGCACCTCATTAATAGCTTTTTTGATTTCAACTTGGTTAGATTTTAGTTCTTTTATTTTTCCAGAAAGGGCTTTTATATCTCCAGAGAGGGTTTCTCTAATATCTTCCATGCCTTTTTCGAGCCCGGCTAGAACCTTTAGAATCGTCATTCTGATCTCTAGCTCTGACATATTACCCATATCCGTATTGATTAGGTCCCTAGCCTTCAGTACTGCCTATTGTTCTTTTTTTTGTGGTGAGTTTTTCCACCTTGTCATTTTGTCCAGATAAGAATATATGAAGGAGCGGGACGCCTGGGTGGCTCAGTTGGTTGGGCGGCTGCCTTTGGCTCAGGTCATGATCCCAGCATCCTGTGATCAAGTCCCATATCGGGCTCCTTGCTCGGCAGGGAGCCTGCTTCTCCCTCTGCCTCTGCCTGCCTCTCTGCCTACTTGTGATCTCTCTCTCTCTGTCTCTCTCTCTCTGACAAATAAATAAATAAAATCTTAAAAAAAAAAAAAAGAATATATGAAGGAGCAAATAAAATACTAAAAGGGTGGAAAAGACCCCAGGAAAATGTGCTTTAACCAAATCAAGAGACCACCAAATCGTTGGGGAGAAAGGGGATAAAAAGAAGTTCAGAAAAGAAAAGAAAATTTAAAAAAGAAAACAAATAAAGAAAAAATATAAAAAAGAAAAAATATATATATTAGACTGGTGACTAGAACAGGGTCACCCACTTAATTTGGGGAGTATTTTGGTCCTTAGAAGAAACTACCTCCCAAAATTTTAAAGAATGACATGTTTGTCTGCTTTATACTGTCTCACAGATCCCTGACATTCTATTTATTTTAATGAGGAATGAGATGTTTTTGTTTTCTATCATTAATTCTGGAGAGTTTCTGTGGTTATATCATTATGTTCACAGTCTTCTGCAGTACTTAAACTGTTAATTACATCCAGTGAATTTTTTATTTCAGATTTTTTTTTCATGTCTACAAATTCCATTTTTTAAAAAATATTTTTCATCTCTCCATATTGTGCTCATGTTTTCTTTTAATTCTTGGAGCATCTTTGTAACAGACTATATTTTCCACATTCTTTTTTTTTTTAAGAGATTTTATTTATTTGAGAGAATGCATGAGAGAGAGCACCACAGAGAGCACAAGTTTGGGGGGAAGGGAGAAGCAGGACCCCCACTGACCAGGGAGTCCGATGATGTGGGGCTCAGTTCCAGGACCCTGGGACCACGACCTGAGCCAAAGACAGATGCTTAACTGACTGAGCCACCCAGGTGTCCCACAACATTATTTTCTATTGCACATGCCCTTCTACAACTTCGCTACTGCCTGATCAAGAGATGACATGTATCTTCTTGCTTGAAACTGGTCAGGCCCTTATGGATCTGTTGCCTGAGAATATGGATGTTATGACACTGTTATTTCTAAGCCTGGGTCATAGAAAGTATACAACTTCTACCTTGTTTTCTCTCTTTTTTTGCGATTCTCTCCCTGATATTTCTCTACCATGCTGTGAGAAAACCCACATCAAATGGGGAAGTCCATGACGAAATGAACCAAAGGCCAAAGCCTTAGCTAATAGCTCCCAGCCAATAACCCACACCAGCTTTCCAACCATATTAGTGAGCTGTCTTGGAAACAGATCCTTTAGCTCCCAAGTCAAGTTGCCACACCTCAGGCTGTGTAGAACTTTCCTTTTGAGCCCTGCCCAAATTCCAGATTCACAAACAAAATAATTTTTTTAAGCCACAAGTTTTGAATTGTTTGTTATATACCTGTAGGTATTTATATTTTCTCTTTTAATTTCTTATCTTTTGATTCTGTCATCTCTGTCTTTTCCATATCTTTATTGACTGATTTTTCATTATGGGTTACATTTTCCTGATTCTTTATAGTAATTTTTAAAAATTTTATTTATTTATTTGAGAGAGAGAGAGAGAGTGTGTGAGAGAGAGCATGAGAGGGGAAAAGGTCAGAGGGAGAAGCAGACTCCCTGCGGAGCTGGGAGCCAGATGTGGGACTCATGGGACTCTGGGATCATGACCTTAGCGGAAGGCAGTAGCTTAACCAACTGAGCCACCCAGGTGCCCTCTTTATAGTAATTTTTGATTGGATGCAGGATTTAGTAAATTTTGTTGAGTGCAATCTATTGTTTTGTTTTAAAAGAGGATTGGACTTTGTTCTGGCAGGCAGTTAAGTTACTTAAGAATCAACTTGATCTTTTTGGAGGGTTGATCTCTTTACAGTGGGACTACAGTACCTTTTACTGTCAGGTGGGGTTCAGAAAACTTTTTTTGTAGTAAGATAGGTAGTAAATATTTTAGGCCATGCAAACCATGTTGTAGGCTGTTGCAGCTGCTCAAATTTGCTGTGCAAAGCAGCTGTGGACAGTAGGTAAATGAATGGGTGCTTCTTTGTTTAAATAAGACTTTATTCACAGGAGTAAGTGTTGGGCCACATTTGGCCTGTGAGCACTGTTTGGCTGATCCCTGCTCTGGGGCAGTAGTTCTTTAAGTTTTTTGGTTTTAGTGCCACTTCAAACTTTTATCTGGGTCTCTTTTGCTTATTTTTTGTATCTGTCAGTATTTGCCATATTAGAAATTATAGCTGAAGTATTTGAGTCTTTATTCATCCAAAATTAAATGATTAACCTATTATATGCTTGCATGAATAACATTTTTTTTAAAAGATTTTATTTATTTGACAGACAGAAAGATCACAAGTAGGCAGAGGCAGGCAGAGAGAGAGGGGGAAGCAGGCTCCCTGCTGAGCGGAGAGCCTAATGGGGGGCTCGATCCCAGGACCCTGAGACCATGATCTGAGCCGAAGGCAGAGGCTTAACCCACTGAGGCACCCAGGCACCTATGAATGACATTTTTTTAATGAAAAATAACTATCTCTTCGAAAACGAAGGATAACGAGAATAATGTTATCCATTTACTTTTTTTGGTGTGAATGTCTTTCTGTCTGGCTTAAGAGAGAAGAGCAGGAGTCTCATATGTGCTTCTTCGTTAAATCTTTTGCAACATTCCCTCTCAGATAACATTTGAAACGCTCTACCATGTACTCTTAGGAGAATGATTCTGAAAATGGCAAGTACCATTTTAGGATTATTAGAAAAACAGTTGAGACCTTGTTGATCCCCTGAAAAGGACTTCCAAGTCTTCCGCAGGTCCCCAGACCACACTTCAAGATCACTTACCTTGGGCAAGATTAACCTCAAGTATGCTAGGGCTTGACCCTTCTGGGATCTCAAATGAATATGCTAGATATTTGAAGAGGTGTTCATACTCTCCACTTTGGTTTTTGGGAACTCCAGTGATTCCCTACCCTTTGTGACCTCTGGGAATTGTTTAGCTGTTTTCTCCTGTAATGTTTCTTTCCCAGCAATGCTATTCTTTGCTTGTCTTTGTAGAGTTTCACCCTATGCATGTACAGGATGCTCCATGCAGACTTCTGGAGTTTTTCTGTAGGATAGCTCCTTCCTCAACTTAATGAGACTGAAAGATTCTATTAGACTGTGCCCTCCCTGCATTGCAGTCTAGAAATTGCCTTCAATCAGAAAGCACAGTTGTACATAGTGTTCACCTCATTCATATCCATTCTCTCAGGATTCTTAATGCTGCCTGTTGTTTAGTGTCTGCAGATAGTTGTTTCGTTTGTGGTTGCATTTTGTTGTTTATGTTGGGGGTAGGGCTAAGTCCTGTAACAGTTATTTCTTCATGTGCAGACATCCCTGTTTGTTTGGGTTTTGTTTTTAACCATATCTGTTGAAACAATCACACTGAGGTCTTATGTCCCTATTAAAGCATGATATTTGTTGTCTTAATCTTCAGTAAAAACTTTCCTTTTAGTATTCTGTTTATATTGATAAAAAAGTAACTTTTACACAAAAGGGACATTTTCCACTATGGTATGAGGAACAAAGGGGAATGTAGTCACTTATTATATATGTAAACCATTTGTTTGCCTTTTGTATTAGGCAAATATGTGGGCGCTTTATGTCTCAGTTTCTTAGTAATAATGTATCTAGAATGTTAACAGGGAATGATAAACAGAATATTATAACTATTTTGTTTTTTAGTTTTAAGTCTTGTCCCTCAGGAGTTAGTAATTACTCTTACCTACAGTAGTTATACAGACATAGATTCAAATTCTGAGTCTGTGCTTTACTAGATTTGTAAATGAGACTGTTTCTTTACCCTGAATCTGAGCCTCTGTTTCCTTATCTGTAATGTGGGCATGATAATGCTCTATTAAATAGAAATAAGAACGTTTAGCAACACAGCTGCTGCTGCTGCCAAGGTTTTTTTTTTGTTTTTTTGTTTGTTTGTTTGTTTTTGGTAATAGAGCTTCTAATAACAGTGCTTTAAACAAGTGGAAATTTATTTTCTCTTTCTCTTCGATAAGAAGAACCTGGCAGTTCAGAAATGGTATGACAGCCCACAGTGCATGTATTGTGGACCCAGATTCCTTCTCTTTCCATTCTACCATTCTTAGTTTAAGAGTTCTAGCCTCAAGGTCAATTCATAAGTACTTGCTGGAATTATACCCAACATGTCTGTGAGCCAGGCAGCAGGAAGGAGTAGGTGGGGAAGGTAAAAGGGGGCATTTCTTCCTTTAAAGAAACCTTATAAAATATAGTCATTTGATTCAAATCTTACTGGCCATAACTTAGTCATATGGTTATATCTAGCTTTAAAGGAAGCTGGGGAATATAGTCTTTTAGCAGAAGGCTATGAAGAAGGAAGGGAAAAGGTTGGCATCCAGGAGCATCTGTCACTAATGTCTTCTCTTTCAATTTTATGGGTTCCCAATGAATTGAGAAATTATCCAGGAGTCAGCGGGTAGAGTCCAAAATATCATTCTTTTAAAACTGACAAAGCTGATTCTTGAGAAAGGGGCTTATATTTGCAGTTAAGTGTGTTTCCTAATATTAAACCCTAGCTTTATTATTTTTTTTTTTAAAGATTTTATTTATGTATTTGACAGATAGAGATCACAAGTAGGGAGAGAGGCAGGCAGAGAAAGAGAGAGGAGGAAGCAGGCTCCCTGCCAAGCAGAGAGCCCGATGTGGGGCTCGATCGCAGGAAGCTGGGATCATGACCTGAGGCTTCAACCCACTGAGCCACCCAGGCGCCCCTAAACCCTAGCTTTAAACAGACTTGTCCATCCAGTCATGAAAGTGCTGGGCCAGGTAGAGCCTGCCCCTATTAACTTTGTGGCATGAAGGAACAAAGTCAATGTGTGTGTTCTGCCAGCAGCTGTTTCTCAGCAGAAAGGGAAGGGTGGGTGAGGACTAGAGAGGCTGAGAGTGTTACATATGGCATCAGAAATGGGGAAGTGTTACCTTCTCTCTTTTCCCTTCCTATAGTACTTTATCCTAAGAGTTTAGCATGGTGCTTGGCATTGAGTAAGCGTGCAGTATGATGCTTATTATTATAATGATGATTTGAGCAATTTGAGTAGCCACCATGATGTCTCAGGAACCTGTGCATTTAATCTTCCCACATGCGTTGCTATGGCTTCTATGCACTATTATTTTTTTATGAGATAAAATTGATAAATAATTTTAAAAGGTTGTATAGGTACCTTTTAGAGTAACAGTGTTTAAACTTTCGTTGAGGTCATAGTTCCCTTTACAAATGTAAAGCAAATTATACATATGCTTTCTGGGAATACATGGGTCTTAAGGACTTATGGTAGCTAAAATTCAGATACCGCCATATTACTATAAACTGGTATCAATGACTGTTGAATAAGTACGATTAATTTACAGGAAGGCGAGAGTGGTTAAGATCATGTGAGGCAGATGAACAGGCAACATGTTTCAACTCCAACTGTGCCTACCTCCTAGCTTTTACCTTAAGCCACTTAATATTAACCTGGGTGTTACTGTTTTTCTTGTTCTAAGTCAATAAAACGAAGGTGGTAATAGCGTCTATATCTAAGGTAGAGGAGTAAATAGAAGCCTTACTTCTGGGCCAGAGTATCCACTTGCTCTCTTCTTTTGTTGCTATTGTTTTTGTAGTCATTATTGTTGTCACCCTTCTTTGCCTTTCTCACCTCACCCTGATTGTCTTGCAGGTTCCAGTGACCTAAGTTCTCTTGAATTTCATAACTTGGAGATAAAATTATTCCCTGCAAACAGCTTGGCCCTTTAGATCTGTTTTTGTTAAAAAAAGAAAAGCAAAAGTCCTCAAGAGTAATCTTCATGATCTTTGATCTTTCCACGATAAGAAAGACCTTACACAGCCTACTTCTGGCTCATCAGGGAAAAAGATCTTTTGGATGCCCTTCAAAATTTTCCCTTCTTTCTTTGTTCCCTCTCATGTCTCCTTCCTGGCCCACCAGAAAGAAAAGATGTCAGTTTGATACCTCTGGCCCCTTTTGAAAACCTGGTAATGGTATTTATCCTGTCAGCAGTTCCTGGGCATTTAGTGTTTTATATCTTGATCTGTCTTTATTATTTGAGGAAAAGTCCTTAACTTTCCCCATTCCTTTCTGATGAATAGCTTGGGTTATAGAAGTTTGGTCCCCTTACTAAGAGCTACAGACTCCCTGCTGTTTTTATAGGTTGACTTTTGACACAGACTGCTTCTGTTCAAGGAGCTCATTGTTATTAAGTTAGTGCCAGTTTATACCAGAACTTAACTTTTAAAGCACATTTAAATAGACTTCTTATTGGCTTTTTGGTTGATGTTTAAAATTGTCTAGTGTTTTTTTTTCCCTAATGACCCAAATAGCACATGCTCAGTGTAAAAAAAAATTCAGAAAACATATAAATCATAAAGAAGAAATAAAAGCTCTCCCATAGTTCTACTCCACCAAACTAGTCACTTTTACTTTTTTATATGATTCTATCTACATCTATCTATATTGTATGTATATAAATATATATAAAAAACATATATACCTATACATATATATAGATTTTTATACTTTTCAAGTTTTTTTTTGTTTTCCCCAGAATGCAGTCCTTCTATATATACTGTTTTGTAATCTCCTTTTTTCCCTAACCTATATAATGTGTTTGATTGTTTTAAATAATTGTATAGGATTTCATAGAATGGATATAATTTACTTAGCTAATTCCGTATTGAGATGGATACTTAGGTTGCTTATGATTTTTCAGTAATTTAACCCCAGGATGGTAAACATTTTTCTGCATCCATTTTTGAGTAGTTGTGTTATTTTGGTTTTCTGATGCATTCTTAGAGTTTAATTCATGTGTCAAAGATTGTATACCTACTAACTGATTATGAAAGTACCTTTTTCTAATCAAATTTGGGTATTATCGGTCATTTTAATATTTTTCAGTGTGATAACAAAACTAATGTCTGAGTGATTAAGTCCTATTTCTTTGATTATTAGAGATTAAACATATTTTCATGTTTTTTGGCCACTTGCATTTTTTTCTGAGATTAATTTTGTGTTATATAGTCTTGCTTATTTTCCTAAGATATGTATATTTTGAAAACAGCAGAACTTTATTTCTTGAGATATTTAAAAATTATACTATTATATACTCTATAATACATATTTACATATTATAAAATTATATTACAAATGATATTGTTTTTGCTGGACTTAATTTCTTACTTAGCTAGTTATTTCCAAGTATTGACATAGGAAAGAAATTAACTAGTAAAGAAAACCAAGCTTGTTAGAATAATTTATTTGTCTAAAATACAAATGAAGAGAATTGAAATTCTTAATGCTTATTTGCACTTTAAGATACCTAGTTTGGTTTAAATGTTTTGACTTTGCTCACATCTGGTTCTTGACCATTTTCTAGGTAAGAGATGCCTATATAAATGTGTATCTGTATTTTTACTTGTTCATTTTCGTCATTGTTAAAATGAAAGAAATTGGAAATTGTTAATTGAAGTACTCATTTTAGCAGACTATGATCAGAAGATGCTTGGATATCTCTTTCCACATGATAAGGAGCATGTTTTTATTTTATTGCTTTTAGAAGAAAAACAACAGTGAAGACATTATGTATTTATGCAGACTACAAATCTGATGAAAGCTATACTCCAAGCAAGATCTCCGTCAGAGTAGGAAATAATTTTCACAATCTTCAAGAAATTCGGGTATGTTTTTCACATTTTAAAAAATATGTTCTCCTGTGACTCTTGCTCTTTAGAAAATAGTTACATATGACATTAGATTAGACAGATTAAAATGTTAATACATAAAAGGAATATTGTTAATATTTAAGAAAGCATTTTTAATTTTTTATATTTAAAATTTTTTTTTGATTCATTTGTCATCTTAGTTTTTTCCCAGTGTTTTATTACGGAAATTTTCAGACATACAGAAAAGCTGAATTGTAGGGTAAACCCCAGTATACTCACCTCCTAGAATCTGTAATTTTCAGTGTTTTGCTATATTTGCTTATTATTACCTGTCCATCAATTCATCTAATTTTTATATGCATTTCAAAATAACTTGCAGATATTTGTACTTATCATTCCAAATACTTCAGCATAATATATGATAACTGGAGTTTTGAATATTTGCTTCAGGCTCATTTTTTAAGGTACAATTTATATGCAGTTACCACAAATCTTAAATATATTTATTTGTGAGTTTTCACAAATGCAAAAACATATCTGTAACCCTGACTCCTATTAACATATAGAACATTTTCACTACCCCATTAAATTTCCTCATATCTCTTCCCAA
The DNA here is from genome assembly GCF_922984935.1 of Meles meles. Classification (NCBI taxonomy): domain Eukaryota; kingdom Metazoa; phylum Chordata; class Mammalia; order Carnivora; family Mustelidae; genus Meles; species Meles meles. Next base: position 149,642,845 of record NC_060067.1, read on the forward strand.
TCAATCTCCATCTCTATCCTACTCTCAGAGGTAAGTGTTGTTCTAATTTCTTTGTTTGCTCATTCATTCATGTTCATTCATTTATTAATAGATCATTTTATTCTGTTCTAGCATGTCATATAAATGGAATCACAGATGGTATAACTTATTGTGAGACTTCTTTTGCTCAGCCTAATTTTTTGACAGTCCATCCATGTTGTTGCCTGTATAGCAGTACTTCATTTTTCTATATTCCTGAGTTATACTCCATTGTTTGAATATACCCCAATTTATTTATCTGCTATGTAACCTTTCCAAGCTATCAGGATAATGCTTTTGTGACCTGAATGTTCTTAGTGCTAAAATATTTACATTTCAGAGATAACTTTCAGTGAGTTTGAACTTTGTACTTGAAAAGTTCTGGCCCTTTGCATCTTTTCTTGTCAGAAAATCATTGAGTTCAAATAATCATTAAAATCTTTTGAATTAGGTAATTCTGAGAGATCTGGGAAGCACCTGTGATTTTTGAAAGCCTTCCAGCCAATTTGTGGCCTAGACTCTTATTCAAGTTAGTGTTTATAAGACCCTGTCTCTACATTTATATTTCTTCCCTGAGTTAGTAATAAAATAGCTTAATAAGAATCACCTATACTTTCATTACTTACTCATTAAATGCAGTGTTGTTTCTTTGTGAAATTTGTGTATGTGTTGACAAATAAGGACATTGTCACCCACAGATATTTTGCTTTTTTATATTTTTTCATCCTTTGAGGTAAGTCTGCAACATTTTTTGAGATGACCACCTGGTCTTATTCCAGTTATCTTCCTTTACTTTTAAGGAATGTGAAATAAGTCAAGCAGAAAACAGAATTATCATATGGTTTCACTCACACATTGAATATAAGGAATAGCACAGAGAACCATAGGGGAAGGGATGGAAAACTGAAGGGGGAGAAAATCAGAGAGGGAGATGACCCATGAGAGACTATGGACTTCGGGCAACAAACTGAGGGTTTCAGAGAGGGGAGGGGGTGGGGTGATGGATATTGAGGAATGCACATGTTGTGATGAGCACTGGCTGTTATACGAAACTAATGAATCATTGAACAGTACATCAAGAACTACTATACAGTGGCTAACTGAACATATAAAAAAAAAGGAATGATCCTGTAAATTTTCTTGACTACGAATTTGTCTTTAAAAAATCACTCTAGGGCGCCTGGGTGGCTCAGTGGGTTAAAGCCTCTGCCTTTGGCTCAGGTCATGATCCCAGGGTCCTGGGATCAAGCCCCATGTTGGGCTCTCTGCTCAGCAGGGAGCCTGTTTCCTCCTCTCTCTCTGCCTGCCTCTCTGCCTACTTGTGATCTCTCTCTCTCTGTCAAATAAATAAATAAATAAATAAAATCTTTTAAAAAAATCACTCTAAGTAAGATATTCTTTTTTTTGTTTAAAAATATTTATTTTGTGTGACCATACTGGTTAATATGTACTTTCCATGCTTGAATAAATTCATAAATAGATCAGTTCTTCATTTTTCTTTGTCAGTTTCTTCATTTTACTCAGGGCTTTTTTCATTCAGAATATTTTAGATTCTTTTTATTATCGTAATTACATTGGGCTTTTTGCTAGCCCTTTTAGTCATATGATACATTTATATAATCAGTGTTTACTGTTTTAAGGACTTGAGATATACTTTGTTAAACATTTTGTATTTATCACATGATTGGGTTATTCATATTGAGCACCCTTTTGGGAATAGAGCTGGCTTTTTTTGGTGTAAAATTAAAGGTTTATCATACAATCCCTCTGGCAGGTTGAATTATGTGACACTGAAAATAAAGTTTGATCCAAGCTATGTGGCATATATTTGAAATGTCCACTAGATGTCACTGTTGTCCTTTAATTGCTAGTCTCCTAATCTAGATGTTAAGACCTTAAGTAGTCTTCGTTGTAACTCGTTTTTCTCGGAGTATATATATTGAAATATTCTTTTATGCATTTTGGGAAATGTACATCTTCATACATGATTTCCAGGTCTAAGTGTTAAATATATATTTTGTATTCTTTTGTAAACTGGACAAACTTGAAATATTTGGACCATCGCAGAATACTTTTAATCTAGTTTTTGCTTCTATTATATCATTTAAGTACTGAAACATTAGCCACATAGAATAAGGGCTCTTTTAGGTAGTCTCTTAATTTTATTCCAAGTGTGTTTATATTTCTGTGTAGTGACCACATCGCCTCATGAGACCAGTAATACTAAATATTACCAGGTGATAATGTAAGTTGTTTTCCTGAAAAACTTAATGAACATACTGCTTTTCTGCCACAGTTCTCACTAAGGAACCATAATTTTTGGATTTTGCTTTAAAATATTGGTGCCGCCTTTGCAGCTCATGATATAAAGTATACTTTATCTTCTAATTATATATCTTTATATGTGATTTATTCTGTTTACCTTTTTTCTAAGTTAAATAGTCTGGTATTTTGTTTTTTAAGGGAAGATAAGCAGATCATGATTGTATTTTCTTACAGTACTACTCTATAGGATGTAAATTGTTATTTTTAAAAAATCTTCTAACTCAGGTACTAAGACAAATGATTAAAGTAGTGTTAACTTTTATGAGGCTTTTAGAGCTATCATTTCATTAGTTGTAGGACTGATTTAACTGAGTGGAAAATCCAACTAAATCTTTTTATATTTTTCCATGGAGGGTTGGCCACGGGAAGGTATAGTATGTATTGAAGTGTTTAATGGGTTTTCCTTTTTTACTAGAAATTATGGATTTGCTTATTTGAAACACTGTAAAAACCTATTTTCTGTCATTTTATTATTGATTTGAGTTGGTAACTTTACAAATACTTAGTTCAGGGCAAGAAAAGCTAATGGCTACACTATGTATCAAAAAATTATTCTTTTTCTATCATATGTTTTCCTTCATTTCAGTTATAAAGCACACTATTCTATCTTGATCTTTGTAACCTCTGTTGAAAAATCTCTGAGAAGAGATTAAGCCTTCCCTTTACTCTTCTAGGATGCATATTTCAACCTCTATACCTGAGGAGGGACTTACAATGGAAATAAAGTTTAGGCTTTCTACTTAATGGTTATAAGATACTCAAACTAGATTTGGTCGGATAGAATGCTTTTGATGCCAGAACTGTTGAATAACTTCCTTGATAACATGATGAATTCATTTATGCCACTAATTCTACTTTTCTGTTTTTAAAATTGTCTACCCTACAATAATTGGGAACCAACAACCTAAAAACATTTCATGAGGTGTTTGTGACTTATTGCTTCCACACAAACTACTTTTTTTTTTTAAACACAAACTACTTATTTGTACAAGTGAGGACTTAGCATTTCAGAGTCTTTATGGCACTATCTTCTCAAAATACATCATCTCAGTTGTGTAATTTTTGTGCAAGAAGTCATATTCATCATATTATTGAAATTATTCCACAGAAATTTTCAAATAAAGATAAATGCTTTTAAAATTTTTATTTAGCTATCTACCTATATTTATTTATTTATTTAGCTATCTACCTTACTTATTTATATTTATTTTTTCAAGTAGACTCCATTCCCAGTGTGGGGCTTGAACTCATGACCCGGGAGATTGAGATTCCCGAGCTCTATGGACTGAGTCAGTCAGCGCCCTGCTTTTAAAATTTTTAAACCATTTGCCTTTTAGCATTATGTTTTGGTTTAATGCTGTTTTTTTTCCTCTGCCCTCAGAAGGAAAAATATGTGCGAAGGAAATGTTTTGTTATTTAGAGTGAGAGATGAACGAATAGTCTATCTTAGATGTAACCATTTTATTTTTAAAGATTTTTATTTATTTATTTGACAGAGATCACAAGTAGAGAGAGAGGCAGGCAGCGAGAGAGGCGGAAGCATGCTCCCTGCTAAGCAGGGAGCCGGATGCCAGGCTCGATCCCAGGACCCTAAGATCATGACCCGAGCCGAAGGCAGAGGCTTAACTCACGGTGCACTTAAGTGAATTTTTTTTTTTAAAGATTTTATTTATTTATTTGACAGAGATCACAAGTAGGCAGAGAGGCAGGCAGAGAGAGAGGAGGAAACAGGCTCCCCGCAGAGCAGAGAGCCCGATGCGGGGCTCGATTCCAGGACCCTGGGATCATAACCTGAGCCGAAGGCAGAGGCTTTAGCCCACTGAGCCACCCAGGCACCCCGCACTTAAGTGAATTTTTAAGTTTTGTTTTTTTCTTCAGATAATAAAGCTGTTACCAAAGTGTTTTTTGTTTTTTTTTTTAAGAGGATGCTTGAAACAAGTCTTCAGTGTTAAGAGAGCAGAAATATTTTTCTTTTCTTCTGTGTGGGCAAGCCTTTTGGCTCTCTTCCTTGTGTCTTGAATCAGTAGCATGGCTATGGGAGTCCATATTTGGTACTTTGACAAAAGTGGTTAAAAAGTCAGCTCTTCTATTAGCATAAATTTGCTATTATAATTTGAGTTCTGTTAATGTGTGTGGTAGAGTAGGAAGATGCAGACAAAGTCTCTGACTCTATCCATCGATCTTAAAATCTACTTATATTTACTTTCTGATGAGGGGTCTGTTTTAAACAACTTGATATAGAGTAGAATGATTTAGGTGGTACCTATAAACATAAATTGATTTGATAAGACAGTGTTTAATTTATTGAGCCTTTGAAAAAAATAGTTTTGCTGAATTTAGCTAGTTTAAAAGAAAATGTTTTCAAAAATTAGTTTTTATAACTGACCCTGGGACTTCTTCAACTTGAGTGTAGAATACTTTGTTGTGATACAGATAATTTTTAGGCCAGAAGATAATCTTCTCTTATCCCTCTCAAAAAGTAACATACTCGATTTTTATAAAGTTATTCATGATTTTATACATTACTTATTTCGGGGTTATTTCCTTTTGAATCTAAAACGTTACATGGTGGAATATTATATATATATCTTTTAAAAGATCTTATTTAGGGGCGCTTGGGTGGCTCAGTGGGTTAAGCCTCTGCCTTCGGCTCAGGTCATGATCCCAAAGTCCTGGGATTGAGCCCCGCATCGGGCTCTCTGCACTGCTGAGAGCCTGCTTCCCTCTCTCTCTGCCTGCCTCTCTGCCTACTTGTGATCTCTGTCTGTCAAATAAATAAATAAGATCTTTTAAAAAAAAAGATCTTATTTATTTATTTTGAGAGAGAGGGGAGGGACAGAGACAGAGGGAGAAAGAGAATCTCAAGCTGACTTCACAGCGAGTGTGGGGACCCATGCGGGGCTTGATCTCCTGACTGAGATCATGACCAGAACCAAAACCAAGAGTGGGATGCTAAACTCACTGAGCTTAACTATATTTTTTTAAGAGATTAATATTCTTGTATCTTTTGGTTTTTTGTTTGACTACTAACTTGACTGCAGAGGTGTAATCTGGCATTCCCACTACAAAACAGACTCATGCTTTATTCATTAGGTATTTATTTATGGCCTTTTAAGTGCCAGGCACTGTGTTAGATACTGGGGATACAGTTAAAGAGAGTCACTGTTTCTGTCCTTAAGCCCTTATTAGTTTGGTGGAAATGATAGGCAAATAAATAAAGAATTACAATAGAGTTTAATAAATAAATACACATGGGACCGTGCGAATGCAATGGAATATTAGGAGCAATGTTTTAAAATTTTTTCTAAAAGAGGTGATGGTTCCCATGAATCTTAAGGATAAATATAAAGCCTTCTCAGGTGGGGAATCAAGTGGAGGTATTTTAGAGGAGGCACAGCATATATAAAAGTATAGGAACAGGAACGCATGGCCTAATGGCAGAACTGCAAGTAATTTGGTATTTCTGATAACTGGATAGGTATGGGGGAGTGGCAAGAAGGACTGAAGTGTTTATTCATTCTACACAGTTATTGTGATGATAATGGTAATATGGCGTCTCTACATAAGGAGTTTACATTCATTCAGGGAACAAATGTGTAATTATTACATGAAAATACATAGACAAAAATCAGATTGTGCTTACTGTAAGACTTCTAGGGATTTTAGGCTTTAAATGAGGAGACATTGATAAAATTTAATCTTGGGAATGTTGGGGCTGGACAGCGTGAAGACTGAATAGGTAGTATCCAGGTGAAAATTATGAGGATTTAACCAAAAGACCTTGGGAATTGTATTTAGAAGAAAGGGATGTATTTAAAGTAGAATCAACAGAACTTGTGACGGATTATTACCTAGGGTATAGTGGAAGTACAGGTTGGGGTTCAAGTAGTTAGAAGAGGGCATCTAGAATGCTTCTCATGTTTGGCACCTGGTTTAATGCTGTATTAATCAGAAATGGAGTATGGAGGTAAGGAACATTGGGGATGGAGAGAAAGGTTAAGCTAATGAGATTAGTTTTTGTCACTGATTCCTGGTAGATGGAGGGCTTTTCAGGGGGTAGTCAGGTAATTGGATCTGAACTGGAGGGAAAAAGTCTAAGTTAGAGATGCAGATTTGAGAATTATTAGTGTGTAAGTAGAAGCTTAGGTGTGAGTTTTGATTCATTCAGGGAACATGTATAGTGGAAAAGGAGACTGCTGGGGCTGGAACTGTGGAAATGCCAGTATTCAAGGGCTGGGAGGAAAAGGATGATTCAATGAGAAAAAGTTGAGAGGAGCTGCCAGTGATGAGAAGAAAATCGAGAGACAGTTGTCACAGAAGCTAGTAATGGTCAGGAATATCCAGTCAGATAGGGACTGAAAGCTTCCTGCCTAAGCTCGTATTACATGTTTTAATAGGCAATTTAATGCAATTCTGTACTAAGGCAGCTTCTGCAAGTAGTTTAATCACTCTTTGGAGCAATAGTTTCTGCATTTATAGATTGGAGACTAATGAAATTATTTAATAGCAGAAATTAAGCTTTTCCTACCCCAGTATTTGGGCCAAGTAAGAAGATTCTGAAGGGGATTCTTGTTTTGTTTCATAACGCTTTGAATGGGAAGGTTTTATACTGTGGATGTGTACTTCAACTTTGAAGTTGATGAGGTTTCTTTGAAGAGCATTGTGCTCTAGAGTCGCTTTTCTCAAGTGCTCCTTCGCAGTGGTTATGGAAGAACTGCACTGTTTCTTGCAGGCAGAGTGACAGTAGTAACAGCCAAGGGCAAAGAAAACAAAAAACAAAATTAAAAACCTTTATTTAATTGCATGGCAGGATACAATACAATAAAAATTGTGCTTATGAAAATGAAAATGCTGTGGTTTCAGAGATGCAGATTATCAACCCCTTTTATATAAGGAAAGCCTACTGAGTGAGTGTGACCAGCTCAACAGGGTGGGGGAGGGAAGGGCGCCTGGCTGAGGACTTAGCACAGTGTCAAAAACAGTAGGCCTTTAATAGAAAGTTGTCAAATAAGTAAGTATACTAGCGGTCGGTCCCTATGCTTGCCACTGATCCATGCTTGTGTAGTTTGCTTCAAAAAAGATTATTTGGGCAAGTCTGATTCCTTCTCTCAAAAATTAAAATTTTTTAATTGTGGTAAAAACATAAAATTTACCATCATCACATTTTTTTTTATTAAAGATTTTATTTATTTATTTGACAGAGAGAGAGAGAGATCACAAGTAGGCAGAGAGGCAGGCAGAGAGAGAGGAGGAAGCAGGCTCCCTGCGGAGCAGAGAGCCCGGTGCGGGGCTCGATCCCAGGACCCTGAGATCATGACCTGAGCCGAAGGCAGCGGCTTAATCCACTGAGCCACCCAGGCGCCCCCCATCATCACATTTTTAAGTGTATAGTTCAGTAGTATTAAGTGTATTCACATTGTTGCACAACAGATATCCAAATTTTTTTTCATCTTGCAAAACTGAAAATCTATATCCATTAAGCACCTCCTCCTCATTTTTCCCTCACCTTATAGCCCTTGATAACCACCATTCTATTGTCTGATCCTATGCATTCGACCACTTTAGATACCTCATGTAAGTGGGCTCATAGTATTTGTATTACTGTGACTGGCTTATTTCACTTGGCACAATGGCATCAAGGTTCATCCAGGTTATAGTAGGATATCTTCCCTTTTTAAGGATAAATAATACTCTACATTATGTGTATCCATCCATCTGCTGATGGACCTTCCACAAGAGGTGTAAATAATGCTGCTGTGAACGTGAGTGTGCAAACATAAATGTTTCTTTGAGACCCTGCTTTCAGTTCTTTGGGGTATATACCCAGAAGTGGGCTTGCAGGATGAGATGATAGTTCTACTTGTAATTTTTTGTCCCTCTCAGAAATTGGCAAGTTAGCAGCAAGACTTGATACAGAGTTAGTGATATGGAGAGGGTGGGAAGGTGGAGGGCCATGCACATTCTGAAGTTTTAAAGTTAGAAGAGTAAAGACTATGAGATATGGGAGGAAGTAGGATGGTGTAGGATGAATAGAGTGGATGCCCGGACACAGTCAGATTGACCAGCAGAGAAAAAAATAGAGTTGAATGAATGACTGGTGCTCCCAGTGTTCATTTGCTGACCACTGTGGTACCTGGTTATTTACTTTCTCTGGGATATATAAAATTTTTAGTAAGCCCCCTTTCCCTGGAGAAACTTTCGAACACAAATTTCTTTATTCTTGGCATCTAAGAATGGCCCTGATTAGAATAGAAGGAGCTGCAGTAAATTTTGCTGAAAACTGCCCGCTGAAAATTTTATCTTAATTTTAAAGTGTATTTTAATTGAGGTCAGCCCACTCAGGACATTCATTTTTTCCCTCAGCCTCTTATTTTATGCATGGTGAATGAAGAATTAATCTCTAAAAATTAGAGGCCAGTAGCAGATTTTTGATGAGATCAGTGCTGTGTTTGGAAAAGAAGAATCTGTACATGAATTTTGATTTAGATTGGATTGACCATCACAGAACTGGTTTTTGAGTCCTCTTGTTCACTATTACTTGTATTTGTCACCTCTACTGTTGATTCAGCACTCTCAACACGCATGTCACTGTGCTAAGCAGTCACCACTCACTATTTCATTCTGTCTCCAAAGCTCAAGTGGTGATCAGATGTTGTTGTTATCCCTGTTCAGGGAAAGTTGATACTTAGGTTACATGGATCTTTTGCTATGTGGCTCACTCTAAATGTGAGAACGTTAGAGCTGAAAGAAACTTTAGAGGTAACCTATTTCATCAAAAACTTAGATGCTAAGCAGTCAGGCAGGTAATGTGGCAGCAGGATTCCATGCCTTTATGCAAAGGGGGCGGCTTCTATGTGGTTTCAGCCTTTATGGCCACATGGGAATGTAGGCCCAGTGTTGTCGACCTTAAAGTTTTTAAAGACAAATCTGGATTTGAGTGTAAAATGTCCCAATTTTTAAAATACGCTGGGCGGGGCGCCTGGGTGGCTCAGTGGATTAAGCCGCTGCCTTCGGCTCAGGTCATGATCTCAGGGTCCTGGGATCGAGCCCCGCATCAGGCTCTCTGCTCCGCAGGGACCCTGCTTCCTCCTCTCTCTCTCTGCCTGCCTCTCTGCCTACTTGTGATCTCTCTGTGTCAAATAAATAAATAAAATCTTAAAATACGCTGGGCAAACAGGGTAGGTCCACAGGGTAGGTCCGCAGGTTAGCAACTTCCAATAAAGTACAATCCCATTTTTTAACAAATGAGACCTAGAGGTAGAGTGAACTCCCCGGTGTTCCACAGCAAGTCAGTGGTATAGCTGGAATATGCATTACATATTCCTTCCATTTTTTCCCTTAAAATCACATTAGCTTATAAATTACCATAATATTTCCTTAAATTTTTCAGAATAATTGAAGTGTGGAGCCAAGGAAATGAGCTAATGATAGGTTGACTATAGAATTTCAAAATGTATCTAAAAATTTTTTACTTCCTCAGTATATTCTATTGAAAATTGATACTGTAATGCTAATGCTTTTGGCATAAACATTTGTAAATATTTGCTTTTCTTTCTGTTGATTGCTTCCTTAATGATTGCATAAAGAGCATTAAACAGTGTAATTTGGAGCAAAAAATTTCTAATAATAAAAGAAAAAAATCTCTAAGCCTCTGAGTAAAAGAGTGAGAATACTGGAGTTGAAACTGTGGGAATATAAGCCAGTTGATTCTTTCTTTTCTGGTCATTTTACCTTCATAAGGGAGTTAAGAAAAATCATCCTTCTGGGGTTTGCACGTTTTGGGGGTGGGGTGGGTGGTTTTTCGTCTTGTGTTTGCAATTACAGTTGATGGTAGAAAACATAAACAGTAGCTCAGCAATCTCAGCAACATTTTCAGAACAAATTGTCTACTTTGTAATTAGCTTAGAATGATAATTAGCTAATTGAATGGTCCACAGCTAGTCTTGATCTTGGTGCTTAATTAAGTAGGACAGAGGCACTAGGCAGAGGCGATCCCTGAGGCACTCTGATGAGAAAAGATCTAGATTCAAACTAAGTGGTACCATAACTTTAAGACAGTAGTAGGGAAATTGTCTAGATAATATGTTAGCTCAGTTTTTATTTAGCCTGAAGTCTTTTATCTCATTCCAAATTAATATGGTGTTTACTAAGTAGCTGTGTGAATTTTTTCTTATTTTTGATAATGGAGAGTATAAGTTCTTGCTGTGGGGGGGCACCTGGGTGATTCATTCAGTTAGGGGTCCAACTTTTGCTTTCTTCCCGGGTCATGATTTCAGGGTTGTGAGATTGAGCCTCACATCAGGCTCTGCGCTCAGTGGGGAGTCTTGCTTGAGATTTTCTCTCTCCCTCTCCTCCTACCTGCTGTGTTGCTCTCTCTCTTTCTCCAAATAAATAAATAAATCTTAAAATAAGTTCTCGCTCTGGGTCCTACATATCCCATAGGGTCCCATCCTTTGCTACCAAATAAAATTATCACATGGTGATAGGTACCTCAGGTTAAAAATACATAATATCAAGAGAATGAGAAGATAAGCTACAGACTGGGAGAAAATATTTGCAAAAGGCACATCTGATAAAGATTGTTATCCAAAATATATAAGATACTTTTAAAACTCAACAATAAGAAAGCAAACAAGAGGCCAAAGGCCTTAATAGACACCTCACAGAAGAAGATTTGTGGATGGCAGGTAAGCATATGAAAATATGCTTCACATCATGCCTTCAGGGAAATGCAAATTAAAATGAGATACCACTACAAACCTATTAGAACGCCCCAAATCTGAAACACTTACCGTGCCCGATGCTGGCAAGGATGGGGAGCAGCATGGTCTTTCCTTCATTGCTGACAAGAATACAAAATGGTCCAGCCACTTTGGAAGACAGTTTGGTGGTTTCTTACATGACTAAACATACCAGCCGTATAAACATACCAGTAGTGTTCCTTGAAAACCTGCATTCACCCAGAATCTTGCATATGGATGTTTTATAGAGTTTTACTAATTGCAAAAACATGGAGACAACCAGGATGTCCTTCAGTAAATGAATAGATTAGTAAACTGGGTACATCCAGACAATGGAATGTTAGCACAAAAAAGAAATGGTCTGTCAAGCCATGAAAAGACATATTCCCAAAAAGTGAAAACAAGAGTTTGTATAATTCCAACTATGTGGGATTATTTGTATAATTCCAACTATATGATGTTCTGAAAAAGGCAAAACTATGGAGACAGTAGGAAGATTAGGAGCTAGGAGTTGGGGGGTAGTAGGAGGGATGAATAGGCAGAGCACAGAGGATTTTTAGGGCACTGAAAATACTCTGTAGGATACTATAATGATGGATACATGTCATTATACATTTGTCAAAACCCATAGACTGCACAACACCAAGAGTGAACCCTAATGTTGATAATGAGGGAGGCTCTGAGGCATGTGGTGGGGGTGGGCAGGAGGCTTATGAGAAATCTCTGTACCTTCCTCTCAATTTTGCTGTGTATCAAACTGCTCTAAAAATTGTCTTTTTCTAAATAATTTTATATATATATGGTACTCTATCTCTTTTCCCACCTCTCAGGGAAACAAGTTTTCATAGGATTTGATTGGCATGTTGAGTTAATCTGCAATAATTACAACACACTGGCAACTTCTGATTTCCCTACTTCTTCCCTAAGACTACATACTTGCTGCAAAGCAAGTGAGATTTCATAATAATGAGTACCCTAATATTTTTTCTATAAGATAGGAAAAATCTCCAGTTTTATAATAGAAATAAAATCATTAACAACGAACTTATAGCCAGTTACTACTAAAATAGCCAGTTACTACTAAAATTACTACTAAAATGCCATTTTAGTGTATTTATATCTATTTTATCTGTATTTAGAAAGCAACTTTGAAAATACACAGATTCTAATTCTGTAAAATGTTAAGACTAAATAGTGTTTTTGTTTTTTTTTTTTTTAGATTTTATTTATTTATTTGAGAGAGAGAGAGAACACAAGCAGGGGGATTGGGAGAGTGAGAAGCAGGCTCCCCATGAGCTCTCAATCCCAGAACCTCAGGATTATGACCTGAGCTGAAGGCAGATGTTTAACGACTGTGTCACCAGGTGCCCCTAAATAATTTTATTTTACTCTAATTTTAAAAGAAGAATCCCTGTTAACATAATCTTATATTCTTTAACTTAACTGAATTTCAGTTTTGTATGAGTTAATAAATATTCAGATTCCGTAAACTCCTCTGAAGTTATGGAAAAGATAATTTTGGTACCTTTTAGTACCTATTTAGTAGAAGATGGTGTATAGATAGTAGTAGTAGTAGATAGTGTGTTTAGAGTGTGTGTGTGTTTAAAGATTTTATTTATTTATTTGACAGAGAGAGGGAACACAGTCAGAGAGAGAAGGAGAAGCAGGCTTCAACACCAGCAGAGAGAGAGGGAGAAGCAGGCTTCCTGCTGAGCAGAGCGCCCGATGTGGGGCTCGATCCCGGGACCCTGAGATCAGGCCTGAGAAGAAGGCAGAGAGTCTTAACCCACTGAGCCACCCCGGTGCCCCTAGAGTGTATTTTTGCTTTTTCTTTCATTTCACTTAATTGTAGTGAATCTCGCCAATCAAAAATATTGTTTACATAGTTTGTTTCTTTTTATAATAGTCATATACAGTAGTAAATGTGGCCTTTGACTTACTTATTCCTCTAATTGCTGTTTCTTTGAGATTCATGAGAAAAATGAATAGCCCCATTTTTTTTTTTAACATTTTTTAAAGGTTTTATTTTTTGTCAGAGAGAGGGAGTGCACAGGCAGAGGGTTGGCAGGCAGAGGGAGAAGCAGACTCCCTGCTGAACAAGGAGCCCAGTGTGGGATTCGATCCCTGGGATCGTGAGCAGAAGCAGACGCTTAACTGAGCCACCCAGGCGTCCCATGAATAGCCCTTATAAAAAATATTTCATCTGTTTTCATTGTCCACTAAGTATTATACTCATTTTAGATATAATTGCTAAAACCTCAAAACTTAATCTGAAAGCTCTATTTTCCTATGTTTTATGAATTACAGTTAAGAGATGTTATACACAAATCTTGGTAAGCAATGACTGTGATGCCAATAGTCTTAAAAGCTTATTCTTCCAAGAGTTGAATTTCCTATTTTTTTTCCTTTTTCCTTTTCTGTTTTTTAAATTGGGAACTGTTTGAAAGACATCATGTTCCTGACCTATTATAAATGCTATATTTTGGCTACATTGTTTTGTAAAATTGCTTTTAAAAAAGTTCTCTTCAGGATGCCTGGGTGGCTCAGTTGGTTAAGCGACTGCCTTAGGCTCAGGTCATGATCCTGGAGGCTGGGGATCCAGTCCCACATCTGGCTCCCTGCTCAGAGAGGACCTCTCTGACCTGACCTGACCTGAAGGTCCTCAGAGAGGACCTTCTCCTACTGACCTCTCTCCTCTCATTCTCTCTCTCTCTCCCTTTCAAAGAAATAAATAAAATCTTAGGGAAAAAAAAGTTCTCTTTAGTGGTATTCCATAGACCTACATTGAGGCATATAGGAAATTATAAAATCTATTATTGCAGTTCTGTTAGGAATATTGTTGAGGTTGTAGTCCGTATCACAAAGTGGTCTTTTAATACAGATCCAGAATAAAAATACCCTTCTAGTCTGGATTCAGGAAAGAGCATTTTAGTTATAATACACACACACACATACATACACAGGTTCCTCTCCTCAAGACCTTTTAGCTTAGGGACTTTGGTAGATATGAAAAACCTCCTGTTGAGAGGGGACAGTGGTTGGGTGGGAGGAATACGGCAACTGCGTTAGTTACCGATAGATAGTATTAGCGGTTGTTTCTGTAGTTAAAAATTTGCACATGTGATAAAATGGACTTAATGATAGCTCTTTGGAAACTAATGTGTTTATAAGTAGAAGAACCTCTGTGCTGTGTCAGAACCAGTAATGATATCCACTTTGCTTTGACTGCCAGGAACCAGGGAGCCAAATTTGTGACGTGCTTAATAATTGTATATATGTTTTTGTGCAGTAATTATATCCTTCTGTCATTTGTTTAGTAATTTTATGGAATATTTCTCTCTCTCTCTCTCTCTTTTTTTTTTTTTTTTAGTTTTAAAATTACATTTAACAGACAGTGTTATATTAGTTTCAGGTTTACAATGTTGTGATTCAACACTTCTGTATATTACCTGGTGCTCAGCATAGCAAGTGCACTCCTTAGTCCCGTTCACTTATTTCACCCCTCCCCCATCCATCTCCCCTCTGGTAAGCATCAGTTTCTGGTCTGTTGTTAAGAGTCTGTTTCTTTGCCTCTCTTTTTTCTCCCTTTGCTCATTTGTTTCTTAAATTCCACATAAGAGTGAACTCATGGTATTTGTCTTTTTCTGACCAACTTATTTCGCTTAGCATAATACTCTCTTGCTCCATCTGTAGTAGTTGCAAATGGCAAGATTTTGTTCTTTTTTATGGCTGAGTAATATTTCATTGTGTGTGTATATTTACATATATATGTATTTATACCACATTTTCTTTTTTTTTTTTTTAAGATTTTATTTATTTATTTGACAGATAGAGATCACAAGTAGGGAGAGAGGCAGGCAGAGAGGGAGAGAGGAGGAAGCAGGCTCCCTGCCAAGCAGAGAGCTCGATGCGGGGCTCGATCCCAGGACCCTGGGATCATGACCTGAGCGAAAGGCAGAGGCTTTAACCCACTGAGCCACCCAGGCACCCCAATATACCACATTTTCTTTATCCATTCTCAGTCCATGGACACTTGGGCTTCCATAATTCAGGTTTCCATAATTTGGCTACTGTAGATAATGCTGCTATAAATATCAGAGTTGCATGTATCCTTTTGAATTATTATTTTTGTATTCTTTAGAGAAATACCTAATAGTACAATTGCTGGATCATAGGGTAGTTCTATTTTTTTTTTTTTTTTTTTTTTTTTTATCTACCCCTGCGCGCCCCTCCTCTCAGCACACTCGGCCCAGGTCTCCTGGGTAGTTCTATTTTTAACTTTTTTTTTCTCTTCTGGGAAGTAATAATCATTTTTCATTTTTACGTTTTTATTTAAATTCCATTGAATTAACATACACTGAAATATTAGTTTCAGGCATACATTTTAGTGATCTAGTACTTCCGTACAACACCTGGTGCTCATCACTTACTTTTAACTTTTTTTTTTTAACATTTTATTTATTTATTTGACAGACAGAGATCACAAGCAGGCAGAGAGGCAGACAGAGAGAGAGGAGGAAGCAGGCTCCCAGCTGAACAGAGAGTCCGATGCGGGGCTCAATCCCAGGACCCTGGGATCATGACCTGAGCTGAAGGCAGAGGCCTTTACCCACTGAGCCACCCAGGTGCCCCACACTTACTTTTAACTTTTTGAGGAACCTCCATACTATTTTTCAGAGTGGCTGTACCAGTCTTCATTCCCACCAACAGTGTAAGAGGTTTCACTTTTCTCCGCATCCTTGCCAATACCTGTTGTTTCTTGGGTTGTTGACTATAGTATGCCATATTTCTTATCCAGCTGCCACAGATCTCTGATGGCTTACACCGACACAGGGGTAGTATCTGTCTTGATCATCCTCATGCCTAAGTACCTGGCACATAGGTATTCAGTTAATAGGTTTGCTTTTTTTTTTTTGTCTATGCAATGGCCCTTGTATTTTCTTTAAAAATAGTGGAGGGACATTTGTTTTAGCTTTATTGAAGAAAAGGGCCCAAAGCAGATTATTATTATTATTTTTTTAAGATTTTATTTATTTCTTTGACAGAGACAGATCAGAAGTAGGCAGAGAGAGGAGGAAGCAGGCTCCCCGCTGAGCAGAGAGCCTGATGCGGGGCTCGATCCCAGGACCCTGAGATCATGAACTGAGCTGAAGGCAGAGGCTTTAACCCACTGAGCCACCCAGGCGCCCCAAAAGCAGATTATTTTTTAAACCGATTCTACCCTTGCAGCCCTACTTTTTGGTATAAGCATGTGATCTTAGAGGTAATGACTGAAGGGAAAGTAATTTACTGGGGAGAATCCAGGAGACTCATAACTTACCTCTTATCATGGCCCAAACATGATGAGCTCAGGTTAAGTATGATAAGGGAGGCACTTCAGAGAATGAGAACAAACTGAGGAATGAAAAGAAATAAATCTCTGTCTTCACTCATATTCCTTCTATTTTCGGTAGCTGCTTCACATTTAAAATAATAAAAGTATAAAGAAATCAAAATTTTTCTCAGTTTATAAAATCTAGTTAAGTGTTAGCTTTATCTGTTTAAACATTTTACTGTATCTCTGAGGAAGATTAGTGAAAGATATTGAGAAATGTTCCTTGTTTAAAAATACTTATTTTCTATGAAGAGTTGCCTTGTGTTGAGAGAGAATTGTCCAAGGCAAATGTGGGATTCAAATTTGAAAATTTTCTGTTGACTGAGATCAGGATTATCAGTGGCATGGAATTATCATGACTCACTGAACTCCATTTAACCTGAATTTGTAGTCATTTGAAACTTGCTGCTATTCCCCTGGAGTCCTGTTGTACTTGCCATTGAACGCAGAGTTCTCTAACCTTGGCTTACAGGGGCAAAAACCCAGTCTGTTTCATAATCTGCAATCTGGGTTTTAAATATTGTATTCAAAGTGGGACAGAAGGATAAGACCTAAGCCAGAGGAAGGAACATGTTTCTAGATTGTCTTTGCCACATGCTGCTTTAATCACAGGTTTTGTAGTCAGCTCAGAGTTGCAGTCTTGGTACTATTACTTATTTATTTTGTGATTTAGGGCAGTTTCTCTGTTCTTTCTGAGCCTGTTTACTATAAAAAATGAGACCCACAGTACCTGTTTTGTTTGGGTGGCTGTGAAGATGAAATGAAATTAAGCTGTGTAAAAACATCTGCAACATATACCAGACACAAGGGAGGTTTCTCAGTCAATATAAATTTACATCCTTCCATATGTCCTTTTTCTTTAGTTTTGTAATGGTTACTTACTTTATCCTTACTCATTCATGACTGCGCAAGGTTGGAAAGTGCTAGATAAATATGTCTTCTCTTTATTATGGGATGCTCCTAGTAATAGAGAGTAAATAGGTTGTCTTAGATTCAATTCCTTACTACCAGGTCTGCATGTGAAGTTTTTTTTTTTTTTTTCATTGATGTTGATATTTTACATTTCAATATCAATTGTCCAGAGTTGGTCAGAGCATATATCCCATTCAGGTTTTCTAGTTTTCGGTTTTTTTTCTAATGGAGTTTCCATTGGCAGTGGATTAAATATTACAGATTCAGTTCTTTGAAACTACAGCATCAGTGGCATTAGTAGTATGTGGCTTTTAGAAAGGAATACATAGTTTTAGCAGTTTTGATTTTTCTGATATGATTCAGGTAATAGCATAAGATCTGTTGGATCACATGTTGATCCATTGTATCAATATACTAGATCTTTTTTTACAAGTTAAGCAGTAGTTTGCTAACTCGGATATGTCCTTTGATTTTGTACTCTTGTTATTGAAATTTTCTGTGCTTATGGGATTTATTTTTATTTGATTTCTTTAAAAAGTAAACAAAGCTGACCTAATATTGATGACTCTGAATTCTGCTTCTCAGCCCTTCTACTTCTTTGAGGAATATATTCTTTTAAACTAATACAGTATTTATAGTAATAAACTTACAGAGTAGAGGGATAAATGGACATTTTAAAAAATGTCATTTATGCACATCTTAACTGTCATTTTTAGTCTAGCCAATATTTTCACAAAAGCTCTGTTTATCCTAATTGCACAAATATTTTTACAAATATTTCTACTAAGCAGTGAATGAAACTCTGAAAGTCACTCTAGCCAATCTGAAGGCTCCCATAGCAGAGAGGTTGAGAGTAGTAATTGAGTTTTGGGAATGCAGACAGGCTTGTTCCTGTTACTAGGAATTTGCTTTGAGGGCAGTTTGGCCTAATGATTGAACATACTGTTTCCGTTTGAAATTGGTAAAGCAAAAACAGTGGTAAACACAAAACAATTTTTGCTAGCATGTTAAGTAAGCTTGCTTACTTGATCAAATAGTTTTAAAGAACATTACTGTATGAAAAAGTTACTCAGTTTAAATCCTTCTTTGCAAAGAAATTCGATAACTTGATACCTGCAGTATTAAGGGAGCTTTTCATTTCTTTGTGGCGTGGTATAACAAAGGATACTTTTGGCTTAGAGATCAGGAGTATTAGGTGTGACAGTTTGACTTTGTGTGTATGTGTATGTGGGCAGGTTGTTGTACAGGCCTGTGCGTGGAAGATCACATTGAGAGTGCATTTGGGTTGGAAGTGATATGAAGAAAAATAAATACTGTCTTACCATTAATAAAACTTCAGTGTTGTTAATGATTATATGGATATCAAAACACCCTTATTCATTCATTCATTCATTCATTCATTCATCCATTCATTCATTCATCTCTTTCTCATTGCTCAGTAATAATTGGATATCATTCTTTTATACAATGGTTTGAAGCTTGGCAGTATAAGTGATACTGGTTATAGCTGGGTCTCATAGTTTTAGGCCAAGTGATGTTGAAAGACACAATTCGGCAAACTTGACAGATCTAGTTTTACATCTATTTTTGCCATTTATTAGCTGTGTGAAACTGGGGACATATTTAACCCCTCTGAAACCTCAGGTTCCTCATACATGGGATAGGGATAACAGTGCCCTTTTCACTGGGCTCCTGAGGTGATTAAAATAAAGTTTGCAAAGTACTTTTTCACATTGTCTGCCACATGGTAAACAATCACACAGTGCAAATTCTGTTTTCCTTTGTGTTTTAAAAATTAAATAATATTGACAACTTAAAGACTTTTGGATATTTGAAGTACAATACAAACTAATTTCCACATAATTTCTGAGAGAGTGGTAGTGCTTTTTGTACTTTCAGAGAAAGCTTGTTAAGAGCACTGGATAGTAAAGGATTCTCATACTCTTTATTTAGTTGTATAAACCATATACATATAAACCATAGGCATAATAGCTGATTATTGTTTTTTAAAAGCTTCAGTGTCTTTGTGGTGAACTTCCTTGAAATAGAAATTATGTAATTTGTGTACCATAATTTACAAATTAATTCAATTTGGGGAAAATATAGAGTTTATCAAATAATTTTCCACCAATTTAGGAAAAATGATATTACTGTGATATGTTACTAAGATAAACTTAAAATCCCATTAGATACTAGTATTGTTATGTTTCTGAGGTTAATTGGCTGCATTCAGTTATGGATTATGTACGTCCCATTTGAATAATCCACCAAGCTATCAGGCAGAAAGACCAAGAGTTCATAGGACTAATTGACCTTGTCGGTATAATAGGAACACTTAACAAATAAAATTCTTTTTATTTGTTAATAAACAACATTGCAAATGAAAACCCCAGAAGAAACTGTTATGTCCTGTAACTGTCCTGGAATGCTGTGATTCAGTTAGCAGATTGTGGTTGGAGGTGGGTCATGGTGGGCAGGATTTAGGGAAGGGAAATGTAAAGGATAGGAGGGAGAATTTTGGAGGGAAGTAAATCAGGCAAAACTTTAGAGAGACACAGTTTTAGAAATGATTTTAGCCGTCTTGGATCTCTACAAAGTAGTATCTTTGAATCTCTGTAAGAGTAGTATCTAAGTTTTTAAAATTTTTTCATCCTTGCTGGTCTGTAAATCAAGCCCTTTGGTACAGATTTGATAGTTATTGTTGCAGTGAGCACTTTTCTGAAAGGTAAGAACACATCTTTAATAAAGCACAGCACTGTTATGAGGATGAAGCGTGTTTGTCATCCTGCAGTCGTGCTTCATTCATGTGTTTTACCAACGTAAGATAAGTATTGTGAGGGCACCATTATATCCTTGACTCTAAAATGGATTTTTGTTTTTGTTTGTTTTTTGGTATAGGTTTGGATTTATGCCAGAGTGAGGGAAGGGAGGAATGTTGGGAAGAGACACAGAATTAACACACATTCCATGACAAATTTTGACAGTTTGTTTCTTTCTCTGTCTTTTTTGGTAATGGTGAAAATCATGTATTTTGTTAAAAAAAAACAAAAAACCCAAAGTTATAGATCAATCTTTCTAAAGGCAAATGCTTTCAAATATTCTAAGAAACGTAGTGAACCAATATCAAGACTTGGTCTTTAAAGGAAAAATAAAAAGAACATTAGCTCAAAATGCATTTTAAGTAAATAGATTCCCAGAATAAGCTATGAGAAATTGTGCACCAGATACCAGCCTTCATTTTAATACTGTAGTAGGGTGATAACATTCCTGTTGCATTTTCTTTTTAAAAAAGGCATCTTTTAGATTGTAAGGCAAAGACAGTGAGATTGTTAAATGGGCTTCAAAAATAGTAATAAAAAAAGATTTATAATGGAAAGAATTGATGGTATATTTCACCTAGAGTAAGAAACAATGTGTAATAAGGGATTTTGTGGTTTTACAGCTCAGTGCATGTGTTTGAAAGCTGTTCTCTCAGCAACGTGGGTGGCAGGTTATGCTACCATATAATGTATTGTAGTTGGCTCTCCACACTTGTCAGGGTTAGTGTTCAACCATTCGGAAAATTTTCCCATTGTTCTATCATGTGAACCAAGACTAGTGTTGAATTCCCAATAACTTACAGAAAAAAGGTTTAATTAGAAAGTTTGAAATTTGATTACATCTTTTTGTTTTAATACAGTGCTAGATGTTATAGTATTTTATCTCTGACTGCAGTTATTTTTCAGTGAAAAAGATACCAAAATCAGAACTTCATCTTTTTCTTTTTTTAAATAGGTTTTACAGAAATTTGTATACTGAATCTTGCTTTTTTTTTGCTGTATTAACACTCTATTTCCATCTTAAGCATTTTGCTTTAGATGGACCATGGCTCTTGGCAGCTAGTGCATTTTTAGCAAATAATACTGTTTCTAGTAAGAGTTGCAGAGAGAGAAAAAAAAAAACTTAGTGTGAGGTCCTTGTAAACTGAACCTTTGGAACATTACTTTATTTCTTTTTTTCCCCCCTTTTGTGCTTCTTTTCTATTTGTGTAATGGTTATAAATTACATCCTTTGAAAAGAAGAATTAAAAACATTTTGTTTTGTTATTTTTGTAGTAGATTTTTTTTTTCTTTACCTGTTATTTTAAAGATACACAGAGAAATAAGCAATTATAGTATTGAAATTCCATTGTGCCAGCACCTCCAGAGCATAATCCAAAAAAAACAGAAAACCGCCTGCTGGGTTGTCTGCAGTATGCTTGTGTGAACATCAGTGTCTGCTGTTCACACATCATTTTTTTACCAAAAGTTCCTCTTAGAATAAAGACTCTGTGTTTTCTGAGTGTAGTGAAACATTTGTTGATCCTTACATTTTAAATTTGTGAGGATTTCTGTTTATAGAATAAGTTGTTATAGATGTATATTATATGCTTGTCACTGGCACATCAAGAAGTAGAGAAAAGCCTTGTATGTTTATGTACAACAAATAATGAAAAACTTTAAATGAAATTCTAGAGTATTGAAGGTGAGAAATAATGAGCTTTTGATATAAAGAAGAATTAATTTAAGTACTGACTTTTGCCCTTTAAGATCTGTTTTATTTATAGGGAGACAAACCATGAGAGACTGTGGACTCTGACAAGATCTATTTTATTTATAAAGTGAAGTGTGTGTTGGCTAGAGGGATAGAAAAATATCGTAAATTTGTCCTGTATTCCACTTGAAATTCGGGTACTTAAATATGGTGGCTTCTTGACAATATTAGTAAAATTTTTCAAATTACCCTACAAAATTATTCTAATCAAGAAGTGTATTAGAAAGTATATTTATGGATCCTTAGATTGAATTTTGTTTCTAATTATAATCACTTCATTCATTTTTATTCTTACAATGTGGCCGGGTATCATATTAGACAGCAAACTTGGAAAATGTGGCCCAGTGTATTTACAGTCTCTGCCTTCATTCAGACTCATAAAATATCAAAAAGAAAAGGCATTTACTGGATGATAGGGAACTTCAGGTTTAAATTTGGTTAAATGGAATTCAATGCCCACAATCTCCGTAAGGTTTCTTTGAATCATTCAACATCATTTGTTTATTTCTTTGAAACTTTCTGTGTAGAGGTTAATAAGAGTAAATATACGCATGTCTTTGCTGATACTGGGTTTTCAACCCATTTCAGCTATCTTTCCTCCAGAGATAATTTCAGGTTTCTTTGCCTCTGAATTCTATTCTGAATTTCTTGGCCAATTAAAATGTACTTTTGCATTTCATAACAATTGCATGAATCTTTTAATTGTCATTTCTTCTGATGATTGGGATGAGATTATTGTCTACTGGAACCAGTTAGTGCATTTAGTCATTAGGTCCCGTAGACAATGATGCTTGCTAACCTCTCAAATGTTCTCCCTAATTTGCTTCTTTCAAGTTGTCTTAACCTTTCAGTCTTATAGATAGAAGAGATTGTCACCTCTCCAAGACATATCTCACATATGCCTCCTGGAAAGGGAGGTAAAAGCACCAAGTCTTTAACATAGTAGTTTTCTAAGGGCCTAAGACTCCTGAATCTCCTGATTGCCATGAAGCCTAATTGCTCACAAGGCAACCTGGCACACTGCCATTTCCCTACTGAGCTGTTTGTTGGTGGTTGTGAATAGAACAAAAATGTCTTTGCTTTTTCTATTCAGTTGCCACTGATTGCAGTTTTAGGAAACAAGTTAACATTTTTCTTAAAATTATAGTAATTCACATCAAGATGAAATCAAACCTCATAGTATCTAAGCAATAAGTTTCTGGTTAGTTCAGTGTTCTTAAAATCTATATAAAATAAAATCCATTACTTCTTACTCCATAATAATTCATTTTGTATAATTTCACCTGAACTATTCTAGACAGTTATTCTAGATTTGGATAAATACTTTTGAAAATAGATTATGAGTTTTTTCAGTTCTTTGGGTACTTTCATAAACAAACTCTGTCATATATGTGAATTATGAGACCAATGAAAATCACAAATCTGGCAAACAAAGTGTGTGTGTATGGCCGAATGACTTCAGCTGTTTTGAAACCTGCTATTGAGAATACTAGAGATGTTTGCATTTTAATTTTCAATATAACTGGAGGTGCATTGTGGGTTTTGACCTCTGCTCAGACCTATAACAAGAGTTTCATTTGTTCCCATTGTCATGCTTTACTTCTAGGTACCATAACTCATAGGAAAAAATGGGTATTGTGGGACTTTAACACAGTTGAAGTACTTTCTTATATTCTTCCCAGTCTCCTTCAGAGTTCTATATCTCTTTAAAGCATGTATAGTATTATAACTTTTGAATTGTCAATATTTACTCACTTGTACTCATCTCAGAATATATTCTTGTTCTTTTTTTTAAATTCCAGACAGACATAATTTAAGACTGCTTTATTACTTTGATGTTCACAGTTTTGGCAGAAAATTACTTTCAAATCCTGGCTTCGTCCTTTACCAGCTAGGTGACCCTCAGCAAACTACATAACCTCTCTATGACCTTCAGGTTCCTCAGCTATAAGTTAGGAATATGGTGTTCAGATGATTAAAGCAAATGTATGTTAAGTGCCTGGTACGTGGTAGCGGCTCAATAAATGGTAGTTAAAGGGGGCAAGCCTTGAAAACTGATAATGTTTCTACAGGCTATAAAAGCATCCACTACTATGCCATTCTGTATAGTCCTTTGAAATTGGGTTTAACTACATAACTATAACGTAAACATAACATAACTTTTGGATATACAGTTATGTCTTTGAATTGATAAAGATTCAAGAGCGTGGGCTTTGGAGTCATCTGCTAGGGTTTGTGTTCCTGCTCTCCCACTTCGTTTTGAACCTTGGACAGTTAGCTTTCTCTGTGCCTCAGATTTCTTGTGTATAAATGAAGATGAAAATAGGGCTGCTGGAAGCCTGGAATACACCAGTACATGTAAAACTCTTAATGCCTGACAGAGAGTAAGTGCTCCAAACACTTTAGTTGTTGTTAAGTATTATTATCTCCTAGAAAAAGAAAAGTCATAAAGCCAGAAAACATGAAATCAGCCCTAATTAATGAATTTCTTTTTCATCCACTCCTAAATACTTCCCATTACGTTTCTTTCTGGTTGCCTCATAGCTCCACATTTCCTTAAAGTACATTTAGGATATATATAGCAGTTAGAATTCTGCTTTTTATCCATTGCTGTCATAGAATTGTGATATCCTTACAGTAAAAATTTTAGATGTCTCTTAATCAAATGTAGCTGTTGACTTTGTCACCTGCTTCTTCTAGGTCTTGCCCTAGTTAGCTTTCTAACAGTCCTTTTGAAGGCAGCTCGATTGCAAAAAGACCTTTTAAAGGATTCATTGCTATATTGAATGTTCTTTTTTTTTCTTTTTAAGATTTTATTTATTTATTTGACAGACAGAGAGAGAGATGACAAGTAGGCAGAGAGGCAGGCAGAGAGAGAGGGGGAAACAGGCTCCCCGCTGAGCAAAGAGCCTGATGTGGGGCTTGATCCCAGGACCTTGAGATCTTGACCTGAGCCAAAGGCAGAGGCTTAACCCACTGAGCCACCCAGGTGCCCCTTGAATGTTCTTTTAAAAAAGTAATTGCATCTCCATGTATCCTTCTTCTTAAACTGGATTTTGCACATAAGTAGTTCCTTACTTAGTGGTTAAATGATATATGTAAAAAGTATTTTATAGTGATTCTTTGGAATCTTAAATTTCTGATTCTCGCATTGTTTCCCTACCCAAGTGGTAGGCCGTCAAACAGCCTGTTTCCTTAGATACATTACTGATAATGTGTGTGAGGGCTATCTCTAATCTTTTCTTGTTTTGAGTGTTTATTTACTCTTAAGATTTAGGGTGATAGAATGACAGTGTACCTTTTTTTTTTTTTTTTTTTAGATTTTATTTATTTATTTGACAGACAGAGATCACAAGTAGGCAGAGAAGCAGGCAGAGAGGGAGGAGGAAGCAGACTCCCCACCAAGCAGAGAGCCCAATGTGGGGCTCAATCCCAGGACCCTGGAATCATGACCCGAGCCGAAGGCAGAGGCCTTAACCCAATGAGCCACCCAGGTGCCCCGACAGTGTACCTTTTAATTTACTTAAAAATTACTCATACATGGGAGAAGTCCAAATTTGTATATATTTGCATAAGGTGTTTTTTTTTTAAAGATTTTATTTATTTATTTGACAGATAGAGATTACAAGTAGGCAGAGAGGCAGGCAGAGAGAGAGAGAGAGAGGGAGGCAGGCTCCCTGCTGAGCAGAGAGCCGGATGCGGGACTCAATCCCAGGACCCTGAGATCATGACCTGAGCCGAAGGCAGAGGCTTAACCCACTGAGCCACCCAGGTGCCCCAATATTTGCATAAGGTTTTCTCGCATCTGCTGTACATACAAATTCTGTTTCATTTTTGTTCTGGGATAAAAGATAATTTACCACATAAATGAAATACACATTCAAATATATTTAAGCTCATTTAACAGCATATTATGATTCACTTGGAATATCAGGACTAGGAAAAAAGCTTAACTTTATATATAGCATTAGAAGTTATACAAACGTGTGCTGGAGTTTCATTTGTGTGCTCAGGACACTTATAAAACACTTACACAGTTTACATGTATAGATAGCTTATTTAATGTAAGAAATAGAACTTTGTGAGCATCCCAGAAGCTGGGAGTGTACCCTCTTCCCTTCCCTATCACAATCCTTTCTCTACTCTTCAGAGGTAACCACTATCCTAACTTTTTATGGTAATTCCTTAGCTTTCTTTATAGTTTTACTTCTGTGTATGCATCCCTAAGCAATTAGTGCCTGTTTTTGAACTCTAAGTGGCTTAGACTTGGTATTGTCAGATTTTGCCCTCTAACTTGATGAGTCTTAGTCTTTAACTTTCAGTTATACTAACTTTGAATTTTGTAAGCTTACTTTTTTAAGTTTAATTTGTAAGCTTAAGTGCATTTTTACTGCAGTAAAACATGTACATAGGTTAGAAGTCCAGAAGGACTGCGATAGCATTTATAGCAACAGCATATCCCACACTGCCATCCTACTCCTTAGGAAAATCCCCTTAGTTACTTTAGCCTTTTTTCTTGTATGTGCTTTTATATTTCTAAATAATATATGTACACAGAATTCTATAATAGAAATGTACAACTCTAAATGTGTGGGTACCTATCTATGTTTAAAGACATGATGTCTTAACTATGAAACATTGGGATTTAGCTATATAATCCCATTTCTTCTCTCATAGACTCCCCTTCTCTTCATCTTCCTAGTATGACTTTTCATGGTATTTGCTGAAATTATGCACATTTTCATTATTATGACTGCATAAGTATCGTTCGTACCTGATTCACATCATGTCCTGTCCTTCAATTTCCTTTTCAGATTTTATTTTATTTTTCTGGAATTAATAGTTGCCTCATTTTTTCTTAATGTTTAAAATGTTATTAGATATCAGTACATCTCAGAATTCTCTTACAGACCTTTAAAATACCTTTTGAGGGGCACCTGGGTGGCTCAGTGGGTTAAGACCTTTGCCTTTGGCTCGAGTCATGATTCCAGGATCCTGGGATCAAGCCCCGAATCGGGCTCTCTGCTCGGCGGGGAGCCTGTTTCCTCCTCTCTCTCTCTCTGCCTCTCTGCCTACTTGTGATCTCTGTCTGTCAAATAAATAAAATCTTGTTTAAAAATCTTAAAAAAAATAAATAAAATACCTTTTGAAAGGGTCATATGTACTCTCTCAGTTCCACGTTTTTCTTGAAGACCTCACTCCTGGGCCGCCAGCTCAGTCACTGAGTGTCAGTGTTGCGATTATGTCAGTGGAAGTTCAGTTAGAGAAGCAGAGCACTAGGGTGTGTGTGTGTGTGTGTGTGTGTGTGTGCACGCTGCGCACATGCTCATGTATGTGTATGTATGTATATACTTGTGGGGAGGATAGGTGGTAGTATGTAGTAGGGGGTTTGGTATAGGGATTTTGCCTTACCCAAGTAGGAGGTGGTTAAATTTTGAGGCCATTGCTTTCATGTCTGATGCTGGAGTTTGAAATTCACAGAGCAAGGAGTCAAAAGTGAACACAAAGGTAAAGTGGTGGAGAGCAAAGATAAGCTGGAACCCAGGAACACAAGTTAGGTGAAGTAGAATCCTCATCAGTTCTCATTGCCTCCAACTTCATGATGTTGGTGTTCTGCAGGTGAAGCTGCTGCCCTTTGTCATGGAGTAAACACATCTGTCCCAGAAATCAAAGAATTTGTAGGAGGAAAGTGGAGTAATTGCGTGCCTGGCTGCTGCCCCATGATAGCAAGGGAAACCAGCAGATAGTGATACCATGTGTGATCTACAAGAGTACCTACCTCAGTTCGAGTGTAAAGAGCAAAATGGCTGCTGCTTCACTTCAGCTCTCCAAATCATGCATGAAAATATTCCTGTGTCTCATGTAACCAGAAACTTGTGAGGAAGAGAATCCTGGGAAATGTAGTTTAGGCCAGCCATGGTGGCACATAACAAAGCCACCACAGGTGACCATTAGAATGTTCCTCTCAGATTTTTTTTTTTTTAAGATTTTTTATTTATTTTTGACAGAGAGAGAGAGAGAGAGAAAGAGAGCACAGGCAGACAGAGTGGCAGAGGGAGAAGCAGGCTCCCCGCGGAGCAAGGAGCGTGATGTGGGACTCGATCCCAGGACGCTGGGATCATGACCTGAGCCGAAGGCAGCTGCTTAACCAACTGAGCCACCCAGGCGCCCCCCTCTCAGATCTTTGACTGTGGAGAGTAACTGACTGATGGCCCCAGCTGCTGTTTTCTGAAATCCATCACCACGTTTCTACTAAGGCCATGCCTCCCACAGGCTGCCCCCAGCCAGTGACCAAGACAGCAGGGGTATGAAAGCAGCTCATTCCTGGGGACTCTGGAGTCCTCTGACAGGCAGCCTTGGCTCAAGGATGTCCTCACTGAACCTTCCCTAGAACTGCACTGCAGTCTAACCTGTGTCCCCACAACCATCCAGCCTTCCTTCCCTCCCTGTCTCCTTCCCTTGGGGTCCGACCTGAATCACTGTCTGACAGCTCTTCTAACCTCCCTGTTTCCCTCCCATGTTCTCTCACAGATGTTTCCTGTAATACATTTCTGGCATTTCTAATGTCTAATTTCTATGCCTGTTTTTGGTGTCTATTTCTCAGAGGACCCAGTCTGACAGCTGTCTTCTTAAGATGTCCCTTTAACATCATCCTGGAAATTCCCTTCACCTTCTCTTTTGGTAGATCACTTGTTTCTTGGATCCCAGATCTTCTTTTTTGATTTACTTCCTTTTTTGGTGGAATGCATCCTCCACATGGGAGGTAAAATTGTTGAAACCTTGCATGACTGAAAAGTTTGTTTTAATCTTACCCTTGAGGGATGATTTGGCTAGGTATGGAATTCTAGTTTGAAAATAATTTTTCATTAGAATTTTAAGCACATTCTCCATTGGCTCATAGTTTTCAGTGTAAAAGTCAAGAAACATAATACCACTTTTGATTCCTGATGCTTTGCATGTGATCAGTTTTTCTCTGTAGAAGGTTTTATGATCTTACCCTTGATGTTCAGAAATTTCATGCTAC
Source organism: Meles meles (assembly GCF_922984935.1). NCBI lineage: Eukaryota > Metazoa > Chordata > Mammalia > Carnivora > Mustelidae > Meles > Meles meles. The sequence goes on from NC_060067.1 coordinate 149,671,811, forward strand.
TATGCCATGCTTGTGTGTGTGTGTGTGTGTGTGTTTCCTTTATTGTGCTGGGTGCTCAGTGGATCCCATCACTGAGGAGGCACTTGTCCATTAGTTCTTGAAGGTGCTCTTATGTTCTTTCATATTTTTCCTCTCTGTTCTTTCTGAGTTCACGTTTGTTACCTGTGATACCGCCTTGCATTGAGCCACTGATTTTCTTTTCTTTTTTTTTTTTTTTAAGATTTTATTTATTTGGCAGAGAGATTACAAGTAGGCAGAGAGGCAGGCAGAGAGAGAGAGAGGGAAGCAGGCTCCCTGCTGAGCAGAGAGCCTGATGTGGGGCTTGATCCCAGGACCTTGAGATCATGACCTGAGCTGAAGGTGGAGGCTTTAACCCACTGAGCCACCCAGGTGCCCCGAGCCACTGATTTTCTATCTCTTTTGTTTTCTTGTCTTCCAAGCAGATCGTTAATTGTTAAAAATTTTAAAAACTTTTGCTCCCCTATATACAACCATAGATATCCATGGTGGTACATATCCATGACAGTTGACCCATTTTAAATGACATACAATTAATATCTGTCATCTCTCCATGTTTGGAATATTTTCAGAGGCAGTTTCCTGTACAGTGTAAATTTGGTTTTGGATTACTGTAGTTATATGGCTAAAATATAGATAAGAGATCATTCAAGATAAGGCTGAAGAGGTTAGCAGAGACCAGATCACGCAGGGTCTTATCAACTGTATTAAGGATTGTGGATTTATTCTCACTGAAATAAGAAGCTAATGAAAGGTTTTCATCTTTACATTTTTATGAAATGACTCTGCTGCTAATCTAAGCTTAGACTGGAGGAGGACAAGTGACTCTGGCAAGACTAGTTAAGAGGCCATTAATAATAATCCTGTGTGGCAGATAGTGTTGATTACCTATGCAGCATTCCTCCATCTTCTTCTCTGCCAGCAGAGACCACTTTCCACCGTAAAAATAGAAAATGCCTGATTCCCCGTTTTCACTTTCCTTTCAGTTAGTACTTAGACATGTGATCCAGACATGGCCAATGGGAAATCTGATAGCTTCTGGAACATATTTTCCTTCATAATTAAAAGAGGAGAAAGCCTTTTTGGACATGTTGTGTGAGAACATGATGCTTGCAGCTGCTGCAGACATCATGGACGCACAAAACATGACAGAGCAGAAAGGTCTGGGTCTTTTTTTTTTTTTTACTTTAAATTTTTATATTGAAACAGTAAACCCCAATATCATAAGTGAAAAACTCCCTGAATTTACACTAGCTGAGCATACCTATGTAACCAGCAGGCAAATAAAAATCCAGAAACCCTCTTTGTTTCCTTTATGCTCCTTTAATGCTAATCACTATTCTGACTTCTAACAGTATAGATTACTTTCATCTGCGTTTATTAAATTTTTTTTGTTTTTATTTTGTGATGTTTTACTTTATAAAGATGGAATCATATTGTGCATATATATATATATATATATATATATATATATATATATATTTTTTTTTTTTTTTTTTTTTTTTTTTAAGTGAGCTCTACACCCAACGTGGGGCTTGAACCGTGAGGTCAAGAGTGGCTTGCTCTTCAGACCAGGCCAGCCAGTCACCCTGTGCCTATACTTTTTTGTGTCTGGTTTCTTTTACCCAACATGTTTGTGAGAGTCATCCATATAATATAGTTGGGTAGTTATAGATTATTTATTCTCATTGGCTAAAGAATATTCCATTTGGTGACTTCATTCCAGTTTATCTATTTGACTATTGGTCTGTATTTGAATAGTCTGGCTATTAACAATTAGTGCTCCTGTAAACATTTGAGTGTATACTTTTGAACATCTATATGCATTTCTGTTGGGTATATACCTCTTTGATTTGTAGTGGTATTTTTATATATATTTTCAAGATAGGTGTCCCTTGCTGATATAGGCATAATATTTCCCATTCTGTGGCTTGTTTTTTGCACTTTATTTATTGTGTCTTATAATGAACAAAAGCTCTTAATTTTAAGATAGCTGATCAATATTTATTGATTAGTGTGCTTTGTGTCCTGTTTAAGAAAATTTTATCTCCTTTAAGGTTACATGTTTTATTTTCTTCTGGAAGCTTCTGACATTTTACCTTTGACATTTAGATCAAAATCCATCTGGAGCTCATTTTTGTTTATGGTGAGAAATGTAAGCATCAAGATTATTATGGGTTTTTTCCCCCTTCAAATGGAAGCCTTAATTATCCAGCATCATTATTTGAAGAGAGCATCTTTCCTCTGTTGCACCAGAGTATCATCTCTGACAGTAATCAAATGACTGCAAATGTGTGGGTCTGTTTCTGAAGTCTTTTCGCTGTTCCATTGGGGGGTCTATTACTCTATATTTGCACTAATTCCATGCTCTTTTAGTTACAACTTTATACTGATCTTATATCCAGTGATCTTGTTAAATTTTCTTATTAATCCTAATCGTTTATAGATTTTTTTGGATTTCTAGATGTGCAGTCATATAATTTACAAATGTTATTTTTTTCTTCCCTTACCATCCTTTTTCATCCTATCTCCTCCCTCCTATTCCTCTCGCCTTCATTTCCTTCCATTTTCCTTGCAGTATTTCCCTGCTTGACACCTCCAGTACAGTGTTAAATAGAAGTGGTGATAATATTGTTTTGTTTCTTTTCTTTTTTAAGATTTTTATTAATTTATTTATTTGACAGACAGAAATCACAAGTAGGCAGAGAGGCAGGCAGAGAAGGGGGAATCAGGCTCCCTGCTGAGCAGAGAGCCCGATGCGGGGCCTCAGGACCCTGAGATTACGACCCGAGCCGAAGGCAGAGGCTTAACCCACTGAGCCACCCAGGCACTGCTTGTTTTGTTTATTTTCATCGGAAAAGTTTTCAGGGTTTCACCATTGTATATGAATGCTGTAGGTTATTTGTTTGAAAGATGCTATTTTTCATATTAAGGAAATTGCATTCTGTTCTTATTTGCTAAGAATTTTTAAATTTAAAATGGGTATTGAATTTTTCTAATGTTTTTTGCATTTGAAATATAATTTTATGATTTTTCTCCCTTCTATTAGCAAAGTCAATTATATTAATTTTTAAATAACAATCTAAAATGTTATTTTGCATATACTAAATATAAAATTGTTTGACCTGTTTCTTTTTACTTTCTAAAAATGTGGTTATTAGAAATTTTTAAATTATGTATGTGGGTCACATTTGTGGCCCACACTAATTTTCTACTGGGCAGTGCTGCTCTTGATATTTTCTCTCTCTAGAAAAGAGTTTGCTTTTTCCTGGGCTAGATAGAGCAGCTTTACTCCTTTCAGTCTCCAAGTTGAATTGAGGCTTTGTTGCAATTTGGGTAAGGTTCTGCCTACCTCTGTTCTTTAATACTCTTACATCACAGCTGTGCCTGAAACTCTTAAAGTTTCTTATTTTGTCTTTTCTGAAAGACTACTAATAATAGCTCCTCATGTTTCTCTGACTTCAAGAAGCAGCTCTCTGCCTGGACAAAACCACAGTTCTTAGCATCTTGCTCATCCCAGAATCTATAAATGCTACCAGCGCCCCCCCCCCCCCCCAACCATAGTTGAAGTGGGTACAGAGAGGCAGGAACCTCACAGGTTTTCTCCTCCCCAGGATCCTGGCCTCCTCTAGTCCTCTTTGCTTCAGCAGCTCTCTGGTAACTCTAAAATAATGACTGTATTTTACCTATATAGTTATTTTCAGCAGGAACATTGATCTGCTACAAGCTGCCATTCTCTTCTGTTTAAAAGAGACACTTTTAAAAGTCCAGACCTTTCTCATGTGACTTCTGTGGTGGAATCTTTCTGTCTTGCCTTGCTTTCTGTAGGTCCTTCACTGATCCCTTCAGAAGTTGCCTCTTAAAAAGGAGGTATATAAAATTTTGAGTCATCAGCATATAGCCACTTTAGGTATCTGAAGTCATAGGTCTGGATATGATTATGTTGGACAATTTTTGATGTTTTATGAGTCTGAATGAAAGGCAGAGACTGTGAGTGAATACACTGGACCACATTTTGCAAGTTTGCTCTCTGTGTAATATGATACCCGGCCACCTAATAAGAATAAAAATGAGTGAGGTGAATATAATTAGAAACAAAAATCAATAAGGATCCATAAATATACTTTCTAATACACTTCTTGATTAGAGTAATTTGAGTCATCAGCATATAGCCACTTGAGGTATCTGAAGTCATAGGTCTGCATATGATTATGTTGGACAATTGTGGATTCTGTTGTGAGACTAGCTTTAGGACTGAACTATGAGGAATATAACAGTTAAGGAACAGACAAGGAATCTCCACAAAGACCCAAAAAAAAAAAAAAAATGAGAAAGGTAGTAGGAATATCTGAAGAAGGTGACATCACAGAGGCCATGAGAACATTTCAACAAGGAGGTTGCATCAAGTTATATAGAAAGGATAAGAAGTTTCAAACTGAAAAGTGTCCCATGGATTGAGCAATAATGACACTTATTAAATATTATAACACTCCTCTGGGAAAGATTAAAAATGATACAGTAATAAAGTTATCCTGCTTTTATTTTTTAACTTTAAAAATTTTTTAAAGATTTTATTTGTGTGTGTGACAGAGAGCACAAGCAGGATAAGCAGCGGGCAGAGGGAGAAGCAGGCTCCCTGCTGAGCAAGGAGCCCAATGAGGGGCTCAATCCCAGCACCCCAGTATCATAACCTGAGCTGAAGGCAGATGCTTAACTGACTGAGCCACCCAGCCATCCCTATCCTACTTTCATTTTTGATTTCCAAAAAGACACACTTTTATCTATTGCTATCATTTCTTGATAATTCATTAGTTAGATAAGACTTTTAGCCTTTCTTTACAACTGAAACATAAACTAAAATGGAAGCATAATTTTAGTATGTATATATGCATATATTTATATTTACTGGTTTTCTTTTTAATGTTAGTTAAGTCTGGTTAACTTGGCTTCTCAAGTTTTGTTGTTGTCCAAAAATTTTCTGCAGTTTCTTCTTAACGTTTCTTTACCATTTTGGGCTTTTGATGAAATTATTGTTTTTAAATGACATTAGTTTCAAATTTATTTAGAATTATTCATGCAAATTAGTAGAACGCTCTACTAGTTCTTTTGTTTGCATTAAGCTCTTCTCTCTCTCTCTCTCTCTCTCTCTCTTTTTAAACAGGGTACTTTAAAACCAATTAAGCTATTTAACCATAACTCTCTAGGAACTCATTCTGGAGTAAATTTGTCTGCGTAGAAATTTTTCTGACTTAGGATCCAAAATGAATGTCTTGACAATCTGTAGCAAGGTGACTGGTTTTAACCTCAAAATTACCTTCTTACATAGTTGCCTTCTTCACTAGGGCAAAAAGTTTGCTTTCCATACTGAGCTTTTCCAGTCAGATTCTCTCTTTCTTGTTAGGCTGCTTTTGTGGTTATTCTTACTTTTAGCACATTTGGAACTTCTGGGGTTATATTAGACTTTTTTTTCTCTACAAGTAGGTCATCATTGCTGTTAACTGGGTCTATTCCTTCATAAGTGAAAGGATGGTTAAAATTCTAGAATCTGCTACTTTGTGTGTTGACAGTTCTTTTTTTTTTTTTTTTTAAGATTTTATTTATGTATTTGATAGGCAGAGAGGCAGGCAGAGAGAGAGAGAGAGCTGGAAGCAGGCTCCCCGCTGAGCAGAGAGCCCGATGCGGGGCTCGATCCCAGGAACCCGGGATCATGACCTGAGCCGAAGGCAGAGGCTTCAACCCACTAAGCCACCCAGGCGCCCCGTGTTGACAGTTCTTGTTGAGATTCTATAGAATTTTATCAAGTCACAGCCATGGTTAATGAAGGAGGAAAAGATAGTGAGAGTGGAGAGTAGAGGACAACTTTATCAAAACAACTATCGAGTAGTTATTCCTTATTTCATTAATTTTCCAGGGATATGTGATTATCAATAGTAAAGGACAGATGAACAGTTTTGTATTTAATATTTCACATGATTTTTATTGATAAGTGACTTTTTTTTTAAATGTAAGCTTTGTTTATGGTGGAGTTAAGCAGTATATCCTTGGAGGGGTACATCTGCTCTTAAACAAATTGTAGCCAGAGTAGAAGAAATTACTTAGACTGGTGATCAGAAGCAGAAGATCCCAGAGCCAGGCCAAGAGATACCTAGAGAATCTCTAATGGATTGTATTAACACACAGTTTTTTACCATTGTAGACTTTGCACCACAGCAGCTAGTATCAAGGAAGGAATATTAAGGAAAGATGGTGGCTCCTGGTCAGAGGTAACTTAGTAGGCTTTGGGCTGGCAGTAGTGCTGATGTTGTGGTCCATTACATGGCTCATCCTGCCACTAGGTGGAATACCTACCTACTATAGTTGCCTCTAACACACATATTTAAGAAGTAACTAATTAAAGATCATGGTCAAATAATGAAATTAAATGTGGTTAAAAATATTTATGTATTTGTTTGACACCTGGGTGGCTCTGTTGGTTAAGCGTCTGCCTTCAGCTCAGGTCATGATCCCAGGGTTCTGGAATCAAGCCCTGCATTGGGACCCCTACTCAGCCAGGAGTCAGCTTCTCCCTCTCCTACTGTCACTTCCCTTGCTTGTGTTCTCTCACTCTCTCTCTCTGTCAAATAAATAAATAAAATCTCTAAGAAAATATTTATTTATTTGAGAGAGCATGGGCAAAGAGCAGGATGGGAGGAAGAGGGACAAGCAGACCCTATATGAGCACAGAGCCCAACATGGAGCTCAATCCCAGGACCCAAGAGTCAGATGCTTAACTGATTGAGCCACCCAGGTGCCCCAAAATGAAATGTTGAAGAAATATTTATTTCAAATTAACATTAGGAATTGTCTCAGTTTGTTATATCTGTTTGGGTTAGTTATAAACTCGTAAAACCCTAGACATTTTCTAACGTGGAATTTTCATTAGTCATATAAATTTTCAATATTCATTATTCATCTGATGCCCATATGTATTAGTTTTCTGTTTCTGTGTAACACATTGCCACAAATTTAGTGGGTAAAACACACATACTTAACTATCTCACGGTTTCTCTGAATGAGGAGTCTAGGCATATCTTAACTGCATCGTCTGCCTGGGATCTTTCAAGGGCTGTAGTTAAGATGTGCCAGGGCTATGGTCTTATCACAGGCTTGACTTGGGAAGGATCTCCTTCCAAGTTCACTCAGGTAGATGTATTTTTAAGCACATAACTTCAAGTATTTAACTTTGCATTAGTAAGTCTTAACTTTATTAATCTTTAAATTTATCTATACCAAGTTACTGCTTATTTTCTGTGTAATTTTGAACTCTTAACTATCTTTAGTAAACCATTTTATTTGTGTACAAAACTATATAAACTATAATATTATGTAAAGTTTAAAAGTCTTAAAACGTTAAATATAAATAGATATTGTGGTCAGGGTCATTAGGTAAAATCATTAGATAAAACCCAGAATTCAATAATAGACTGTATCAAAGAACTGTTTTGAGAGGAAATTGATTTGGCAAGTTGGGGGTCCCTGGTGACCTTGACCAGACTGGTCAAAGATTGGTTTCAATGGTAGGGACAAAATTCATGTTGGAGGGGGATAAAAATAACTAGCAGGTAAAAAAATAAACAAAATAAACTTTTTAAAAGGAGTTTTTCAATAAAAGGGAACAGAGAATTGTGACGATAAGTGGAGGAAGACATAGGATTAAGAAAGGGTTTTATTTTTAATTTTTAAAATGACAAATATTGTGGCATGTTCAAATGCGGCTGACAGTGACCCAGTGGAGAAGAGAATATGATTTGGAGAGAGAATGTTTATTAGGGAGCAGAGTCTTTGGTTGGGAAAATCTTTGCAAAAGGATCTTTTGGCAAATGGAAGAACTGGCCTCAGGAAAGTCGGGGAGCAGTTTTTTGTTTTTTTTTTTTTACTTTTTACTGTGTAACAGCTGATGGGAAGATGCTTTTTTTTTTTTTTTTTTCTGATTGTCTCTGTTTTCTTAATGAAATAAGATATTACCTCAGAGAGAGAAGATTAGAGGAGGTGTTAGGATTTGAGGAGAAAATCCCAGAGACAGTGAAACCAAATTTTCTGAAGAGATATATAGTAGGAATTTTGCATGGTGCTAAATATATACTTGAATGGATACTTGTCGTCTTGAATTAAAGTGAGAACCAGTTAGCATGGTTGATTATTTTTCTTAATAGGTATAGAATAAGCAGAGAGTTGGATTTAACCAGGATTGTTATATTCCTTAAAAAAAAGAAGAAAAAGCAGTGACAGAGGGACATTTAACTTAAGTGTATAAAGAGATTGATTATCATGATGAGCTATTAGATGTCATTGAGATAAAGTGGGAACTAAGATTGAATGGATTAATGGACAGTTAAAAAAGTAGGTGGAATCAATAGTATAGCGATTTTGCTGGGGGTAATACTATTGCCATGGGGATCACTAGAGAAAGGCAGTAACTTAGGAGTCTGGAGCTGGGGATATTTTAAGTCAACATTTCAGCTATATTGCAGCCATTGCTCACGATCAAGTACAGAATATGACTATGGAGGCATAACTAAGGCAGAAATCAGAACTATTGGAAGTGAAGAAGTTGAGGAAAGGAGAATCCAGATTGTTAAATGGATTATCTCCATGGATGTAGAAATCACCAAGAAGGATGAGTCTATTAGTGGAGGAAAGGAGTACTACCAATGAGATACTAAATTCAGGTACTAAAACTTTCTGAAAATTTTTCCTCCCCCAGCCACCATCAAATTAAAAATAGCTTTTTAAATAAGGTAAATACATGTTTATTAAGAAAAACATAGGTAAGGGGCACCTGGGTGGCTCAGTCAGTTAAGCGGCTGCCTTCAGCTTAGGTCATGATCCCATGGTCCTGGGATCAAGACCCATATTGGGCTCCCTGCCAGCAGGGACTCTGCTTCTCCCTTTCCCTCTGGCTGCCGCTCCCCCTCCTTTGCGCTCGCGCGCTCTCTCTGTGTCAAATAAATAAAATATTTTTTAAAAAATTGAAAAAAAGGGGCGCCTGGGTGGCTCAGTGGATTAAGCCGCTGCCTTCGGCTCAGGTCATGATCTCAGGGTCCTGGGATCGAGCCCCGCATCGGGTTCTCTGCTCTGCAGGGAGCCTGCTTCCTCCTCTCTCTCTGCCTGCCTCTCTGCCTACCTCTCTGCCTACTTGTGATCTCTCTCTCTGTCAAATAAATAAATAAAATCTTTAAAAATAAATAAATAAATAAATAAAAATTTTAGAAAAATTGAAAAAAAAAAGAAAATAGTCCATATTCTCACCATTATATATATTGTCTATTTGTATTTTGGTGAATATCCTTAGACTTTTCTCTATCCATACAGAAATAATGTATAAAAAATATGAGTTATAAGAGTTATTTAGTACTTTGGTTTTTTAAATTAACCAGAGATAGCTGCAAATAACTGCAAACATGTTTAGAGATACAGCATTTTTACTTGTTGCTATAAGATATTCCAGGATATGGACCATTTTTTTATTTAACTACTCTGTTTTACTAGTGCTGTATAACAAATAACCTAAAACTTAGTGGTATTAAACAATAGTAATCATTTATATTTTTCGTGATTTCCATTCAGGAATTTGAAAAGATCTTGGCTGTCCATTTCTCTCTAATAGTCTCTCATGCAGCTATAGTCCTATGTCAGTTAGGCTGACCGAGACTGGAGAATCAATCCACTTCTAAGGTTGTTCACTCATGTGGCTGGCAGGTTGGGTCTAGGTTTGTCTCCACTTGGACCTCTCCTGGGGTCTTCTTGAGTGTCTTCATGTTATGGTAGCTGTTTCTCCCAGAAGGAATGGCACAACAGAAGCTGTAGTGCCTTTTATGATATACCTGCAAAGTCTCTCATTTTCACTTGTAACATACTCTGTTGGTTGCAAAAGCCAACCCTAACCCATTGTAGGAAGAGACTAGTCAAGAGCATAAATCACCAGGGTAGTTAAATGGTAGTTATTTAACTTATTTGCAATTATAAATATTATATATATATATATAATCCTTGTGCCATTAAGTATTTCCCTATAGTTCCAGAAGTGAAGTTACTCTGTTAAGGAATAGTTATATTTAAAATTTTGATAGGTATTACCAAATTTCTCTTCAGAAAGGTTATACCTATTTAATTTCCATATAACTCCATGAGAGTATATTTCTCCTACCCTCACCAGTAATTGTGTTCTTAATTTTAATCTTTACCAATATGATAGATGTTTTTTGTTTTTTTTAAGATTTTATTTATTTATTTGACAGACAGAGATCATAGGTAGGCAGAGAGGCAGCCAGAGAGAGAGGAGGGGAAGCAGGCTCCCTGCTGAGCAGAGAGCCCGATGCGGGGCTCGATCCCAGGACCCTGGGACCATGACCTGGGCCAAAGGCAGAGGCTTTAACCCACTGAGCCACCCAGGTGCCCCTGATAGATGTTTTTTTTAATTTAAATTCAAAGCCAACATATAGTACATCATTAGTTTCAGATGTAGTGTTCAATGATTCATCAGTTGTGTCTAATACCCGTGCTCATTACATCACCTGCCCTCCTTAATGCCCGATACCCAGTTACCCCACCCCTCCACCCACCTCCCCTTCCACAACGCTCAGTTTGTTTCCCAGAGTCAGGAATTTCTCGTGGTTTTTTCTTCCTCTCTGATTTCTTCTCATTCAGTTTTCCCTCCTTTCCCTATGAGCCTCTGTGCTATTTCTTATATTCCACGTATAAGTGAAACTCCATGACAATTGTCTTTCTCTGATCAACTTATTTCACTTAGCATAGTACCCTCCATTTCCATCCACTTGAGTGTAAATGGTAGGTGTTCATCCTTTCTGATAGCTGAGTAATATTCCATTGTATATATGAGCCACGTTTTCTTTATCCATTCATCTGTTGAGGGACATCTTGGCTCTTTCCACAGTTTGGCTATTGTGGACATTGATGCTATGAATGTTGGGGTGCAGGTGTCCCTTCTTTTTACTACATGTGTATCTTTGGGGTAAATAACCCAATAGTGCAGTTGCTGGGTCATAGCTTAGCTCTGTCTTAACTTCTTGAGACACCTCCATACTATTTTCCAGAGTGGCTGTACCAGCTTACATTTCTACCAACAGTGTAAGATGTTTTATTTATATATTTAACTTGTATCTATTTAATTATTGAGATTGAACAATTTCCTTGTGTTTGTCGGCCCATTGCCTTTCTCGTTTTTGTGTGTATAGACTGTACATGGTGTATGTCAATTTTTTAAATTTTGTGTTGATTTTTTTCCTTAAAATTATTTATCTATTCCTTTAAGAGAGGAAGAGAGTTGGGGAGGAGAGACAGAGGGAGAGAAAGAGAGAGAATCTTAAGTAGCTTCCATACCCAGCATGGAGCCCAGTGTAGGACTCAAGTCTCACAACCCTGAGATCATAACCTGAGCTGAAATCAGGAGTTGGATGCTGTTAAGTCCTGGGTGACTGAACCACCTAGGCACCCCTCAAGATTATTTCTCAGATATCATTCCTTTGTTGTGAAATTCAGGTGTTTTTCTTCCCTTCTCAGTTAACTTTTTGTATTCTTTATTTTTAGCCTTACAGAAGTTTTTGATGTTCATTATAGTTAAATTTATATTCTTCCTTCATCAATGGTTTGGAAGGTGAACCCTACCAGAAGATTGTAAACATGATCTTGTATATTTTTTCTAATACTACTTGTATAGATACTTAATTCTTTAATAATTTACTTTTAACTTTAGTATAAAGTTAAAATCTAAACTTTTTATCAAATAACCAGTTGTTGCCATGCAAGTTTTTGAAAACCATCTTTTCTTCACTGTAGCTGTTAGTTTTTCTACTTTATATCCATTCTCCCTAACCTTTATTCTTATAGAACTCCGATTTTATTCAGCTCCTACCTTCCAGAAAGTAGCCATGTACTGTCACCATCCCCATACCCAGGGGGTGAGTACTAATTGAGCCAAACCAATCATGGTGGTCCCACTCCTCTTCTGATGATTAAGTGAAGGATGAATATTTAACAAGAGCTTCTGAGAAGGTGTGCTTTATTCTTAAAAAAAGACCCAAGAGGCGAGTGGTATTTACTTTCCACCTCTGGTGGAGTGCTGCAGCCATCAAGTGACTACTACAAGGGAAGCCAGCTTGGGCATAATGCTAATCCACCTGGAAGAATGAAAAGATGAAAGGAACAATTAGAGAGCATCCTTGAGATTTTAAATTAACATAAATGACTTTGTTAACTCTGACATTCCTGTTGTGTGAGATGCTGAATTTCCTCATTGTTTAAGTGTCATTGAGTTAGATTTTATGCTCCCTGCAGCCAAAAGCATCCTGACTAGTCCACCTATTGATAATTAAATGCAGTATCATACCTTTATTTAATAACAATAACACTTTATACTAGATTTCACTATGTAGAATTATCAGCTGTACTCCATGCCCCTATTTTTCTCTTTCAGATTGTAACTTTTCCTATCCTCCACTTTTTTCCCCCAGAAAAACCAAAGAATTGATTTAATATTTATAGCTTTACTTTTGGGTTTTGTTTTGTTTTGTTTTAAAACATGTGGAGCCCAACATGGGTCTTGAATTCAAGACCTTGAGATCAAGACCTGAGCTGAGATCAAGAGTCAGACACTTAACTGAATGACCAGGCGCTCCCCCCTCTGTTTTCACTTTGATTTCATCTGTCAAGTATATTTTTACCATTTGCTTGTATTTAGAATATTTCTTAATCACTGTGTTAAAACACAGATTTGCCTATTATAGATGATATATAGTCAGCTTTTTGATATGTAATTCATATACCATACAGCTAATCAATTTAAGATGTATAACCATTGGTATTTAGTGTGTTCATGGAGTTGTACAACCATCACCAGTTTTAGAACATTTTTATTACCCCAAAGGCGGTAAATAGTCACTTCCAACACCCCCTGCCACTACTCAGCCCTAAGCAATTACCAATCTACTTTCTATCTGTATGGATGTACTTACTTTGGGCATTCATATAAATGGAATCATAGAATGTAGTCCTTTATGACCAGCTTATTTTACTTATTTTCAGGGTTCATCTGTGTTATGCATATATCAGTGCTTCACTTCTTTTTATTGCCAAATTATATTCCACTGTATGGGTATATCCTGTTTTGTTTATCCATTCAGCAACTGCAGGCCATTTAGGTTGTTTACATCTTTTGACTATTATGAATCATGCTGTTGTAAACATTTGTGTACATGTTTTTGGGTGAACATATGTTTCCATTTCTTTGGGGTATATATTCGAGGGTAGAGTTGCTGAGTCATATGGTAACTATGTTTAATCACTTGAGGAGCTGTGAAATGATTTTCCAGAGTGGTGGCACCATTTTACACTCCCATCAGCAGTGTTTTAGGCTTTCGATATCACTACATGATTTGGGGTTTTTTTTTTGAGTTGGAGTTTTTGTGTGGTAAAATTTAAAAAATTACAATTTTAATCATTCGTAAGTACAGTTCTGTAGCATTAAGTGCATTGTTGTGCAACCATCACCACCGTCATCCACCTCCACAAGTTTTTTTTATCTTCCCAAACTGAAACTCCATACGCATTAAACACTAACACTCCATTCCCCTCTCCCTGCAGCCCCTGGCAACTGCCATTCTACTCTCAGTCTCTGAGTTACACTACACTAGCTAGATCCCTTTTGCGAGAGAAATCATGCAGTATTTTTTCCTTTGTGATTGGTACATTTCACTGGTAATAATATCTTCAAGAGAACCCTTTTTTTTAAAAGAGGTTATTGTTAAGTAGTCTCCATACCAAACATGCAGATCAAACTCACATTCCTGAGATCAAGAGTTTCATGCTATGCAGCCATCAAAAGAAATGAAATCATGCCATTTGCGACGACGTGGATGGAACTAGAGCGTATCATGCTTAGTGAAATAAGTCAATCGGAGAAAGACAACTATCATATGATCTCCCTGATATGAGGACATGGAGAAGCAACATGGGGGGTTAGGGGGATATGAGAAGAATAAATGAAACAAGATGGGATTGGGAGGGAGACAAACCATAAATGACTCTTAATCTCACAAAACAAACTGGGGGTTGCTGGAGGGAGGTGGGATTGGGAGAGGGGGAGGGGGCTATGGACATTGGGGAGGGTAAGTGCTATCGTGAGTGCTGTGAAGTGTGTAAACCTGGCGAGTCACAGACCTGTACCCCTGGGGATAAAAATACATTATATGTTTATTAAAAAAAAAAAATTTGGAAGGGGAGGCGAACCATAAGAGACTATGGACTCTGAAAAACAACCTGAGGGTTTTGAAGGGTCAGGGGTGGGAGGTTGGGGGAACAGGTGGTGGGTAATGGGGAGGGCACGTTTTGCGTGGAGCACTGGGTGTTGTGCAAAAAGAATGAATACTGTTACGCTGAAAAAATAAATAAAATGGGAAAAAAAAAAAAAAGTTTCATGCTCCACCAACTGAGCCAGCCAGATGCCCCGAGAATCTGAGTTTTATATGTTTGTTTGTTTGTTTGAAGAGTTTATTTATTTATTTGACAGACAGAGATCACAAGCAGGCAGAGAGAGAGGAGGAAGCAGGCTCCCTGCTGAGCAGAGAGTCCAATGCGGAGCTCAATCCCAGTACCCTGGAATCATGACCTGAGCCGAAGGCAGAGGCTTTAACTCACTGAGCCACCCAGGTGCCCCGAGAACCTGAGTTTTTTTAAAGGCAGTGTTTGATGCATGCCCACATCTTTTATGAACTTATTTTATATTTTCTGTATACCATCCTGCCATGTCCTTTTAAAAAACTATTAGTACATATAATACTATTTACCTTTTTCCTCTCTAAAGATTTTGAAATTGAAATTCTATTTTTAATTCTATTATTATTCTTTTTATAATTCCCTTCATGTCCTATGTGTCTATGTTTATGTGTAGGATATAAATGAAATGGTATGATTAGTGGGGAATTCTTTCCTACGCATATTTCATTTAATTCATGTTTTATTTGTATAAGATGGGATTTCAGATAAAATTATTACTACTAAATTATTATCTTTATATAATGTAAAACACAGTATGTTTTTAAAAGCACAGTCCCTGGGATCACACTACCTGTTTGAATCTCAGTTCTGCAACTTACCAGCTGTGTGACTTCACTGAAATTACTTAAACTTTCTGAGTCTCGATTGTCTCATTTGTGACATAAGGATAATCATATTACCTGCCTCATTGCTAGGATTAAGTAATTAATATACTTATTGCACTTAGAACATTACTTGGCACATAATAGTGCTAGGTAAGAACTTGCTGCTATTACTATCATTAGCATTCTCTTTGAGAAATTATTATTGACATTTACATTTTATTTTATAAGCATGTTGATTTATTCTTTTCGACTATTTTTGTTGTTGTTTCTTCCTCACTGCCAGTATTTTTATTATAATTTCTTTCTTGAAGTCTTACTATCATGTTTAAATCCTATTTTTTTCAGGCATGTTCTGTCTTACTTGCCACTGTATTTTTTGTTTATTTGTTTTCAGTCCCTAGAACATTGTTTGGCACATAACAGTTGCTCAGTAAAGATTTGATGTGTGTAGAGCCCTTGCATATCTGTTAAGCTTTGGTAAAAAGGTGGGCTAGAGAGAGACTGCATGGCAAGAAGAGGAAAAAGAGACTTACTTCCTTGTCTTTGTGTCCTGTTTGCTTTCCATCATCTTAGCAGTGTTTCTTCACAGCAGCACTTACTTCCCATAGCTATACCTGAGTCCATTTTGTGGTTTTTCTAACTCACTACCAGCTTAGTGAAGCCCATGTCAGAAAAGACAGCACCATAAGCCACTTGGCTCCCACTCCTCAAGACTTCTGTATACCAGCCCCACGGGGCACCTCCTTCAAGGACAACAGCATCAGCCAAACAGCTCCCTCCTGCTACAAAATCTTGGTATAACTTTCAGTACACTGAAGCACTTAAGATACGCTAGGAAAATAACATTGAGTCTACCAGAAATAATGGTTACATTTGTCAAAAGCATTCTGTTAGTAAGGAGTTGAATTTAGAATCTTGATTTTATTTTTTGTTCGTTGTTGAAGTTCATTATAGTACATTTACCTTGAGAATAGTTTCTTCTTTCACCCAGAAGATCTTTCTTCCTTCTCTGAACTCCTGTAGTTCTCTGAACTACAAATATTTATTATAATAGTTTACTTTACCTGCTATAACAAATTAACACACAGGTAGTAGCTTAAAACAACACAAATTTGTTACATTACAGTTCTAGAGGACCTTAAGTCCAAAAATGGGTCTTACGAATTAAAATCAAAGTGTCAGCCAGCTGGCTTCTTTCCCCAGGATTTTTTTGAGGGAAACTATTCCTTGCCATGTCCAATTTCTAGAGGCTGCCTACTTTCCTTGACTTATGGTCACATCACTCCAACCTGTGCTTCCACCATCACATCTCCTCTTGTCTCCCTGCCTTCCTTTTATAAGGGACCTTGTGATTACATTAGGTCCACCTAGGAAGTCCCGGATAATCTTCTCTGAGGATCGTTAATGTAATTACATCTGCAAAGCCCTGTTTGCCGAGGAAGTTAAGATAACGATGCAGGTTTTGGGGGAAGGACAGGGACATCTTTGAGGTTCCATTATTCTGGTTATCATATCTTTCTTTTATTTAGAATCATTAAATGCCAGAGCTGGAAGGGACACTTGGATGATAACTTGTGCAATTCCTTTATTTTATACTTGAGGAAACTGACTGAAACAAATGAAGGTTGTTTGTCCACCTCTGAGCTTGTTTTAAGGTTAGGAAGAAGGCCTTATTCATGTTTTGTATGCTTAAATATACTTAGAAAAATACCTTGAACATTTTAAGTACTCAATAACTATTTGTTACCTAGTTGAGTAAAAGGCTAGTGATGGAAACCAGATATATCTGGTCCACTTTAAGTTGGTGCTAATGCAAATTTAATAAACAACAACAACAAAAACCACTGACTAAAAATACCACAAGAAGTAAAGATTTATTCATTCTTACATTCTGTAGTTAAAAGGAGATATCATTCAGTCTTAAAAATAATTACCCTTTTTAGGATTCCTTTTCTCTTGTCCACATCTCTACTTTTGTCAACCCACCTTTCTCCTCTATAAAAATGTGAATGAAAGAATGAAGAAAAAAGAAGGAGGGAAGGAAGGAAGAAGGGAAGGAGGTTGGGGGGAAGAGAGAAGAGAAAAATGAAAATGAAAGAAAAGAAAGAAGAGGAGAAAGGGAAGGGAAAGAAGAAGACACAGTGCTGTTCACGTAATTGTTTTGTAGAATAATGCATGGAATCCAGATTTAGATTCTTTGATACTGCTATTTGTCTGTGTTGATAGGTAAACCTAACTTTTTGGTGATGTGTATAGTTTATATGTGTTCAATAATTAAGGTAATTTAGAAATCAGTATTTATCTTTTAAAAATTACTTCATAACTTTAGAAGAACTTTTAGAAATTTAGGTTTACCTTTTGACTTTTGATTTTTTTCCCCTTGTTAAGAAAGGATTGTTTGATTAAAATAAAATTAAGAATTAAAAAAATGTATCTGGCATTTCTTATTAAAAATCTAGGTTTTAGATTTAGAGTATCATGCAGACTAGATAAATCACTGTTGTTCAAGAAACAAAGCTTTGATTTTTTTTAATGATTGTGTTTTTTGTTAATATTCTTATAATTTATATAGAATCTAATTTATTATTAAATGTGTTCAGGTATATTAGGTATGGTGCTTGAAATAAAGTATATCTGAAGCATAATGTTAGATTCTTTTCCTACTTACATCAACATGGTCTTCCGTTGGCTGTATACATGTATACATGTCTGATTTGAAACTTGTATGTTATGAAACTTGTATAACATACAAGTTTCTATAAACACTAAGACTGCTTACATCTATTTTTATTTTGTCTCCTAATGTGGTACATGTAGGGTGCTTATTAGCAAGTATAAAAATGGACCATGATGTAAAAGTGCCAAATAAGTGGTAATGGATTTTTATCATATTGTCATTCTCTCAATGAGCAAATGGTTAATTATAAGTCACCTTTAGAATGCGTTCATTATAGTATACTTATTGGGTGAAAACATAATCTGACTTCTGTTTTCTTGGCAGCAACTTGAATTGGTGGAACCAAGTGGCTGGATTCATGTACCCTTAACTGATAATCATAAGAAGCCAACTCGCACATTCATGATACAGATTGCAGTTCTAGCCAATCATCAAAATGGAAGAGACACCCACATGAGACAAATTAAAATATACACACCAGTGGAAGAGAGCTCCATTGGTAAATTTCCTAGATGTACAACTATCGATTTCATGATGTATCGTTCAATAAGGTGACCTTAACACAGAACAAAAGTCATTAAACATATCTTTGTTTTATCTCATCAGTAAATATTATATCTGGAATCTTTATTGAAAACATCAGTTATTTTGCAATTTTGTATGCATTGAAGAGTATTTTATTGTAACTTTAATAAATAGATTTTGGGTCATATAATTTTTATTTTCTTTAACATATAATGAAGTTCACATATTTTACATTATTAAAAAAGGATTTAAAGCGTATCATTAAATTTTTCATTATAACAAAAGAAAAACAATTGAACTGAAAATTTTAAGAGGTAACGTAGTTTTTTACCAACTAAGTGATTATTTCATATGGTGAACGTCCATTAGAGTAATGGTTTATTTCATGTTTGGAAACAATACTATGTTTTATCAATAAATACTATCTTTAATAGGCCAAAATTATT
The DNA here is from genome assembly GCF_922984935.1 of Meles meles. NCBI lineage: Eukaryota > Metazoa > Chordata > Mammalia > Carnivora > Mustelidae > Meles > Meles meles. The sequence continues at coordinate 149,690,632 of NC_060067.1, forward strand.
ATTTTTTTTTTTTTTCTAATAAGCTTCTAGAGGAAGCTTATTCTTTTAACACTGGGCCTTTTAAAAAACAATGTCAAAATAGGCTTAGCATTAGGTGTCTTATGAGAGCCATTCTGATTTGGAGAACATAGTTAATTGTGTTGTAATTACTTCCATGAAATACTTTTAATCCCAGGGTTCTCTGTATCCTGATACTGGGTCAGAGATTGCCAATATTATCTGCTATTTATCCCAGTTCTAGTGCTGCTTATAGAAGAGTTCAATTCAAATTTGTGTCTGACACTAAAGCATTCCTTGAGAGATAATGTGTCTCATAAAAATTTTTAAAATGTATGAGATTGTTCTTTGTATACAAAAATATTTTAAAGGGGCTTAAGTGTGTTTTCTTTCCATGGTTTAAAATGAGTGGATTTGATTCTCTATGGTTTTTTTTCCCCCTTGTATCTATTACTTTTTAGGAGGACGATTATTTAGCCACAGAACTTCCCCAGATTAGTTCTTATTTGGGAAAGACTCCTTGGTGGGTTTTGCATTGCTGAAGACTGAAGTCTTCAGACTGAAGTCTTAAATAGTAAAGTTTTCATTCTTCTTTTTTTAATTGAAGTATAGTTAACATACAATGTTATATTTGTTTCAGGTGTATAATAAAGTGATTTAACAATTCTATATGTTGCTCATTGCTCACCATACAAAGTTATTGCAATGTTATTGACTGTATTTTCTATGCTGTACTTTTTATCTCCAGGATTTATTTATTTTATATCTGAAATTCTGGATTCTTAATTCCTTTTACCTATTTCACCCATCCCCCTAGTCCCCTCCCCTCTGGCAACCACCAGTTTGTTCTCTGAATTTAAGAGTTTTGTTTTGTTTTGTAGACTACACCTGTAATTGGAAATCAGATGGTCTTTATCTTTCTCTGTTTGACTTACTTCACTTAACATAATACTCTCTAGGTCCCTACATATTGTGAATGGCAAGATCTCATTCTTTTTTATGGCTGAGTAACATTCCATCCTGTGTATTTATATAGCACGTCTTCTTTATTCATCTGCTGATGGACACTTAGATTGCTGCCATATCTTGGCTATTGTTAATAAGTCTGCTTTAAAACATAGGGATGCACATATCTTTTTGAATTTAATATATTTTTTTTTCTTTGAGTAAATACCCAGTAGTGAAATTGCTGGATCATATGGTAGTTCTTTTTTTTTTTTTTTTTTTTTTTTTGTAAAGATTTTATCTATTTATTTGATACAGAGAGAGAGAGAGCATGAGTGTGGGGTAGGGACAGAAGGACAGGGAGAAACAGACTCCCCACTGAGTAAGAAGACTGATACAGGGCCCAGTCCCAGGACCCCGAGATTATGACCTGAGCAGAAGGCAGATGCTTAACAGACTGAGCCACCCAGGCACCCCGTGTTAGTTCTATTTTTAATTTTTTGAGGATCCTTGATATTGTTTTCTACAGTGGTTGCATCAATTTACATTCCTAGCAACAATGCATAAGGGTTCCCTTTTCTCCACATTCTTTTCAACACTAGTTACTTCTTGTCTTTTTGATAATAGCCATTCTGACAGAAATGAAGTGATATCTCATTGTGGTTTTGATTTGCATTTCCTGGGTGATTAGTAATGTTGAGCATCTGTTCATATATCTGTTGGTTATCTGTATGTCTTCTTTGGAAACATGTCTAGTCAGGTCCCTTTTTTAAAATTATTTAAAAAAATTTTTTTTAAATTAACATTATTATTTGCCCCAAGGGTACAGGTCTGTGACTCATCAGGCTTAGACATTTCACAGCACTCACCATAGCACGTACCCTCCTCAATGTCCATCACTCAGCTACCCTATCCCTAACCCCCACCCCCAGAAACCCTCAGTTTGTTTTGTGAGATTAAGAGTCTTTTATGGTTTGTCTCCTTCCTGATCCCATCTTGTTTCATTTTTTCCTTCCTCCTTTTTTTTTTTTTTTTAAGATTTTATTTATTTACTTAGAGCATGAGAGAGAGCAAGAGCACAGACCGGAGGAAGGAGTAGAGGGAGACACAGACTCCTTGCTGAACAGGGAGCCCAGCGTGTGCCTGGATCCCAGGGCCCTGGGATCATGACCTGAGGCAAAGGTGGACGCTTAACCGACTGAGCCACCCAGGTGCCCCTTTGCCTATTTTTTAATTGTACTGTGTGTTTTTTGGCATTGGTTGTATAAGTTCTTTATATTTTTTGGATATTAACTCCTTATTGGATATATCATGTGCAAATATCTTCTTTCATTCCATAGATTGCCTATTTGTCTTATTGCTGGTTTCCTTATCTGTATAAAAGCTTCTTATTTTGATGGAATCCTAATATTTTATTTTTCCTTTTGTTTTTCTTGCCTGAGGAGAAGAATCCATAAATATATTGCTAAGACCAGTGTCCCATATTGATCCCACAGATTACTGCCTATGTTTTCTTTTAGGAATTTTATGGTTTCAGGTCTCACATTTAGGTCTTTAATCCATTAAACAGTAAAGTTTAGAAAATAATTATTTGTATGCTTTATTCTGGCAAGAAGTACTAATTTACGTGGATACTCTAAAAAAGGTTTTCATTTTTTCACTCAGTAGAATCTCTGCTGTTCTTTCTATGAGTTCCACAAAGAGTTTTATTATTATTTTCACTTTGTTTCTTTGAAGTATGAATGGTAAGTGATCTATAGGGCCACCAAAAAATCTGTAACCAAGACTTCATTTGAGATCAGCAAATTAATCCAAACATAGATGTGGGATGCTGGAAATGGTGGAAGAGAGGAAAACACATGGATAGCAATTAGAAGAAAAGGAGGAAGGGGAACCTGGGTGGCTCATTCAGTTAAGCTAACTCTTGATTTCAGCTCAGGTCTTGATCTCAGGGCTTCATGCTGGGTGTGGAACCTCCTTAAAAATAACAACAACAACAAAAGAGAAAAGGAGAGAATCAAGAAAATAATAGCAGTATTCACTAGGTACTGTACTGAATGTTTTGCTTTAGTCTGATAAGGAAAACATTCATGTAAACATAAGGTCTTAGTGTCAGAAATCTAATAAAAAGTACAGAAGGCTTTATTAGTAATAATGTTACTACTTGCTAAATGCTTTTTTTAAAATTTTGCTTAAAAGAAACAAGGAAGATGACTAATTATCATTACATGATCCACTCTGTTATCTCCTACTAATAGTTTCCTAAGAACCTCTTTTTTTTTTTTTTTTTTTTAATTTTATTTATCTGACAGAGAAGGAGATCACAAGTAGTCAGAGAGGCAGGCAGAGAGGGGGGAAGCAGGCTCCCTGTTAAGCAGTCGATCCCAGGACCCTGAGATCATGACCTGAGCCGGAGGCAGAGGCTTAACCCACTGAGCCACCCAGGTGCCCCTTCTAAGAGCCTCTTAAAATCAGGAGGGATTAAGAAGAATGATGAGATTTTATTTCTACTCTATTCTCTCATTTTTATATGCCAGCAGGTTGGCCACCTTTACCAGGCATGGGAAGACTTGGTCGCTGAGGATTATGGAGATAATAATTCCCTTTTTATAAGGATTATTTAAAGTACAGATAGGCTATGTATTATAATATTGATAGCATAATTATCTGAAGTAGTTGCATTTCTCTTTTAAAAGTGCAAATAATACACCTGACAAAGGATTTGTATCTAGAATATATAAAGAATTCTTACAACTCAAGAGTAATAATACAAACAATCCAGTAAAGGAAGCAAAAAATTCGAACAGTCACTTTACCAAGGAAGATAATGGGATTGGCAAATGAACATGTAAAAAGGTGCTCAGCTTCACTTGACATTAGTGAAATGCAAAGTAAAACCAGAATGAGATAACCATTCCACAGCTGTTAGACTGGCTAGAATTACAGATTTATTTTTTTTTTTAAGATTTTATTTATTTATTTGACAGAGAGCGAGAGAGAGAGAGAGAGCGAGCACACAAGCAGGGGGAGTGGCAGAGGGAAGAGTAGGCTTCCCACCAAGCCGGGAGCCCGATGTGGGGCTGGATCCCAGGACCTTGGGATCATGACCTGAGCCAAAGGCAGCTGCTCAACAACTGAGCCACCCAGGTACCCCTAGACTGGCTAGAATTAAAGATAATTGCAAGCGTTGGCAAAGATGTGGAGGAACTTGGACTTCACACTGATCATGAGGTTGCAACTAATGTATAACCACTTTGTAAAACAGTTCAGTGATTTCTTAACAAGTTAAACATATACCTATTATATGATCCAGTCATTTTACTTTTTGATATTTACCCAACAGAAAAGAAAGCATATATATATACAAAGAATATACATAGCTTTATTTGTAATACCTGAAATCTAGAAACAACCCAAGTATTGGTCAGTAGGAGCATATATGAACAAATAGTCATATATCCATATAATAGAATACTGTACTCAGCAATAAAAATGAACAGTTAGTACATGCAACAACATGGGTAAATTTTCATAAAATTATGGGGAGAGAAAGAAGCCATACAAAAGAGAGTACATACTATTTGATTCTTTTTTTTTTTTTTAATTCTAGAAAATACAAACAAATCAAATAACAGTAGATCCATGGTTGTGTGGGATGGGAGTATAGAGAAGTAAGGAGTCAGGGACTGTTTGGGGGAATGATAGAAATGTTCATTAATCTGATTGTTGTACTGGTTTCACAGGTGTATACATGTGCCAAAGTTTATCAAATTATACACTTTAAATATGTGCAGTTTATTGCATGTCATTTATACCTCAATAAAGCTCATTTAAAAATAGCATATTCTACCTGTTTCACATAGTAATCATTCAAAGGTGCTAGATTTGAAATAGTTCTGTCTTATTGAGAGGATCTGAAAATAAAAAACTAAGATTGAAGAGCCATTTTTATAGTAAATGAAATAGTGACAGCAAATTAATTCACTCATTCATAATCAGTATATTTTTTTGAGTATTGGACAAATTGTGCAGTTAAAAGATTTAATTTTTCAATTTCACATGTAATTAAATGTAAGATACTTTCAATATCAGTTTATTAGCTGGGGAAATATTGTCATAAGAAGCTGTATAAAACTGAAAATTTTTTTTTTAAGATTTTCTTTCTTTATTTGACAGAGAGAGATCACAAGTAGGCAGAGAGGCAGGCAGAGAGAGAGGAGGAAGCAGGCTCCCTGCCCAGCAGAGAGCCTGATGCGGGGCTCGATTCCAGGACCCTGAGAGCATGACCTGAGCTGAAGGCAGAGACTTTAACCCACTGAGCCACCCAGGTGCCCCTAAAACTGGAATTTTAAAATACAGTGTTTCCAAATCACTAAGATGTACACCTGAAACTAAATGTAACATTGGGTGCCAGCTATACTCACATTTAAAAAATTAGTTTTAAAAATTAAAAAATAATAAATAAAATACAACAGTTCATTGAACCCTAATAAATACGGAACTCTAAAAAAGACTAGTAGATATTGGGTATTAAATTAGATTTAATAAGAAGACCAAGATAAATTTGATGCAGACCTTGCTTTCCAGTTGCTTATATCATCTATTAGGGGAAAATAATAGATCTCTCATGAGCCAAATCAGAAATTAGAGTGGTAAAATCTCTAATTGATGGGTAAGTATGTAGAGGAAGCGAAAGTTGACTTTCTGTTCAGGAAGACAGAGGTGAAGCTAAAGAAGTCATTGTGGAGAAAGTGGAGTTTTTTTTAAAGAAAGACTATTTGTAATATCTAGTTATTTACTTTTCAAGCCTGTTTTTGAATCCAGACTAACATTGTTTTTATGAGTAACAATTAATTTGAAACAGATGATTTGTGTGTTCAGAATTAAGTAATGTTTTGTACATTTACTCTTGTTTGAAAGTTTGCAACAATTAAAACACTGACAATCTTGAAAAGTAATTTTAGTTACCGTGCCTTCTGTTCTTTTAGCCATTATGACTACTAACTTAGTAATTAATTAATGTAATACACTAGATTAATACACCACAGTATAAATTCTTATGAGTATAAACTTCTAGTGTTTTAGAAATTTGTTATTGCTCTAAAATTCTTAATAAAATGCTGGCTTATTATATATTTAATTGAATTCTTGGTTACTAGTTTATTTTGTCAATTACCTTTTAAAAATGATAAATTTTGTAAAATGTGTTATATTAAAATGTTAGGGAAAATAGTACTTTGTAGTTGTAGTTATGTGCAGACATTTTTGCCTTGAGCATCTTTTAAACCAAGATTATCTTCTTTTGCCCAGATTGTTTTGGCTTTTCCCACTTCTTCTGTGACTCCCTAGGTGAAAGTACCCTCTGTTTCTTCTGTGGCTAATTCCATTACCATCGTTTGTCTTCTCTTGTCCTTTCTGATGATTAGAACAAGCTTACTATTTTGTACATATTGGCGAAATTACAATTGGACCAATTTAAAAGTGTTCTACTTATGAAACCTTTTTCTGGGTGAATTTTTATTTTAGGAAATGGTATTTCACCTCATGTATTATTGAAGCTCTAGCATTTACCATCTCAGTTGTTAAAATTACTGTGTTTGTGGCCATCAGCTTTCTACTGATGCAGTTCAGTGATCATCATAAGATATTCTTCCACTTTGCATTTGCTTTTTCTGATGTTGAAAGTAGATTATGATTCTCTCCCTGTGGTCCTAGAAATAATTTCCCAAACTGTTTTTATAGACTTTATTCTGAGACTAGCTCTCCTCTTTACCCTGGCATTCATCTATAGCTGGAGATCCAGATTTTAACAGATCATTTCCTGTTATTACTACAGCAGTATCAAAATACTGATCATTTACCAAGAAGCAAAGTTTCCAAAAGACTGAAGCAGAGAGTTCAGCCAGCTGTTTGTTTTTCAGCTGTTAAAATTTGTAAGAATCACATGTTAAATAGATATAGCTACAAAATGAACCAAGGGTAGCCTAGGTAAAAAGAGTATGGTAGGAAGCCATCCAGCTCTTAAGTTATAACACACTCAGGTATTTACTAAAGACAAAAGGAATTTCGCTACCTTTAAAGTGTGCTTATTGTTTAGGTAGCATTCAGTAACTACTAGGAGGTGCAGGGAACCTGCTCTTTGGAAGTTTTATTTTATTTTTTTCTAAGTCATTAGGGCTGTTTAGTAAAAAGCCCATTTTTTCCCTTGAAATTTTAGACTGGCATTTGGGTATAATTTTGATTCTTCTCCTTCATCTTCCATACTCAGTAATACAAATTTTGCAGATTCTTTCTCCATATTAATTAACACCTTTAGTTTCACTCCATTTATATCACTCTAGGCCAATTGCTGGACCATTGGTCTTTAGTTTATGCTAAGATAAAATTATCCAAACAGTATTCCATCATATGGCTTTCTATAAAACCCATACTAATTCCACATTACCTATATAAATTTACCTATGTAAATAAACCCAAAGTCCCCTGGCATCCCTTCAAGGCCATACATCTTCCATGCTTCTTTTATTACCTTTTCATATTCTCGGACTTTTTGCTCTAGCCTAGCAAATACGCTTGTCTGTTTTATGCACACAACTCCCTTATTCTCATTTTTACTATTTTATAGGTAATGTCTAATGGCCTTTAATGTCACTGTTCTAACAATTGATACCACTTTCCTAAACAAATGGGCTCAAAAGTCACTCTCTTGAATGCCTTTACTTATCGGATTTTAATCCTGTGTATTTTGGTAATTCTTTTGTTCTAAATCTTCTTAGCACTTATGCATTCTGCCGGTACTATATTAACATATGAATGTCATATTGTGTATGTTGGTAACTCTCAAAGACAGACTCAGACAATGAATGCAATGATTTGCATTATTACAATTCTCAACATATAGTAGGCACGAAGTAAATACACATTGTTTTTCTAAGATCTTGTATTGGCATGGTTTTTATACCTTCTGTCTCATTTTCACAAAATCACTATGTCAGGGCTACAGTTTAATTATGAATAACAAATCCCTGCCACAGTGACTTAAATAAGTTTTTATATTTTTTGTATATTAAAAAGTCTGGAGATCCATGTTTGTGTCATTGGTGCAACAGCTTAAAAACACTGACTTTCTGAGAATTCTTAGGTCATTTTCATGGTCAAAAAACAGTTGCTGTCATCTTAACTCTCACAGTGGAACTTGAGAGAGAAGGGACAAGAGTGGTACTGGCCGTATCTCTCTTCCGTTATCCCCAGGAATCTCCTGCATGTTTCTTATGTCTTGTTGGTCAGAACTGGATCACAGGGCTGTCTCTAACTTAGAGGCAAGCTTGTCTGGGAAGGCAGGGAGTGTGATTGTCATTGTTGCCTTAGGCAAACAACTATTTTCTAGGGCAAAACACATCATCTCCCTAAAAAAACCCTAAACTACGAATAGTATTCTCTCTTTGAGGAAGAGGGGAGAATAGATATGAGGTAGACAGTAAGCAGTATCTGCCACACACAGTCTTTCTAAGACTCAGCATCCTCATCTGCAAACTGGAAATCCTAGCAGCACTCACCTCAGAAGATTAAGTGAGATAATGAATGGAAGCACTTAGCACAGAGTGTGGCAAATAGAAGTATTCAACAGGAGTAGCTGGTTTTGTTATTTTGTCTTTGTTTCATGTGGTTTGATCTGAGAAATCTATGGGGAAGAAATGGCTCTTTTTCCCTCTTTCCTCGAGACTTCTGCTGGACTTTGGAAGATAACCACCAGTTCTGCAACACTGCCTGTGTGGTAACCTGAGAACCCCTTTTTAGCATCTGCGTTTTATTATCTACCATATACTTATACCTTGTCATGATGGCATTTATGTAGAATTCTCCCACACAAAGCAGCAGGACCCTCTAAATTCTGTAAATTCTGTTATAGTGGGTGGGGACTAAGACAACCTTTTTTAGTTATTAACTACATTGTCCTTTTGAGCCCGTGCAAGATATCAAGACTCTTATTTCTTGCATTTTTCAACCTTAGCAAAAAAAGAAAACATACTTGATAGAACTTTCCAGTGTTGCAAGCTGGAGTAGATGAACAGCCCTGTAAGTTCTTTAAGACACACATTTCCAGAAGCAGGAAGTGAGTATCAAGCTAGAAGAGAAGCTCCAGCGCACTTACCATGTTTAACTAATTCTAAGCCAGTCTACTAGATCCTTTATTACTCCTGATCTAGGTCTGAATCCCTTAGCTGCTGGTAGCTGCTGCTTCTTGTTGGTGTCCTGTCTTGCCCCTTCAGAATTTTATGATAAGCACTACTTTGCTAGCTCCAAACTTGTCTCTTTTCAATGTTGTTCTCTCAGACCACTATGAGTAAGCTTTCTCTGTTTTGATTCACTGAGTACAAGTTCCTGTTCTAGACTATCTCTAATGACAACTCATCAAGTTAGTAATACTGTGCCAATGAAGAAAGGTAAGTAGTTTGGCTTGGGAGATATACTAAGGCCGGAAAGCATACATTTTATAAAGGTTTACTTAAAATAATCCACAGTGTCATTTTTTAATTATTGTGGATACTTGATTGCTCATTCCTATCAAACAAAAAAAAAGATGTTACTCTACAATGCTGTGATCAATTATATTACTTATAGTTCCCAGGAGAAAAAATTTGCATCTTTTTTCAGTCAACATGTACTATTGACTGCCTTAAATCTTGCATAGAATACAAAGGAGAAAACATGTTTCTTATTCAGAAGAAACTTATGGGGGCGCCTGGGTGGCTCAGTGGGTTAAAGCCTCTGCCTTCGGTTCAGGTCATGCTCTCAGGGTCCTGGGATCGAGCCCCGCATCGGGCTCTCTGCTCAGCAGGAAGCCTGCTTCCTACCCTCTCTCTCTCTCTGCCTGCCTCTATGCCTACTTGTGATCTGTCAAATAAATAAATAAAATCTTTAAAAAAAAAAGAAGAAACTTATGGTCTAGCTGATGATGGCTAGGGATACACAGAGACACTGACACATCATCTGTATGAAGTAATATTGAGTAAACCAGGTATCACCAATTTCTAGTGTACTTGTAAGGTTCTTATAGAAGAGATGGACACTTGTGTATAGGAAGTTGCCTGAAGAGGCTTCCTTCCTTGGTTCTGTACAAGCTGAGAAACAAAATAGTGAAGATGAAAGCTGAAATAATTACCTTCTTTCCTGAAGGCTGATGGATGTCTTTTGTAGTCTTAGCTAATTGGGGTTTCTAATAATGAATCCCTAAGATTCATGTCATGGCTGGCTGCACACTGAATGGGGCAGGATGCTTTCTAAAAGGAGGAGGATGGAACAAAACTATTTATTCTCAATTGTTCTTCTTATATTTACAGATAAGCTGTTAATCTCTTTGGGGCCAGTGTGACAGGCTGGAGAGAGGTCCAGAGTAAAGGAATTCAACTTCGTTCTACTTGGGAATCATCAGGAGTGGGGAAAGAGTATTCCTAAATTTACACTCTCATTTCAAAACATGCAGATTTAAGTAGAGAGAAATGAAACAGGGAGGCATTTTAGGAATGGAAAATTACAAATTTGTGGAGGAGTCAGGAGGTTATTTTCATACTGTAGTACAGTGGGGTGCTAACAGGTAGGGTAGGATGTGGTAAAAGTTTAATCTTACTCTTATAGTTTTATATCCATACCCTTATATAATTCTTACATTTAATACTATATTAAAACTTCAGGGGTGCCTGGGTGGCTCAGTGGGTTAAGCTTCTGCCTTCGGCTCAGGTCATGATCTCGGGGTCCTGGGATGGGGTCCCGCATCGGGCTCTCTGCTCAGCGGGGAGCCTGCTTTCCCCTCTCTCTCTGCCTGCCTATCTGCTGACTTGTGATCTCTCTCTCTCTCTATCAAATAAATAAAATTAAAAAAAATTTTTTTTTAAAAACTTCAGAGAAGAAAAGAGGCAATATGGTTACCCTAACACCCACTACCATATAAATTGTAAAGGAGACTGTGGAATAAGAACCCTAGTTTTTGAAAGAGTTTCATATAAATTAAAATGTTCAATATTTCTCTAAGATTATCTAATATTATCTAAAATTGAACCATGGAGAAGGTTATCAGACGTTTGCCTAGGGTAAAAAAAAATCGGGTGGAAATCTGTGTTTTTCCAAAGGGCATTCCTTAGAGATTGATTCTTGTGGAATCATTGAAATGTCCACCCAATTTGGATCCATTGTTCCAGGTTCCCTCTTCCATTCCAGAGATTTAATTAATAAATGGAATTCTTAGGTAATATACTTGTAAGCAAGACCATCAGAAATCATACACAGCTCCAAATAAGGCTCTCAAGTGACCTTTACAAAAATATTTGGGTTCTTGGAATATGGCATGTTGTGTTTTTAAACAGAATCATCATTAGTAGGAACACAACTTCATTCCTTTGGGTCCAGTTTGTGCTTGTCTTACTTCTAATTACTTTTGGATTCAAAGTAAGAAAGCCCTATTTAAAACTAAAGAAGGCTTTGAAATAGTATTATTCACACTATAATTCTTTTTAAAGATATGTCAGCTGAAGCATGAGATATGCTAGTGATATGAAGAAACAATGTAAGCAGTGTCTTGTTTTAAATAATAGTAATCATTTTGCATATATTCTGTAGCTAGAAATATAATAAGAGGAAATATTATTATCATTTTTAAAGATTTTGTTCATTTATTTGACAGAGATCGCAAGTAGGCAGAGAGACAAGCAGAGGGGGAGAGGGAAGCAGGCTCCCCGCCAAGCAGAGAACCCAATGCGGGGCCCTATCCCAGGAGCCTAAGACCATGACCTGAGCAGAAGAAAGAGGCTCAACCCGCTGAGCCACCCAGGCGCCCCAGGAAATATTTTAATGGGAAGTTTCTGCATGTGAAAATTTTTCTTTGTTATTTGCAAGTTAGAAGGAAGTAACTTGGTTGCATAGGAATTAGATGAGCACCAAATTCTATCTACAATAATCTTTGACTGATTTTTGTCAGGTTTTTTTTTTTTTTTTTTAGAATTTTTCCTTTTTAATTGTGTGTATGAAGCATAGTGTATATACAGTAAAGTGCACCAAACAACAGCTCAGTGAATTAGATCAAGGTGGACACCTGTGTACATGCCTAAGATTAAAAACATCTCAGTACCCTGGAAGCTCTCTCTGTGTCCCCTCTCTACCACTCTTCTCCTCCTCTCCAAGATTAGTTTCTACCCTGAGTTAAATGGTACAGCTGAGTTTCACCTATGTTAAATGTAATATAAATTATGTATATATGTATATACAAAGGTAAAATATCTTTTGTGTTGGTTTTCTTTTACCCAGCATGATTTTTGTAGTGTATATCCATGTTACTGCTTGTAGCTATAGTTTATTCATTTTTCCTGCTATATATGTAGTATTTTATTATAGAAAGACACCATAATTTATTTATCCACCTACTGTTGGTTATTGAAGTTTTTAGTTTCAGACTGTTAAAATAATACTGTGTTGGAATTCTAGTGCTTGTCTTTTGACTCATATTGCATGTGTGTTTCTTTTAGATGCATGTATAGGAGTCAAATATCTCTCTCAAAGGGTACATGTATGCTCTCACTTTTTATAGATAATGCCAAATCGGTTTCCAAAGTAGATGTACCCATTCATGTTTTGACAGCAGGGCATCTGAATTGCTGTTACTCCATGTATTCACCAAACTTGAATATTGTTGGTCTTTTTAATTTTAGTCACTTTGGTGAGTATAATGTTATAGTTTTGATTTTCCTTTTCATTAAAACTAATGATGTCAAGCTACTTTTCATGTTTGTTGACATTTGGATAGCCTATTTTGTGAAGTATTCTAGTCTTTTGTTCATTTTTTAAAAATTGTCTTAATTTTTCTTACTGATTTATAAATGTTCTTCATACATTCTGGATATAAATCCTTTGATAGTTACCAGTGATATAATTGCCTTCTCCCACACTGTGGTTTGCCTTTCCATTCTCTTAAAAGTTGGATCTTTTTTTTTTTTTTTTAAGATTTTATTTATTTATTTGACAGACAGAGATCAGAAGTAGGCAGAGGCAGGCAGAGAGAGAGAGGAAGAGAAGAAGGCTCCCCACCAAGCAGAGAGCCCGATGCGGGGCTCGATCCCAGGAACCTGGGATCATGACCTGAGCCGAAGGCAGCGGCTTTAACCCACTGAGCCACCCAGGTGCCCCTAAAAGTTGGATCTTTTAATGAATAGAAATTCTTACTGTAAATGTAAACCAATTTATTATCTTTTTCATGATGTTTAGTGTCTTTTGTGTGCTAAGAAATCTTTTCTGACTTGAATATCATAAAGATGTTCTCTTACATTATCTTCTAAAAGCTTTAGTTGCTTTGTTGTGCAGATTTAGATCTGCAATCCACCTTAGATGACAGGAGTTAAATTTATTTTTTTCTTCCCTATGTAGATATCCAAATGACTCAGTATTCGTTGAAAACTATCTTTTTCCCATTGCTCTGCAATGTCACCTTTGCATTAACTCAAGTATCCATTTGTGTGTGGCAGGTTTTTGAGCTGCCTGTTCTTTTCAGTTTGTCTGTTCTTGTATCAGGATAACACTATGTTACTGTTGATTTGTAATAATGTTTTGACATCGAGTAGGTCAGATTCTTCTGGCTTGTTCTTTAACTGTTTCGACTATTCTTGGCCTTTTTCATTGCTGTATACATTTTATATTCAGCTTATTAGCTTACACATACACACACACTATAGAATTTTTATTGGGATTGTTTTGAATCTATGGATCAATGAGAACACTTTTCAATATTGAATCTTCTAATTTACAGAAGACTCCATTTGTTTGAGATTTTAATGTCTTTCAATAGTGTTTTATAGTTCTCTTGGGAAACATCTTGTATATTTTTTATAGAGTTATTCCTAGGAATTTGATATTTTTGATGCTATTCTAATTGATACTTAAGTTTATTTTGGTAAATTGAAGTAAAATTGATTTTTATAAATTTATTTTATAATCAGCAACTTTCTAACTTCCCTCTTAATTAAAATCATTTTTCTGTAGATTCTTTTGGATTTTTTTATATCTCTAAATGATGCCTATTTCTTCTTTTCTTTTCCTTATATTTTTAATTTATATTTCTTACTATAGTAATTATGCCTCCAGTAATGTATGAAATAGAAGTCCGAGGTGTTAAATTGAACATTGAAAGCAGTCATTCTTACCTTGTTTCTGATCCCAGTGAGAAAGCTTTAAGATTTCACTGTTCTGTATGATATTTGCTTAGGTTCTAGGTTTTTTCCAAGAAACCCTTAATAAAATTAATGCTAGTCTTTTCTATTTCTAGTTTACCAAAATCATTTGTTTGTTTTACAATCATGAATGAATACCGAGGATATTAAAAGCTTTCTTGCATCTTCTATTGAAATAACCATATGATTTTTTCTTTTTTCTTCTTATGTTGAATTATATTGGTTGATTTTTACATGTTGAATAACCATCTTTCTGGAGTAAATCCAACTTGACTATAGGCATTGTCTTTTGTTATGAATCACTAAACTTGGTTTGGTAAAAATTAGTTTAGAAGTTTTTCATCCATGTGCACCAATGGTTTTTGCATCATGAGTGAGATTAGCCTATAATATCCCTTTCTGTATTGTCCTTTTCATGTTTTGGTATTGGAATTATTTTGGCTACATAAAATGAGAAAGTTTTTGCTTATTTGTTTTCTGGAAGAGTTTGTATGAGCTTAGAATAATTCCTTAAATGATGCAAAATTCATTGTGAAGACATAATTATAGGTTTGATTTCTAATTCTAAATAGATGAATTATGTAGATTTTTGTATTTCCTCTTGTGTGAGTTTTGGTAATTTGTATTTTTCTAGCACCTTATCTATTTCATCTACATTTCACATTTATTGGCATAAAGTTATTCATATTATCATTTTATGATTTTTTATAGTGTCTGTAGGGTCTGTATTATTAGATTTATCACCATTCCTGATACTTATCATGTTTTGTAATGCCTTTTCTTTTTCATTAGTCTCAGCAAAAATGTATCAATTCTGTTCGTATTTTCTAAGAAACAACTTTGGCTTTATCCTTTCTAATGCATGTATTCTATTTCATTACTTTGTCTTTATTATTTTCTTTGGTCTTAATTTACCCTATTTTTCTGTTTTTGAGATGCATACTTCGATTACTGAATTCCAGCATTTTTCTTAAATATGCACTTAGAGCAGTAAATTACCCTTTAAGTACAGATCTAGTTGATCTTCTATGTGTTGATGTATAATTATCCACTAGCACCCAGTTAAGAGTGATATCTATTATCTATTAGAATGTTTGTCTTTGACCCATGGGTTATTTAGAAGTATATTTCATAATTTTCTTTCCAAATATATGGGGATTTTCCAAGTATCTTTTTAAAAAAGATTTATTTATTTGTTTTAGTGGGGGAGGGCAAGTGGGAGAGAGAGAATCTCAAGCAGACGCCCTGCAGAATGTGGAGGCTGACCAGAGTTTCAATCCATGACTCTGAGATTGTGACCTGAGCTGAAATCAGGAGTCTGATGCTCAGCCGACTGAGCCACCCAGGCTCAGTATGTATGCCATACATTTTGGTTGCAGTGCTCCATATATGTTAATTAGATCAGGTTTATTAATTATATTGTCTAATATTTTACATTCAACTGATTTTTTTTGTCTGCTCATTCTGTCAGTTAATAAGAAAGTTGTATGAGAATCTTCCACATGACTGTGGCTTTGTCTCCTTTTCCTTATAATTTTGTCAATTTTCTCTTTATATATATTGAAGTTACTATGTTATAAAGTACATACACACTTAGAATTGTTGTATCTTTCTAATGAATCAAACCATTTCTAATGAATGTACTTCTTTGTCTTTAGTAATTTTTTTTTGCCATAAATACTACTTTTCTGATTTAATAAAGCTATACCAGTTTTCTTTTGATTAATGTTGAATGTTACATCTTTTTCCATTCTTTTATTTTTGACCATTGGGGTGTTTGGGTGGCTCAGGTCACGATCCCAGGGTCCTGGGATCGAGCACCACATTGGGCTCCCTGCTCAGCAGAGAGCCTGCTTCTCCTTCTCCCTCTGCCTGCTGCTCTGCTTACTTGTGTTATCTCTCTGTCAAATAAATAAAATCTTTAAAAAAATTTAAAGAAAAATTTATTTTTGACAATTTCATATCCTTATATTTCTTATATGTTTTCTGTAAATTGACTATAGTTGGGTTTCGTTTTTTTACTCAGTTTGGCTTTTTGGGAGGAAGAAATCTCTGTGGCTTATTTGGAAGATATTGCTTCTCAGGGTACCTGGCTGGCTCAGTTGGAAGAGCATGTGACTGTTGATCACAGGGTTGTGAGTTCGAGCCCCACTTAAAAAAGGATACTGCTTCCCACTTGCTTTTAGCCAAAAGGCCAAGAAGCAGTGAAAGAACCAGTGGAAGATATTGCTTCTCAAACCAGTGCAAGTAAACATCCAGGAGAGAGGTAAGAGAAAACTTTATTTATTTATTTTTTTAAAGATTTTATTTATTTATTTGACAGAGAGATCACAAGTAGACAGAGAGGCAGGCGGGGTCGGGGGGAAGCAGGCTCCCCGCTGAGCAGAGGGCCCGATGTGGGGCTCCATCCCGGGACCCTGAGATAATGACCCAAGCCGAAGGCAGAGGCTTTAATCCACTGAGCCACCCAGGCACCCCGAGAGAAAACTTCAGAAAGGTAATTTTGGGCCAGGTTTTGGAGGGCCTGTTAATGTCCAGGTAAAAAGTTTGGCCTGTATCTTCTTTCAGGGAACTCTTGAAGAGTTTTGAATATATAGGTAAGTGATACATGTTTTAAGAAGGCTAAATCAGTAAGATTTAACTGGAGCAGGAAGCATTGGAGGCAATAAAGATAGGTTCTGAAAGCATCTAAGTAATGTAGCATCTGGAACAACAGTACTTGATACATAGTAAACTTGCAATGAAATATTTGATGACCAAATGAAAAGCTCAGGTGAAATATGATGAGGGACCAGATAGGAATATGACAGTAGAAGTGGCAAGAAATGACTAGAAATATAAAATAGGCAGAATTCTTTGCTTACATGTGGCTAGGAGGAAACTTAGGTAAAAGATAATGAACAAACAGATATAGATATCATGCTGAGATTTTTTTTAAGTATCTATTATATGGGACCTCAGAATAATAAATTAGGTAAGGAGACATGGTGACTATATTGATTATAAAGTTAAATTTTTATATGAGTTTATAAAGTTAAATTACAAAGAGTTATATATAGGAGAAAATTTAAAGATGAGTATGACATTTTTCTTCACCACCACCTTGTCCAACTTTTCAAACTACTGTGTTCACTTTGATGTGTAGCCCAGGATCCTCCAGATCAGATCCTATATAGGTGCTTGCCCCATATCAATGTTTTTGCAGATACTTTTTTTTAAGATTTTATTTATTTATTTGACAGATAGAGATCACAAGTAGGCAGAGAGGCAGGCAGTGGGGTGGGGGGAGCAGATTCCCTGCTGAGGAGAGAGCCAGATGCAGGGCTTGATCCCAGGACCCTGGGATCATGACCTGATCCGAAGGCAGAGGCTTAACCCACTGAGCCACCCAGGCACTCCTTTGCAGATACTTTTGACAAAAGAGCCTGAGTTTGCGTATTTCCAAAAGGAGGCCATGTTACCCTACAATAGCTAACTATTAAGTGCATTTACAACTTTATATTCCTACGTGGTACCAAAGTAATCCTGTGGCAAATATGTCCTGTTTCTGAGTTTGCCCTGATCGTCCCCCAAAATGCAAGTATTAATCTTTCCTGAATGGCTACTCGTCCATTTTTCATTTTTGTATATGTTAAGGAATGCAGATTTGTGTTAGTAATTAGAATTTTAGGGAATTTTAGACTAATTAGTTAAAATATATGATAATTCTTTTAGTCATGATTATCTAGTAGTCTCTAGCAGACATTTCTATTGTGTTAATTTCTTGGGTTTTTAATCTATTATTTTTATTTTCTCTTTTGCCTTAAATCTTGGGTTATGAATTTATAAAATTCCTGTGCAACTTGAGTTAGAGTGTTCTAAAATAGTTTTGGATTTACTTCTGTGTGTACTCATTGGAGATTCTTGGCTTAGGACTTGGTTCTTCATAATTTTTTGACTTGTGGATTTCTAGACCAAATGTGACATAAATTCAGTTCTCTTTTTGTTGTGCAGGCCCAGATTATACATTCCCAAGAGGTTTATTTCACTCTAGCACAGACAAACCAGTTTCCCTATTGTCTATTGTCTTCTTTTGCTTTGGTAGGAAGATTTTTTTCTTGTCCCAACTATGATTTTAGCCCTTCTAGTTTTATGCAAAGATCTTTATTTCAATTTTCCACATTGCAAGAGCCAAGTTCTCATCTCCTGTCCTTTGCATTACCTTAAAAACCAAATTCCTAAGTTGTTACTATTACTCACCACCCATCATTAAGGCAAATGCAGAGTAGCCTACTCATTTGTACTGAGTAGCCTACTCAGTCCTGTTTTTAGTTGCTTCACTATTCCTCAATCTTGAATTCTTTCGTCAATTGAGGAATTCTTCAAATCTCAAATCTTGAATTCTTTCCACATCTGTAGAGTTTTTTCTCCATATATTTGCAGATATCTTTGATTTTTTTTATAAATTTATTTTTTTCAGCGTAACAATATTCATTGTTTTTGCACAACACCCAGTGCTCCATGCAATACGTGCCCTCCCTATTACCCACCACCTGGTTCCCCCAACCTCCCACCCCCACCCCTTCAAAACCCTCAGGTTGTTTTTCAAAGTCCATAGTCTCTTATGGTTCGCCTCCCCTTCCAGGCACGTGTACCCGAATGTTTATAGCAGCAATGTCTATAATAGCCAAACTATGGAAAGAACCTAGATGTCCATCAACAGATGAATGGATAAAGAAGATGTGGTATATATACACAATGGAATACTATGCAGCCATCAAAAGAAATGAAATCTTGCCATTTGCGACGACGTGGATGGAACTAGAGGGTATCATGCTTAGTGAAATAAGTCAATCGGAGAAAGACAACTATCATATGATCTCCCTGATATGAGGATACGGAGATGCAACATGGGGGGTTAGGGGGATAGGAGAAGAATAAATGAAACAAGATGGGATTGGGAGGAGGGAGACAAACCATAAATGACTCGTAATCTCACAAAACAAACTGGGGGTTGCTGGGGGGAGGTGGGGTTGGGAGAGGGGGAGGGGGTTATGGACACTGGGGAGGGTATGTGCTATGGTGAGTGCTATGAAGTGTGTAAACCTGGCGAGTCACAGACCTGTACCCCTGGGGATAAAAATACATTATATGTTTATAAAAAAAAAATAATAATTGATTTTTTTTTTTTTTTTTTTGACAGATAGAGATTACAAGTAGGCAGAGAGGCAGGCAGAGAGAGAGGAGGAAGCAGGCTCCCCGCTGAGCAGAGAACCAATGCGGGGCTAGATCCCAGGACCCTGGGATGATGACCTGAGCCAAAGGCAGAGGCTTTAACCCACTGAGCCACCCAGGCACCCCTATTTTCCCTTTTTTTTTTTTAAATTTAATTTAAAATAATGATGTTGCTAGAACTTGCCACATTATAAATTCTACTCAGAGGCACAAAGGGAATAATTAACTCTAAATATTGGTAGAAGACTAGCCTTTTATCTTGGTCTGAGAAAGCAACCTTGAGAATGCATCCCATGTAACTAAATAACACCAAATTCAGTATGGTGAATACCTTAGGGTCTAGGGGAAAGAGGAAGTAGGAATGAGATCATTAGGAGAAGTTTCAGTTACATTTGTAATGTTTTCTTTTTTTTTTTTAAAGATTTTATTTATTTGACAGAGAGGGAGAGAGAGATCACAAGTAGGCAGAGAGGCAGGCAGAGAGAGAGGAGGGGGCAGGCTCCCCGCTGAGCAGAGAGCCTGATGTGGGGCTTGATCCCAGGACCCTGAGATCATGACCTGAGCCGAAGGCAGAGGCTTAACCCACTGAGCCACCCAGGCGCCCCTGGAATGTTTTATTTCTTAAGCTGAGTTGTATATACTCAAAAGTTTATTATATTCTCTACATTTTAAAAACATGAAATGCTTCATAGTAAAAATAATTGTAAAGGGAATTATCATCATAAGGAAATGTACCGTATCCTTACTTTCACATGACAGAAGCTACATGGGCATTTGTCATTGCATATGTATTTGTCAAGTGAAAAAATTATTATTAAAGAATAATTTCCTTATTAGCAATAAGGAAATAGCAATTTCCTTATTAAAGAAGTTGTTATTTCAACTACTATTCACATTTAGTTATTTCCACATTAGACTTTGTTTCCCCATACCTGTTAAGAGTGTTATATGACTGTCTGAGTCCAGCCTGTCCAGTGATTATGCTGCTTCCAACTTGGGGAGTAACTCTAGCATTATCCAGAATAGCCACAGGTTAAATATGAATCATCTTCTATGCTAAAAAAAGGCCCTTTTAAGTATTTTCACAGTCAAAATCTCCACTCGTTTTCTTTGTTCACGTTCATTGCAAGCATTGCTATTGAGTGATCTTGTTCACTCACATCTTTAGTACTGAAATATGAAAGCAAGGAAGGGCTGGCATGCAGAAGCGTCAGGATTCTTTCAGAGGTCTCCTGAGGCCTGGTGTTCTCCTTGCTGCCTTGCACAGACTCCCTCCTGTTCTTAAAGCGACATGAAAAACAGTGAACACTTACTGAGTGCTCTCTTTGTGCCAGTCATTCAGAGGCATTCTTTATGTATTATCGCATTCAACCCTTGTAATAATCTCGTAGTTCTTATTCTCCCCTTCTTAGAATGAAGGCAACTAAATGATGAAGTTGAATGTTTGCCGAACATTCCTTTCTTCCTTTCTCTGTCCATACAATACTATCTAGTGTTGATACCACCTTGCGGTAATCAATAATTTAACATTACTTAAGCATCAGAAACTTTCACGTGGCTGTGATGATATGTAGGGTTTAGCTGATTTGTATTTAGAAACAGTAGAGAAGAGGGAAGTAGAAGGAATGGATGAGCAGTCGAAAGCCAGCTGGGTCATCAGGATGCAGGAGTGGTTAGAGGGTAGAATGCTTGTTAGCTGCATTCTCAGCTGCCTGAGGCTGTGGTGGAGTACCTGTTGATGTTGATGGTATGTGTGGATAAGAGAGGTATGCTGCCTCTGGTTTTCTGTCATACCAAAGACTATTAAAAGGACAGTATTGTCCTTGGAGTCTCACCTTTGACCTAAACCAATAAAACCTTCCCTCTCACATCACCTCTGTGAGGAGAAGGGGCAGGGCAGGATGGAGACACAAGGATAAAGAAATATGGAAAGGTGACTGGGCCATATTGCTTCCTTTCTCTTTATAGACCAAGCCCATTGCTTTTTAGAAAAAGAAAAGGAAGAATGGAGGGGAAGGCTGGGGGGACAGAGAGATGGAAAGCAGGAGAGATTGATTCAATAGAGAGAAAAGTATTCACTTACATTTTTGTCTATGACTTCTTACAAAATAAGGAGCTTGCATTATTATGTTGTGACTTTACAACTTTGAGCATAAATCAGTGTGATTTAATTTAAACTGAGCCTTGTAAAGAGCAAGGGATCTCTTTCCCCCAGTCTTCCTTAGAGAAACTCACATATCTCCATACTTTGTCTTGAACTACTCTTTCTAGGTCATACTGAGGCTTGTGTTTAATTATTGTGGCCTCATTTAAGGAATTCTGGGCCTGAGGCATGTAGACTTTAGGGCCCTTCGTTGGATTCACAATAAATCATTAATAAGTTAGTATAATCTCAAAATAATATTTCATATATCCATTGTCATCTAAATGTGGTCTACTCTAAATCCCACTATGAATATAAGAATTATTAATAAGTTAATAATTATTAATAAATTAATAATAACATTAAGTCATAGGACCCCGAGGCATGAACAGGGATATGAGCAGACATTTTCTTTTGCCTTCAGAATTTCACAGGTGTCCAAAAACGTTGTAAAGATGTGAGAAGGGGCCAATCTAAGGACAAGTGCCCCGAGGTGGCCAATAAATAGCTCTGCTTGTGTGAATATTTTGCTACTTTGTAGTTAAAAATTCAGTAATTAAACTGAAATTAGGTCTTGTGGAAAACTGTGAATCTATTTTCTTCAAACTTTCTTAGAAAGATTCAAGTATTTTCAGTGCTCTTCCTCATGTCAGATTTTGAGCTCTCTGTTCTGTGATCCCTTGGGCAGTGGCTACCTTGCTACCCGCTTCCCTTATGTTTCTGATAAGAACAGCAAAACAGCAGAAAATTTTACTGGGAATCTTTTACAGTCCTTTTGAAACTTTTTGATTAAAGTTTCTTTAAAAAATGTATTTCATTCTCTGCACACATAAGAGGGAAGTGAATTATTCAAATATTTTCTAAAGCACTTTATTGTTTATAAGGGTCATTCATGGCCACTGCCTCATTTAGATGCTTAAAGCAAACTTGGCAGGCAGATAAGGCAGGTGGCACCCCGTGACCCAGGTCTTCTGACTCTTAATCTAGTGCTCTTGCCTTATTTCAAATCATTCCTTAACCAAATGCCAATGAAAAGGTTCTATTTTAATGTGCATTTTTAGGTTTTCATATTATTGATACTAACTTTTTGAACCTTTATGGAATCATTAGGATTATCACTGTCCATCAGACAGACAATTAGTAGTTAATAAATGCTCAGTCTGCTTCCGTTAACTGACTTTCTCCTCCTGTGTATGTTCTGGGTCTCAGAAATGCAGGATCAAGTGTGAATGGAGTTGGGGGAAGCCTCATCACTAAACACGCATTTAACTTATTGCTGCTGGGTGGTAAGCATGGAATAAATGCCAACATCAAAGAACATTTCAACATAATACAGAATTCTAAGATTTAAACACCTTCTTCACTTAGTGAGAACAAGGTGTGACTGCACACAATTCAAGTCACTTCTTCCTAGAACTCGCGTTCTCTGTATTTTCTTGTGTCATACCGCAAGAGCAGCGTTAGCCCCAAGAATGCGACTGTGATGCCCAGAGGTTAGGAACTCTAACATCACTGTGTTTATTTTTATGAGAATTAGGTCAAGATTAGCCTAAACAGAGGCACCAAATAACTTAGGATCACAAGCAAGATGGGAAATAAAATGCGTTTTATACTGAATCTTACAGATGGATTTTGCAAAGAACAGTTAATTAACTGTGGGACCAACTGGGGATACATTTTTAATGATTTGTAGGTAGTCCAGAGAAAAGCTCAGTAAAAAAATTCCAGCCCTAACTGCTCTTCTAAAATGGGCTGAGAACGATAGCAGTGAATTAAAATAACCTGTGAATTTTTCTAACCAAAATAAAAATACCAGTTATGAAATATTTCTTTTACTCTTTGCCAATTCTTTAATAGTCCATTAGGTATTTCTAGGAGGTGGAGTAGTTGAGATGAAAATTCGAGCTCAGAAACCTGAAAGGCCAGAATCTTGAATAAACTGATTGAGGCGAGATGGAACTGTGGGTGACGGGAGGCTTTTTCTGTGGTGGAGTTGCCCTCAGACTGGGCATGTGTTTCATTTGGATAAGTCTTTGAAAGTTCCAGGAATCAGTGAAAAAAGAGACTTGAAGGAATGTAGAAATAACGAGTCTAATCCTACTGTAGCCTAAGAGTAGGCCACTTCCTGGAGGAGGGATGAGGGATTCAGTTCCTTCTGTATGACTTAGCTAAAGTATTCTGTCCGTTTCAGACGAAGAGGTAAGTCACTCAACTTGGTTCCAGAATCTACTCTTTCAACGCCAGCCGCCCCCCCCCCGCAACGTCATACCCTCGTTACAAAACCAGATGTCTTGTATACTGCCCCTTCTTTCCCTGACCTAGAAATTATTGACTGAATGTGTAGTTTTTTATGTTATTGTTTATAGAGAAAACTGGAATGAGTATCTGGCCTTTATATTGGATTTCTTTTCAGCTCCGTAGGCCCACATTTAAGAACATTTTAATCTGTCTGCTGCTTGTACTGGAAATGCTGGAAATTACATGGTCAGTAATTATATGATTAGTAATTAGGTGTCCAACAGTGAAGCTGAATATAGTTTTAATCTTACATATTTTCCCTTCGGTAGTACATAGGAGTGATTTTCAACTCCTAGATCCTTTCCACAGCTGTTTGTTTTTTTTTTTTTCTTTTAAACTCCTTAACTGCAATAAAAATAGTTCATTTACAGGGTCCCTTCTTTTTTGAGCTGGTTTATAACACAGGGATGGTGACATGGTATTTATACCTAAATAGATAGCTTTAAAAAGAAGATACACTCATATGGGACATTATTTCATTGAAGACAATTTTCTTCTAAATCACAACTTTTATCTTCTTTTCTTTTTATGACTGCTTCTTTAAATAGCAGCCATTCCTGGTTTCATTCTTTAAATACTCCCCTAAAGGAGTAAAGCTAAAATAGATGCCTTCAGCTTTTCTTGTATCACAGAGATTTTATTTTAGAAAAAAAGGAAAAAATCAAATTTCCTCAAGGCAAAAATTAGAAATTTGGCTTTACTCGGAGTTCCTTAAACTACAAGTCACTGAAAGCCAAAGTGAGATAAGATTATGGAATGTTAGCTCTCAAAATTACTTTGTTAAATGTCTTTATTTAACAGACAAATAAGCCAAAGCCGTATGGGCTTGCCAGTTCTCTCCTAGGTTACACAGATGGGTGGTGGGGAAGTCTATGGGGATTTCTCTCAACTCAGAGTGATTCTGTTTAACCCTGAGTGGGCTTTGGCTTGGAAAGCAGCAAAAGAAGGAAAACTAAGTAAAAACAACCCATGACAGGTTTATGGCCGGCTTGTTAAGTGAGATCCTTGGCTTGACACTGTATTGCTTTCTTTGCTGGGTGTGGATTGACAGGTATTGATGAAATGTCTTGGGTTCTAATTCAAAATGCCTGGTGACAAATTATAACTCTTGACAAGTAGAGGTTATCAGCAAACCACAGGGTGAATCTGTGGACTGTAGCCTGCAACAGTCATTATACTGTCTCTAGCAAGCTTCTGTGCTTTAACAGGGATGTACTTGATCTCTTCACCCCCCAAGAGTAGATTAAGTGCTTCAGTAAATATGCCATTAAGATACTTAATTGTACGAAGCCATTAGGACACACCTCAACTACACTGAAAGCAGGGGGCCTTCAGCCACCCAAGAAGCATTATAAATGGCCTAGAAGGATGCCTAGTGCTGTGTTTGCTCGGATATTGCATTATTTCTTTTTTTTTTTTTTGCATTATTATTTTTTTAATTTTGTTTTTTTATTTATTTGACAGAGAGAGATCACAAGTAGGCAGAGAGAGGAAGGGAAGCAGGCTCCCCGCTGAGCAGAGAGCCCGATGCGGGGCTCCCTCCCAGGACCCTGAGATCATGACCTGAGCCAAAGGCAGAGGCTTTAACCCGCTGAGCCACCCAGGCACCCCGGATATTGCATTATTAAGTACAGTTTTTCTGTTGGTTTGAATAAAACCAGAATGGAGGAAATAGCAAATTCCTTTCCAGTCTACTCTGAATGAGTCCCTCTGCCATCATGTCCACTTTGTTGTGGTTCTACCTGCATTAATTCCTTGACTTTGTGCCTGAGTCAGACGGTAGGTTTCAGAGGACCCTTTCACCACCAGCTAAACCCCCTTGGGATTTCATTTCCTTATGAAGAAGTTAAATTGGAAGTGTTTTAGAAATGTTTATCATGGATATACTATTTATGTTGGTCGTCTGCTGTTTTCTTCCTTACCTTTCTGGGCATAATTCTCATGATAATAGAAACAACATGGTGATAGAATTTTGCCACTGCGTGAAACCCAAGATATTGTTTAACTCAATCCTTCATTTTAGAGGTGAAGAAATTACAGGTCAAAGATGTGAAGGGACAGTCGTTTATGATGCATCTTAAAGTAATTCGGTATCCGTAGCTTATTTTTTTTTTCCCTAAAAATTTAAACCTATTTATCCTCTTAAATCCTTAGTTAGGGTTTTCATCACCTTCTAGTGGTTGGTATGATTTGTATGAGAAAACTTAGGTACAAAGAGATGACTTGGCCAAAGTCAGAGATTGAGGTAAACTAGAGAAAAACCTGGTGTTAAATTTTGGGGTGCTGATCCAGAGAAGAAACTCTTTTTAAAAAAGCTTGAACTCATTCTTTTGGTATTGGGGGAAAAAAAAAAAAGAAATCTGCATTTTTCATTTTTTGGCATAGATTTTTAAAAATTTTTATCCTAATTTTTTTGCTTACATGTAATTGACACACAATGTCATACTAGTTTCAGATGTATAACGTAGTGGTTCAACAAGCTTATGCATTATGCTGTGCTCATCACCAGCATAGCTACTATCTGTCACAGGCTATTACAGTATCATGGACTATGTTCCTTATACTGTACCTTCTATTCTTGTGACTTCTTCTTTCCATAACTGGAAGTCTGTATTTCCCACTCCCCTTCACCCATTTTGCCCAACCCCCCACCCCTCTTCCCTCTGCCAATCATCAGTTTGTTCTCTGTGTTTACAGGTCTGATTCTACTTTTCATTTGTTTATTCATTTTTTAAAAATTCCAGTTATAAGTGAAATTATATGATATTTGTCTTTCTTCAGTCTGACTTATTTCACTTAGCATAATACCCTCTAGGTCTATCTGTATTGTTGCAAATGGCAAGATCTCATCCTGTTTTATGGCTGCATAATATTCCATATATTTATGTAAATATATATTTTATAAATATAAACAAATTATATAAATATATTAATAATATAAATCTATGTAATAATTCATATAATAAATTATTTATTATATAATATATTATCTGATTATATATAAATATATATTTATATACACTGTATTATATATTATATAGTATATAATTATTATAAAATATATAATTATAAAATAAAATTTATAAAATAATATATAATACATGACATATATACTATATTAATATAAGTATATTAATATAAGTATATATAATATAGTATATAATGTTTTATATATATATACACATATATGTGTATATGTATATATATATCTAAAAAACACCTCCCCTATTCATCTATCAATGGATTCTTAGATTGCTTCCATACCTTGGCTATTGTAAATAATGCTGCAATAAACATAGGGGTGCATATGTCCTTAATGAACCTAAATGAAATAAAGGTTTTCATTTTCTTTGGGTAAATACGTAATAGTGGAATTATTGGATAATATGGTATTTCTGTTTTTAATTTTTTGAAGAACCTCCACATTGTTTTCCAAAGTGGCTGCACCAGTTTGCATTCCCACCAACAGCGTATAAGGATTCCTTTATTCCACACCTTCATCAACACTTGTTATTTCTTGTCTTTTTAATTTTAGCCATCTTGACAGATATAAGGTGATATCTCCTGATGGTTTAGATTTGTATTTCCATGGTCATTGGTGATGTTGAGCACCAGTATGTCTTCTTTGGGAAAAAATGTCTATTCACATCCTCTGCCCATTTTTTAATCAGGTTAGGTGGGGGTTTTTTTTGGTGTTGAAAGTGTAAGTTCTTTATATGTGTTGGATATTAACTCCTTATTTGATATATGATTTGCAAATATCTTCAGTAGGTTGCCTTTTGGTTTATTGATGATTTCCTTTCCTGTGCAAAAGGATGTAATACCAATGGTTTATTTTTGCTTTTGTTTCCCTTGCCTAAAGAGCTATCTAGAAAAATGTTACTACAGCAGTATCAGAGAAACTACTGCCTTTTTTCTCTTCTAGTTTTTTTATGGTTTCAGGTTGCATATTTAGGTCTTTAATTCATGTTAGGTTTATTTTTGTTTATGGAAAATGGTCCAGTTTCATTCTTTTACATGGAGCTGCCCAGTTCTCCCACCATCATTTACTGAAGAGACTGTCTTTTCCCCATTGCATATTATTGCCTCCTTTGTCATAGATTAATTGACCATAAAGCCTGAGTATATTTCTGGGCTCTCTGATCTATGTGTCTGTTTTTGTGCCAGTGCCATACTGTCATAATTACTATAGCTTTGTAGTATATCTTGAGATCAGAACTTGTGATACCTCCAGCTTTGTTCTTCTTTCTGAGGATTGCTGTGGCTATTCCAGATCTTTTGTGGTTCCGTACAAATTTTAATATTATTACTTCTGGTTTCTGGAAAATGCTGTTGATATTTTTATCGGGATTGCACTGTATCTGTAGATTGCTTTGGGTAATATGGGCATTTTAACAGTATTAAATCTTCCAATCCAATTCTAGTGTGGAATAACTTTCCATTTATTTGTATCATAAAATTTCTTTCATCAGTGTTTTATAGTTTTCAGAGTACAGGTCTTTCACCTCTTTGGTTAAGTTTATTCCTAGGTATTTTATTATTTTTGACATAGTTGTAAATGGGATTGTTCTAATTTCCCTTTTTGCAACTTCATTACTAGTATATAGACATACTGCTGATTTATGGTTATTAATTTCATATCCTGCAACTGTACTGAATTTATTTATTTCTGTTAGTTTTTTGGTGGAGTCTTTAGAGTTTTCTGTGTATAATATCATGTCATCTGCAGATAGTGATAGTTTAACTTTTTCTTCACAAATATGGATGCCTCTGATTTCTTTTTGTTGTCTGATTGCTGTGGCTAGGACTTCCAGTACTGTGTTGAATAAAAGTGTTAATATATTTTTGAATGCACTTTGCTCATATTGTGTTGAGGATTTTTGCATTTGTGTTCATCAAGGATACTGGGCTGTAGTTCTCTTTTTTTTTTTTTTTTATATTTTTTATTTATTTGACAGAGAGAAATCACACCTAGGCAGAGAGGCAGGCAGAGAGAGAGGAGGAAGCAGGCTCCCTGCAGAGCAGAGAGCCTGATGCGGGGCTCGATCCCAGGACTCTGGGATCATGACCTGAGCCAAAGGCAGAGGCTTTAACCCACTGAACCACCCAGGCGCCCCTGTAGTTCTCTTTTTTGTGTGTGGTTTCCTTATCTGGTTTTGGTATCAAGGTAATGATGGAGTTGTAGAATATATTTGCAAGCTTTCCTTCCTCTTTTTTTTGTTTTAATAGTTTGAGCAGAATAGGCATTAACTCTCTTTAAATGTTGGTAGAATTTACCTGTGAAGCCATCAGTCTTGGACTTTTATTTTTTGGTAATTATTGATTTGTGATTCCATTTTGATACCAGTAATTGGTCTGTTCAGATTTCACATTGATCTTTAGTATTTCATCAGGTTCGAGAAATACTCTGAGAAATCAATATATCCTGCTAATTTTGCGAAAGAACTTTCCAAATGGCTTATCTGGAATGAGTCACTGACTTACCTAAGTTCAGATAATTTTATGACCTGTTTGTCTTTGGGGGAAAAGAGGTGGTTATGATTGATTTCAGTGAAAGACTTCAGATTGAATTGATGAACCAGTGATGAATATGAATACAGAAAAGTATTGTTTATGGAAGGCTTCTATGAAAGGAACCATAGTGGAACTAATCTCCAATAGTGTAAGAGTTTGTCTCCCTCAGCTCTAGAGTCATATGATGATCTCTTAGTGTAGCTGATCCTTGAACAACATGGGGAGGGATGCTGACCTCCCATGTAATTGAAAATCTATGTATAACTTTTGACTCTTCAAAAATTACTGTTGACCAGAAGCTTTACCAATAGCATAAAAGTTGATTAATGCATATTTTGTACATTATATGTATTTTATAATAGCTTACAATAAAGTAAGCTAGAGGTAAGGAGCTCCTGGGTGGCTTAGTCCGTTGAGCAGCTGCCTTCAGCTCAGGTCATGATCCCAGTCCTGGGATTGAGCCCCGCATCCGGCTCCCTGCTCAGTGGGGAGCCTGCTTCTCCCTCTGCCTGCTGCTTTGCCTACTTGTACTCCCTATCTCTCTGTCAGATAAATAAATAAAATCTTTAAAAAAATAAGTAAGCTAGAGGGGAAGAAAATGTTATTTAGAAAGTCATAAGAGAAAATATATTTACAGAACTGTACTGTATTTATTAAAAAAGATTTGTATAAGTGGCTCTGTGCAGTTCAACCCCATGTTGCTCAAGGGTCATGTGAATTCTATAGATTTGAGCCATTTACTAAATTGGGATCTAATAACTTTTATTATCACTTAAAGCTTAAAAAAAGAAATGAAATGAAGGCCATTGTTCTATAATTCTTTTTTTCTGAATTAGCTCTAAGGAAATGATATCTCTTACATGAGGAATGAACAGGTTTTAGGAGTGATGTACTACTGACCACTATTACTCTGTTTATTCAGAAAACAAACATAGTTAAGAATAATAAGGTGATGGGCTTGTGGGTGATTTTTTTACAATAAGCATGTTACTTTTATTATTTTATTTTAAAATGTTGCAATTAAAATAATATTGCTTTTTATGGTGATTTTGTTTTCTGATCAGATCACGTATTGGTGCTCCCTTAAGACCATGTATCATCATACCATCACTGAATTTCATTTCTATTTAAGTTAATAAAATTTCAGAAATCCTTGACACCAGGAATAAAGCAATGCCTGACAGCCATCTTCTAACCTTGTGAAAATGTTACAATACTTATTTGTACTGTCTTCTCCACTGACAATGTCTTATTTATCTTTGTATCTCCAGTTCATAGAATAATAATGCACTTGGTTATCTTTTGAGTGAATCTGTTTATTAAATTCTATAATCCTGGAGTACATTCTGAGTTCCTTATGGGTAGGGAAAAATTCCAATTCTAAATGTATATAAAACAAGAGTAGTGTCCTAATTTGGCATTATTGCTCCCTCATATATAACTTGATACAGCTGTTAAGTAAATGGGAGGACGCTGCAAGGCATAGTAACTGGTAGAGAATGCTCCCTTCTTGACACTGATGACATGGTTTTATTAATACAAACCACGATTTTCCTTTAGAAGCTGCTGAACCTATTGCCTACTCACTGTCAGAACAGTTTAGCATCAACTGTGCTACAACGAAAACCATTGTATCTGACAGACATTCTCCAGTATTTAAATGAACAATACTAAGTAACCCCATACAGCAGGTCAGCTCATTCAGCTATTGGAATGTATATTTTGCAGCTAACTTACGGTGGTGGGTCCAACGAGGATACAATTCTGCTTAAAAACAAAACAAAACAAAAACCAAACAAAAAACAAAAAACCAACCAAAAAAAACCACCCCACCAAGACATTCACCAAAGGCCAGGCTGAACTGCTTTTATGGTCAAAGCAGCTCATTGGTAGTTTATAGAGTGCCTGGTTCTCTAGGAACCACCCTCTTCCATGCTTAGAGAAGGGAATCCTAATCCCTCCTGCCAGCCACCTTGCTCAAGATTACATGAGTCTTTAGATTCTGAGTAAATCTGCCAGCTGTCTTGTCTGGAAAACAGATAAGAGAAACATTCCTGAGAATAAGGAGTGGTGCAGGCTAGGAGGGAGTTGAGCAGAGCTCCTGGAGGGAGCTGAGGGGATAAAGTCCAAAGAACAGATACACCCACAAAACCACTTAGGATAGTGAACAAAGACTCCTCTGTGCCTGGGTTGAGGTAGGATGAGAAGGGGAGACCCCCATGGTGGTGTGGGAGGAGGATGGCTGAGGGTTGAGTTCACTGCCTGCCAGGAGATGGTGGCCCAGCTTCCAAATCTGTTCCTGTCTTTGTGTCTACGGTCTTCTTTGCAGGGCTGTACCTCTGTTTCTGCCAATTGGGCGCTGACATATAGGAGCAGGGACACCAGTGAGAACAGTTCTAAAGCTGTGGAAATACTGTGGGCCCATCAGGGGGATGCTACTCCTGAAGCCGTTGTTGTAAGTATGAACGAAACCCAGTAATAGAGAACACCAGCCTTCAGACCTTTTCCGGCCCAGATTGTCTTCCATAGTTCATGGCACAGGACCATAGGGTGTCAACTGAATACACACCTGAGTATTTGAGCAGTCAGTATCATGTTTTGAGAAAATCATGTGGCCTTGTTTATTAGGACAACCCTGTGCCCTGTTTCTGCACAGAGGTAGAGAATACCTAGTCGAGAATGTCAGATTCCCAGGAATTTTAAAAACATAAGGCTTGTTCCGCTGCATGTGTGGCATTGTTTTAATAAACACTATGAAATATTGGCATCTCAGATACCAGTAAAGAATCCAGTTATGAAACGACAGCAATTTGCTTGCCAAGAACGGCTGAAACATCTATTAGTTTAAAGAAAGCTGTTAGGGTCAAAGGTCAAGTCAACAATGTAGAAATACTTTTATGTTTCGATAGAAAACTAACCTTATCCAGAGAGTACCCTTCCAGATGATCAGATTCTAGTGCAGTGCATTGTCTTTGAGCTATTCTGCCATTCTGTAAGTCGTAGGGAACTAATGGATACGTATATTATGTCTGATCCAGCAGCAATTTTAATTTACTTCCTCTGCCACGTGGAAAAACTAGTTTGGGTCTATTTGCAATGTTCCTTTAATCCTTATGAATTTGTGCTGTTTTGTCTTTTCCTTTGAACTAGTTTATAACATCTTCCTGGTTTCCTCATATCATATGCTTAAAAAAAATTCTTTAATGCATGTTCATTTTAATAGCTGTATGGGAGCCATGATTTTACCTTTTCCTGAAATTTATTTTTTTAACAATTCCCTGTTCTGCTAGGCTCTCAAAGCACTTTTTCTCTACTAGAGGTAAAAGAAAAACTAATATTTACATATTTTACCAAGTATTCTTCAAGTGACCCAAGGAATCTTTAAGGTCAATTCATCAGGAAGAAAATCACTACAGCCTCCTTCAAGCTCCCCCACTAGCTTGATCATTTGTTTTGACATTCTGGTGCTTTCTTTGGTGCCTCTGTTCTCATGCAAATTCATGTGAGGATTTCTGCCTCAGAAATCCTCACATGAATGGGGAGGAGCTTCAGGGCTTCTGAGCCTCAGTCAGGTGAAGTTTGCCAGTTCCCACCTCTTCTGGTACATTGTGGGGACATTGTAAACTGCCCTAAGTTCCTTTTGAGGAAGGTAAACGATATTAATTCTTCAAATAACTGCCCTGCCCCTCCATTTTCCTACTATCAAATAGCCAAAAGATTGTAAGGTTGCTCTGATGAAGTTCAACATGACGAATTTTATCTAAAATGACTTTTTCAGGATGTAAGGAACTGTTAAGAACTACAAAGAAAACTTATTTCACAAATTTTGCTCACGTGCGAGCTATTTTGGGTGGTTTTGTAACTTAATTATTCATGTTTGCAGTTAACTTGGTGTTTACTGAAGCCTACTGTGAGCTGATAACCATGTAAGAAACTCAGCTACAAGGACCGAGTAAAACAAAACCTCTGTCTTCAAGGAAGTCATAGGAAAAAAACTCACATGTAGAACTACCTATAGAAGAGTGTGAAAGATCATCCAGTAGCAGTGGCCAGTGAGGAGACATGGGCACCATTGTGGGCCGCCATACCTTTCTATGAGTGCAGAAAAGCCTGGGCCTTAACTTAGATCGTTGGATGACAGTTCAAGGTGCTGAGCAATCTAACCAGATCCCAGGTCAGTGCCATGCTTTTGGGGGAAAAAAAAAAAAAAAAAAAAGGTGGGGGGCGGATAGACTGTGCACCTGGAATTGATGGTATCCATGCAGTGAAAGCGCAAGATAGGATTTGATGATTTCCTAGCATGTCTCCTTTGTCAGCAAACTATGAAACGCCTGAGTGACATCAGAAGGCAGCAGGATAAGTTAATAAAGGAAGGGAAATACACACTTTAACTTCACCACTTGGGCAAGGAGGAAGCTAGGGCCTAAGCAGAGCTGATGGCTGGAGGCTGATTTTCATGTCCTCTCTTCCATTGGAAGGTTCACTTACTGAAAGCTTCTTTGTGAAAATGTCTAAAAATAAAGGATTGTTCTATCCTATTAAAAAAAAAAAAAAGTCTTGTGAGATCATGGCTATATTTAGCAGTAACAACACTATAGGAGAAACAGAATGGGTCCAAAAAGTGAATATAATTATTTGGTAAAGAAATTTATCTAGAGTTTTCATTGAACACACTTGGGAGTTGCCAAATCAGTTTACAGATGAGTAGACCAAGTCCCAAAGATGTTATATGATCACAAATCATCCAATAATGCAAGCATGGAGATAAATATTAAAGTGTGTGCTCCTACCAAGATTGAATAGCAAATACATTTTACCTCTAAGCTATAGCTGCTATTTTTGTCAGTACAGCGAATTAGCCAATAAGACATCTTGCTGTATTTCTAGTCAGTCTACTTGTGAATGTAAAGAAGTCATTTTTTTTTTTAAGATTTTATTTATCTATTTGACAGACAGAGATCACAAGTGAGCAGAGAGGCAGGCAGAGAGAGAGGAGGAAGCAGGCTCCCCGCTGAGCAGACAGCCCGATGTGGGGCTCGATCCCAGAACCCTGGGATCATGACCTGAGCCGAAGGCAGAGGCTTTAACCCACTGAGCCACCCAGGAGCCCCAAGAAGTCATTTTTTTTAAAGAAAGATTTTACTCATTCATTTGACAGACAGGGAGAGAGGGAACACAAGCAGGAGTGGGAGAGGGAGAAGCAGGCATCCTGCTGAGCAGGAAGCCTGATGAGGGGCTTGATCCAGGGACCCTGGGATCACTACCCGAGCTAAAGGCAGATGCTTAATGACTGAGCCACCCAGGCTCCACTAAAGAAGTCATTTGTAAAGGCTTTTGGCAGGCTAATGTGTTAGGCCTGGAGGAGAATTTCTCCTGTTTTGCTGGATATCCCATTATCTGAGTTTTTATCTGAGCTGCAATTCTGGGAGGTTTCCTTGGGCTAAAGCAGACAGTCTAGCAACTGGGGAAGCTGGGATGGTAGTGGTGGTGGTGTCCCTAGCATGGTTTGTCTCCTTCCTGGGTTGGCAAGAATTAAGTGGAGCAAGGGCTACAGCTTTTTTGGCTGGGGTTCAGGGCTGGGCTCCTCTCCCAACAGGGAGCTAGGGTGAAAACCAGAAGCTGGGCAGGTGGCCAGTCAGATGAAATGGTAGCTCAATTCCTGGGGGGTCTCAGTTTACCTCCAGGAACACTGTACAAACTAATTCCAGATTCTGCTCAGTCATGAGAAGGAAGCTTCAAACGTATTGACAGCTTGAGCCATTCCCACCTCAGGGCTCAAGTGGGAAGTGGTTGGGTAGGTTGGGACAGTCAGGGATTGACAAGGTTGGGCACTAACTTTTATAGAAAATAAACCCACTGATAGTAGAAATCACAGATAAGGAGGAAAAAGTTAGAATTAACCATGAATTCAAAGATAATTTGAAATCAGACAATATTATATATATTATTAATTAAACTGATTTTCCACTCAATATTTTATGTAAGTTTTTGAAATCATTAAATGTATATTTTTATTAGAAATAATCCTTTTCTCATTACACACAAATAATGGATAACTATCTAAGTTGGTATTATCCCTGTTTGTGAAATTAGTCTTAATTTTAATCACAGATTGAATTTAACAGTTGAGAAGGACACAATAGTCATCTTGTCACTCTCACTTTACAGATGCAGAAACTGAGGTCCAGTTTGATTCAGTGACTTGCAAGTTTAAACACAGTAGGTTTAAACAGACCCAAGTCTAAAATCACTCCAGTGTACTTTATGCTGCACAGTGATACCCTGAATTATTCATTTCATGGACATATGGCTTGTCTGCCTTGCCAGACTATGCGTTCCTTGAGGACAGAGCTATTTGTCATGTGGTGCCTTGCTACTTCAAGTGTGTCTTCAGATCAGCAGTAATGGCATCATCTGGAAGCTGGTTAGACATGCAGAATCACAGACTCCACCCCAGGTCCAATGAATCAGAATCTATATTTAACAAGATGCCTAGGTGATTCATATCCACAAAAGTTTGAGTCCCTCTGTGAGAGTGGTCATTAAATATTTGTGGTTGTTACCATGTTTGGTCCCCTCCTCCCCCACCACTGTTGAAACCTAATCTTCAGTGTTCAGAGGAGGTTCTTTGAGAGATAATTAGGTCATGAGGGCTGAACCCTTTGTCTGTGAACCAGGAAATGGGTTCTTACCAGGCACTAAATCTCCCAGGGTCTTTATCCTAGACTTTTCAGCCTCCAGATGTGAGAGAAATACATCTCTGTTGTTTATAAGCTACCCAGTCTTTGGTATTTTGTTATAGAATAGACTAAGACAAGGGCATTAATTGTTTTGTTCAAAGCAGTGGAAACTGATCTCAAGTATCTGAAAGGAAAAATGGGAGTGATGGCATTTGTTGGAAAGAGACTGGTGTGTTAACAGAGAATTGAAAACCAAACCTTAGGGATGAAGCTTCAGAGTCCTTAGAGATAAGACTTGGTTGACTTTTTCTACAGGGCTTTACCATAAATGTGACTCCCAGTAACATTTTCTTTCCATTCCAAGTTTTAAATGCCAGGGAGGGAGAAAGAAGGAGAGAGAATACCTTCCTTTGCACCAGGTTTATATTTTCTTTCATCAGTGCCCAAGGTGCAGGGTCATGACATGGCATGGCCATTGGACTCCACCACTGTGGTCAAAAGCCATTCCCAGAGATGAAGGATCATTGAGAGGCAGGTACCATCACACAAGCTGTTTGCTGTAATTTTAAAACTGACATTTTCTGTTGATAATTGGGCATAAAAGTTTGAGAAGAGCCCATTTTTAGTTTTTCCCCTCTGTAGTCCTTCTTTCCCTGATTTTCTTTTTCACAGTTTTTTCATCAAAGAGATCATACATTCTAATGATTTCAGCAATTAACATTTTGCTGGTGACACCCAAATGTACTTCCAACTTGAATCTCTTTTCTGAGCTCCAGCCTCCAATCTCCAAATGTTCTGTCACTGCTTAAAGTTCAACATGGCCAAAATTGGGTTCATCATATGTCCCTCCCAATTTCTTTATTTCTATCAAGATGCTACTGTTTTCCATGATAACTAGCATCTGTGGCTCCTTCCTTATTTTTCAAATTTCAAATCCTGAACTTTAAAATGTGAATGACCCCCCTTCTATACTGACTGCTCACCAGAGTTCAAATCCTCCTTCACTCTCATTTAGATCGAAGTCTGTTACCTGCCCTTGTCCCTCCTCCTTTCTAATCTTTCTCTCTTAGCATTACCGTGTAGATTGTTCTTAGATTCCACCTGTATTATACTAAGCCCACCTCAAAACACACTGAATGCTATTTCAGGATATTTTATATATAGATCTGAGGTTGTCACCACAGGATAACATTGGTAACTCAGAGATACCCACTCCGTGATCTACTTAAAAATTATTTGAAAAAAATTTTTTCTAGAAATATTCTGAGATAGATATCCAATTCTATTAGATATGAATAACATAGTGTTGACAGAAAGGATAATATAGTAGCATAACCATTAACCTATTAGAGGAAAAACTGTTTCTTCTACTCACACCAGCATTTCTGATACGCAGCCTATGGGTTTTGTACACCAAGAAATTCTCCAACTCTCTGGACACCAATTGGATGTCCCGTAATTCAATTATGACATTAACTACCTACATTAAGGGCTCTGGTCCACAAGACTGCACCCTACTTAAGATGCCAGTTGCAAGTCTAAGTGGTTATCTGTGCTTCTGACCAAATGGCTATATATCAGAGGTTCCCATAATTCCTAACTCAGGTTTGATAGTTTGCCAGAATGGCTTGACGGAACTCAGAAAAAGTGCTTAATTTAGTAGATTACTGATTTATTATAAGAGGATACAACTCAAGAGCATCCAATTGGAAAAGATGCATAAGACAAGGTATGTGATGCTTCCATACCCTCTGAAAAGGCCACCCTCCCAGCCCACCTAGAAGTGTTCAGGAACATGGAAGCTCTCTAAACCCTATGGTCAGTGTTTTTAATGGAGACTTTATTAAGTAGGCATGATTGAGTAAATCATTGACCATTAGTGGTTAACTCCAACACCCTCTTTTCCTCCTCCCCAGAGAGGGGGGATGGGGTTAAAAGAACCAACCCTCTAATCATGTGGTTGTTTTTCCTGGCAACCAGCCCCCATCTTGAGCTATCAAGAGCCCCCAGCCACCAATTATTTTGTTAGCGTACAAAAAGACACATCATTTTGGAGATTCCAAGGAATATAGGTGCTGCAAACCAGAAAACAGGGACAAAGACCAAAATACATACTTCTTTTTATATCTCAGTATCACACCTGTTAATTTTAACTTTTTATTTTGGAAATAATTTCAGAGTTTCAAAAAAATTACAAAAATAGAGACTTTCCATATGCCCTTTATTCAGCTTCTCCAAATATTAATACATTATAGCCATAGTATAATAATAAAAACCAGTAAGTTAACATTGAAACAATATTATTAACTAATCTACAGACTAAATCTTGCCATTTGTCCCACCCAAGCACCTTTTATGGTCCAGGATCCTATCCAAGATTCTGCATTGCATTTAACTGGCATGTCACTTTAGTTTCCTCTAATCTGGGACAGTTCTTCAGGTTTCATTTGAGGCTCGTGACTTTGGCACTTTTGAGGAGTTCTGGCCAGTTATTTTTGTAGAATGTATTTTGATTGAGATTTGTCTGATGTTTCCTTATGTTGAAACAGGCATGTTGAATTATGCCTTCTTGGCAAGAATCCCACCAAACTGATGTAATATCCTTCTCAGGCATCATATCAGGAGATACATGATGTTGATTTGTCTCATTGTAGATGATGTTAATTTTGATCACTTGGTTGAGAAGATGTCTGCAAGATTTCTTCACTTAAATTTACTATTTCCCCCTTGTAATTACTAAGTATTTTGTGAAAGATATATTGAGACCATGTAATATCCTGCTTTTACCATACTTTTTCTTACTAATTTTTCAATCCATTGATTATTCCAGCCTGCACTAATTAACAACTCAGGTGTTGTCAAATGGTAATTGTCTTATTTCTATTATTCAACCTCCATTTACTACTTGAAATTCTGTTGTGAGAAAGAGCTATCTGGGTATCTGGGTGGTTCAGTTGGTTAAGTGTCCAACTCTTGGTTTCTGCTCAAGTTGTGATCTCAGGGTAGTGAGATCAAGTCCCATCTCAGGCTCTGTGCTCAGCATGGAGTCTGCTCGATTTTCTCTCTCCCTCTCGCTACCTCCCTCTCCCCGCCCCACCCTCCCACTCTCTCTCTCTCTCTAAAATAAATAAATAAATCTTTTTTTTGAAAAAGATCTGTCTCTTCCTCCACATTTACGTGTTTGTTCAATTATTTATATCAGTATGAACTTGTGAATGTTTATTCTGTGGGTTAGATCTGTTACTAGCATTACTTATTTTCTTGTTCAAATTGCCCCATATTTAGCCATCAGATTGCCTCCAGAAATTGGCTCCTATGTCCTTTCAACATGCCCACATCATTTTGTGGTGGTTGTTCCTTTTACTTCTTTACTTTCTGGAAAGAAAGTTCCAGCTCATCCTGTATTTTCCCTGCCCTAGTCCTGGAATCAG
This sequence comes from Meles meles, assembly GCF_922984935.1. NCBI lineage: Eukaryota > Metazoa > Chordata > Mammalia > Carnivora > Mustelidae > Meles > Meles meles. The sequence continues at coordinate 149,730,065 of NC_060067.1, forward strand.
CCATTTCTCTCCAAAGCCCTGGTTCTTTCTATTGCCAGGAGGAGAATGACTTTTGGAAACTAAGATCTGGGTACCTGGTGTGTTCATTTCTACTACAGTATCATTGCTTCTAGGCCTCTCAGTGGTCAGATCTGGGAAATATATGCATGTATATACATACATATATATATATATATATATATATACATATATATATATATATAAAATAAACACACACACACACATGTCTACTTCTATAACATTAACTTTTATGTGCTTTCTGTGTCCCCAGCAAGGAGTTCTAAATAGGTGACTTGTTAGCTGGATAGAGATCACAGATATCTTTTACTGGTTCACTTTATATTTAAAAAGAAAATATGAAATAATAGAATTTGTTTAGCTGCATAAAACAAACCCTCCTGCTCCAAAAACTATTTGAAACAAGATAAAAGTAGGTTTTTTTCATTTTTCTATTATGTAAAAGAAGTTTGGAAGTAGGCAGTTACGGTGGAATGGAAATGTCACAGTCAACAAGGAACTAGACACCACCCATGTTTGTGCTCTACCATCCCTAACTCATAGTTTCTATTTTCAAAATCATGTCATGACCTCAGATCATGGTCTGATATGTCTGTCAGAGCTCCAGCCATCACATCCATATTTCAGGCTAATCTATTATATTTCACTAATCTAAAAGAATAAGGGCAGGGGCACTTGGGTGGCTCAGTCGTTAAGTGTCTGCCTTTGGCTCAGGTCATGATCTCAGGGTCCTGGGATCGAGCCCCGCATCGGGCTCCCTGCTCAGCAGGAAGCCTGCTTCTCCCTCTCACACTCCCCTTGCTTGTGTTCCCTCTCTCACTGTGTCTCTGTCAAATAAATAAATAAAATCTTAAAAAAAAAAAAAAAGAATGAGGGCAAAAGGATCGTCTGTCCCAAGTGACTCAGCACTCTCTAGAAGTCACCTGACAACTCTGCTGACATTTCCCTGGCTATCCCATCAACAAATGAGGCCAGGAAGTGTCAACTTTTAATTGGGACATTGTGGCTTGGATAAAATTGCAGTTCTGTTAGTATGAAAGGCGGGGAGAATGGATGTTGAAGAGACATGGAAGAGTCTCTTACACAGCACCAACATTTAAAAACCAGAAGAATTCACATAACATCTGGATTCATGACTTTTCCTGAAAAGTTTCAAAATCAGGCATTGCTGAACCAACATTTGGATGGTATTTGTCAGCTGAAGTGGCCTTCTATGGATAGAATATAACTTCTCCGTAGAGTATAAATTGTTCATCAACCCTTGAATCTTTTTTGTTGTTATTTCAAGTAATAATAAATATTTTGCTTTTAAACATGGATTATAGCAAATCACTTTCAAAGAAAAAGATGCAATGGAGAAGCTTAATTTCTTCTAGGCTTTAATCATTTTATATTCCCTAGAGAAATTCTCCAGATCAGACATTCTTGATTCATGATCTCCTAATATTATTTATAATATTGCTGTGAATATGTGTGTGTTTATGTTTATGTGTATAGCTGTATGTTTAATGTGTATGCATATTTCTACAGAGAGAATTCATAATTTTATTTAGATACTCAAAGGGGTTTTTGACTAAGAAAGGAATGTTTTATTCATGTCCATATCCCAGCATCTAACACAGAGCCTATTTCAATATTAGGTCTGCAATAATGTTTTCTTAGATGAAAAAACTTATTTTTTTATTTCTGTATTTCATTGCATTTATAGTGTTAAACTGTGAAATAATTAGTACTTAGTTATCGACTATTCTTATATCATCCGTTAATTGTTATATAATTCATTAATCATTTCATTACAGTTTGTGTTTTTCACTAATCTAAATTATAAGGGGAAAGATCGTGCCTTATGTTTCTCTTCTCTGTCCCATAGCACCAAGCACAGTACCAAGCATCTAGGAAATTTCACAAAAGTCTGTTAATGATTTATCTCAAAATCTCATTGACCCAGAAATTTGATATAATTAAACAGCAAATTTGAAGAGTAGGTCCACAAATGTGGAAATTGTGGACTGGTGATTATGATGGAGACCTGAGCTATCCCTAAGCCACCTTCAGGTCTTGCACTTATGGGGACACAGAAAAATAATAATTATTCTTATTCATGTTTTTTTCACTAATCACATATTCACTTTCCCATTTATTTAATAAATATTTGTTGGGATTTTTCTATGTATCTGGCACTGTGTAAGGCACTGGAGGAAATAAAAGGATGGTTGTTCCCTCTACTGAAAAGTTTATAGCCTAGTGTAGGACCAGACCTGTTAAGTGCTATTAGAGAAAGAGCTACAAGGTGCTATAAAGGAGTGAATAGATAACTATAGAAGTCAGGTTAAGTGTTTGCAGAAGTGACATTTGAACATGTTTTGATGGAAGGGCAAAGAATGACCATAGGTCAATTTAGAAAAACATAGAAACAAGAGAAAGATTTTTTTATTCATTAAATAAAGGATCCTTAAGTGTGATTAAGAGGCCTGGGTTGGAGATAAATTGTGGAAAGTGGGTGATGCAACAAACATTTATTAATTCAACAAATATATATGGCAGATACCATGCTAGACAATAGGGATGTAGTGGTGAATCAGATAAACATAGTACTTTCCTTCTGGAGCTTATAATGTAGCAGGGAGTACAGAAATTAAGCACGTGGTGAAATATAGGCATATAATAGGGATAACAGAATAATATCTATTAAATAGCTAAATAATAGAATAACATCTGAGAGGGAGGAAGCAGGTATACAAAGAAGGTAAAATTTCAGCTGAGCCCTGAAAGATATATAGGCTCTGGAAAGAGGAGGTGGGAAGAGATAGGGAAGAAGATAGGGGAGTATTCTGTTATAGTGCTGGACATCTGGATATCCACATGCAAAAGAATTAAGTTGGAACTTTATCTCACATCATATATAAAACTAACCCAAAATGGATCAATAATCATATGAATGTAAGAGCTAAAACCATTAAACTCTTAGATATAAATATAGGGGCAAATCTTCATGACCATAGATTTGGCAATTGATTCTCAGATATAACACCGAAAGCATAAACAACAAAAGAAGAAATAGATAAATTAGACTTCATTGAAGGGGCGCTTGCAAGGCTCAGTTGGTTAAACATCCAACTCTTGGTTTCCACTCAGGACCTGAGTGGAACAATATGTGGAACAATATGTGGGATCAAGCCCTGCATCAGGCTCCGCGCTCAGCAGGAGTTGGCTTGGATATTCTCTCCCTCTGCCCCTTTTCCTGCTTGCTCTCTCTCTCTCAAAATAAATGATAGATAGATAGATAGATAGATAGATAGATAGATAGATATAAATATTTACCTCATTAAAAAATGACTTTATTAAAATCAAAAGCTTTTGTGAAGCAAAGGGCATTATCAAGAAAGTGAAAAGACAGCTACACAATGGAAGAAAATACCTGCAAATACGTATCTGACTAGGGTTTTGTACCCAGAACGTATAAACAACTCTTACAACTTAACAGCAACAAGACAGTTAAAAAATGGGCGAAGAATTTGAATAGACATTTTTCCAAAGCAGATATACAAATAGGCAAGAAGCTTTATATGTTCTCTTTCTGTGTATATACATGATGCTCAAAGCCATTAGTCATTGGGAAATGTAAATCAAAACCATGTGAGATATACCTCACACCCGCTAGGATGGTTATAATCTAAGTGTGAGATAATAAGTGCTGATGAGGATGTGGAGAAATTTGAGTGCTTATACTTTGCTGATGGGAATGTGAAATGGTTCAGCTGCTATGAAAAACAGTTTAGCGGTTCTCTAAAAAGTTAAGGGTCAAACTACAGAGTTACCATATGACTCATAATTCCATGCTCAGATATATAGGCAAAAGAACTGAAAACATGTTTTCATGTTTTTAGCAGCACTATTCACAATAGCCAAAAGATGGAGATGGCCTAAAAGTCCAATGACAGAGGAATGGATAAACAAGTAGTGGTATATACACACAATAGAATACTACTCAGCCACAAAAAGTAATGAAGAACTGATACATGCTGTAACATGAATGACCGCCCCCCCCCCCCGCCAAACATAATGCTAAGTGAGAGAAGCCAGACACAAGAGACCACATATGGTTCCATTTATATGAAGTATTTAGAATATGCAAGTCCATGGAGACAGCAGTTGGTGGGTGCCAGGAGCTAAAGAAAGGTAGAAATGGGGAGAAACTGCTTAATGAGTAAAAGACTTTACGGTGGAGTGATAGAAGTGTTTTGCAATAGTAGGGAGGTTGCACAATGTTATGACTGTACTACATTCCACTGAATTGTTCACTTTACAATGGTTAAATTTCTTTTATGTGAATTTCACCTCAATACATTACAAATTCTATCAGTGGTCTTTAAATTCCAGGGCAGTGGAAATAGTGGTATGTGTGAAGGCAGATGGGCTCTAGAAGGATTTGAAGAATTGAAATAAAAGATAATTGTGGCCAAAACACAATAAACTAAATTGAAGCACTAAGATGTATGTCTGAGATGTAGGCAGAGGCCAGCATTGAGGTGGTAACAGTAAGGGATTTGCTTATGGGAAATAAGAAGATGAATATCATGATAGAATTCATGTTTGTTTTTTTCCAATTCAGTTTTTATTTCCAATTCATTTTTTTTTTTAAAAGATCACTCTGTTTGCTAAGTAGAAAATGAATTTTAGGGGGTCATGGAGCATTCAAGGAGTCTGATTGGAGGGCTATTTTAGCTATCTAAGCAATAGACCATGATGGGTAGGTCTATGGAAAATAAAGGGGCATGAAGAGATTTGAGAAATATTTAAGAGTTTGATGTTTGATTAGATGTAGGCATAGAATTGCAAATACAGTATGCTCAGTTACAATTCAGTATTTGGGAAATATTAATACTAAAAAATAATTCATTGTTTACTTGAAATTAAAATTTAGTTGAAGGTCCTATATTTTTAACCACTAAATCTGATAACCCTACATGAGAGGTAAAGGACATCTAGGTTTCTGGCACCAGCATCTGGTAGGTGATCTCTCTCTTTCCTGAAATGTGAACATCGAGGAAGGAATCTATTTTTCTTGGAGGAGGGGACATCACATTCAATTTGAATCATAACCATACAGTCAGTAGATTAAGATTGATAGAATCATCAAGGAGTGTTTGCAGAGTGAAAAGAGAAGAATGTATAGAATGCTATAAGGTCATCTATAATTAACAGATGGCCAGAGAAAAAAAGCCATTGTAGGAGCCTGAGAAGGGGTTCTAAGACTGGAGAAGGGAACGATGGTGGTGGTGTGAAAGGCCAGGTCAGAGAGAATTTCATGGTGGAAAAAGTACTCTATAAGGTAGAAGTTACAGAGAAGTCAAATCAGCTGAGGACTGAAAAAAGACCAGCAATGTTGGCAATTAGGAGATTTCATGAAACTTAAACAAGAACTCCTTTAGTGTAATGTAATGTTGTAGGGGGAGGATTGTGCAGATATGAAGTTGATGGGCTATGGAATAACCAGGAAAAAAAATAGAAGGAGCTACAAATTTGGTAATTAAGGGATTTGTGCTGGAATATCTAGTCAGACAGTGGTGGCAGTAAAGAACATAATTTTTTTTTTTTCCTGCACATATATAGAATTCCTTTTTTTTAAAAAATTTATTTTTATTTTTTATAAACATATAATGTATTCACAGGTCTGTAAATCGCCAGGTTTACACACTTCACAGCACTCACCATAGCACATACCCTCCCCAATGTCCATAACCCCACTCCCCCTCTCCCAATCCCCCCTCCCCCAGCAACCCTCAGTTTGTTTTGTGAGATTAAGAGTCACTTATGGTTTGTCTCCCTCCCAATCCCACCTTGTTTCATTTATTCTTCTCCTACCCCCCAACCCCCCATGTTGCATCTCCATGTCCTCATATCAGGGAGATCATATGATAGTTGTCTTTCTCCGATTGACTTATTTCACTAAGCATGATACCCTCTAATTCCATCCATGTCATTGCAAATGGCAAGACTTCATAAGAACATAAATTCTAAATTCTATATGTTGCCCTTATCAATTTTTTCCTGCAGAGCTCTGAAGCAAAAAATTAAGAATCCAATTTTTAGACTATAGACAAATACAAAACGAAGGAGTTTGGTTTTTTAAGATAGTTCCTTTTGTTTCAGAGAAAAGCCACAACTTTTTATATCTGATTCAACTTTGTTGTAACTAGTAGCACTATAGCTAGACTCTATACAGATACAAAATGTGCTTTCTTCTTCTTTTCAAGATTTGCTTTTCAGCTCCAGTGATCTAATACAGTCATTCTTTCAAATACCTGGAGATCTGATTGACTGTACTTATCACTTTGTGGGTATATGAACTAGAGATAGAAGACTGTGTCTAAATGCTAAGTCAATTAGTGTTGATTTGGTATATAGTGAAGCCTACCATGTTATAAGAAAAATAAATATAACTTAAAGGCAAAGAAACACTAAACACCCATTTAATTTATGGTGAAGCATACTTAGTTTATGATTTTGGTACATACTTTAACTAGAACACTGTTCTGTGCTCATTTTTATTAAATACTGGAGGTGTTTGCTGGGGCATGAGGTAATAACCTAAATACAATTAAAATGACCATAAAATTAGGGTCTCCACATAGGCTCCCAAGGATGGGTCTGTTTGAGTCTTCTAGTCATCAGCATTGGGTGGTCTGCTATTGGTGCATGATACTTAAATAGAGCTTTTTCCCCTTTAGGTCTGTAAGGTGTTAAGGTGTTTTTATAAAACCCCATAAACCCTTGTTAAACACTTTTTTTCCATAAAGAAAACTTAAATCTTTATTTCACATGTTTTCTGTGGCACTATTTTGGCATTTTAACAAGTCCTTTAAAGAATCACTCTAATAATTGCATACACCTCTGGGGTGGAGGTGGAGGGGTATTTATTCAGGATTTTTTACATCAAACTGCCTGATCCACTAAGCAACAAGCACAGCATTTTGGTACATTTTAATTAATAAGGAAAAAGATCAAAAGATTCTCCAGGTGGAGAAAGTTAGGCTAATTTGGGTATTGTATATTAATTGATTGAAAGGAAGGTTTAACTACTGCCTGAACTATGATTCAAATGTATTAGATTATTTACTACAGTGAGGGTTTCCCTAAATACTACAGAAGAAATAGCAGCACTTTTACCCAACCTGACACTCCTCATTCCCTTTTCCCACTTTATATTTTTTCCATAGCACTTATCACCTTTGAACAAAACATATAATTTATTTTTTGTGTCTACTATTTTTTGTCTGTATAAATGTAAACTCTATTAAGAAGAGACTTTGTCTTTTTGTTTGTTGTATATTTAGTGTCTAAGACAGTGTTTGGGTCATGATGGTATACAATAACTTTGTTTAATGAAGGAGGAAAGGAAGGAGAGAAGGAAGGAAGGAGAAAGAAGGAAGGAATTACATTTCATTTGTATTCCAAGATACAGCATGAATTCAGCTGTCTCAGAGTCCATATTTCACATGCATGTAAGTTTCTCTTAAAGATCTCATTTCTCTCCTTTAATTCCACATCTTGAATCACAAAATCTTGGCATCATTTAGAATAATATTTTTAAAAAGAATAATATTTGTATGTTAAAGGAATCATGTGATGTCAGACCATGGTTTTTCTTATGATGTCATAAGGCAGTATTCTATATAAATGCATTTGCACTCTAGAATTTCTTCCAAGTAGAAACAGGTGGTTATGTTAAGTTTTTCTTTTTCTTTCTTTCTTTTTTTTACTTCAAAAGAAAGAAAACACTTCAGTTCACAGTGATGTTAATAGCTGGAGGGGAGGATTCTGGGAAGATGGAGTAGGAAGCACCAGAAATCTCTCTTTTCACCCAGACAGTAATCACACTGCAGAATCTATCTGATGTAACTATTTTGGAACCTTGGAATCTATTAAAGGCTTGCAGCTCCCAAAGGAAGGTGTAGACAGTTCATTTCAATCAATTTCTACTCTTAGCACAGTGATAACTCCCCCATCTTCCACTCCCCAGGCCAAGGCAGACAGCTATGCACATGATCCTAGAGCAGCTTATGTGCAACTTGTAGGAGCCAGGATGCGCATTAAGGGCCCTTTCCATTAAATATTGAAGATTTGATATTGAGTTCTGATTGCTGCTTCTAGTTATAGAAGTACAGGCACAGAAGTGTCCTGCCATTGTTGCAACAGCCCCCTCCGTTGTTTTAAGCCTCTACCCCCCTGGCTCAAGTGTCTTCCAGGGGATTGATGAGCTGGCACCCCCTTTCATTGATCTCCCATTTTTTAAAAACCTTTTCCCCCTTCACATTAAAGACTGGGACATTCAAAAGCAGCTGCATATTCAGAAGAAATTAGAAAGTCGTTGCACATGCTAGGGAAAGGTGCAGGCTCAGAAAAGACCTTAAAAGACCTTGTTTATATCTCAGGGTGATCCTCAGCAAGGAGCTAACCTACAAAGATCCAAACAAAAACAAAAAACAGCAAACCCTTGAAGAAGAAGAGAATCTGATCTCAAGAGATACCACAGTATTAGATTCAAATGCCCATTTTTCAACAAAAATACTTCAAGGCATATAAAGAAACTAAGCAATATTCTGCATTCACAGGAAAGAAATCTACAAATAGAAACTATTCTTGAGGAAGACTGGAAGGCAGGCCTACTAAATAAAACAACTATCATAATGATGTTCAAAGAATTAAAGGATGATGTGGAAAAAGCCCAGGAAAAAAATGTATGAACAAAATGGAAATATCACTGAAGAGAGGGAAAACCAAAAAAGAAGCCAAAAAGAAATTCTATGGTTGAAAGTACCTGGGGGGCTCAGTCATTTAAACATCTGCCTTCGGCTCAGGCCATGATCCCAGAGTCCTAGGATCAAGCCCCACATCAGACTCCCTGCTCAGCAGTGAACCTACTTCTCCCTCCCCCACTCCCCCTGCTTGTGCTCTCTCTTTCTCTATCAAATAAATAAGTAAAATTAAAAAAAAAATCTATAGTTGAAAAGTATAACAAGTAGAAAATTCACTAGAGGGATTCAAAGACAGATTTGAACAGCCAGAAGAAAGATTCAGCAAATTTGAAGATAGGCAGTTGAAATTATGGAGTGTGAAGAACAGAAAAAAAAAAAAAAGAAAAAGGGAAGAGAGCCTAAGAAACCTGTGGGACACCATCAAGTGGACCAACTTAACCATTGTGGGAGTCCTAGAAAGAAAAGAGAGAGGGAAGGAGAGATCGTTTGAAAAAATAATGGCTGAAAACCTCAAAAATTTGATGAAAGACATGAAGATAAACATCCAAGAAGCTCAATGAATTCCAAGTAGGATGATCAAGGAGATCCACATCACATTATAATCAAATTACCCAAAAGTCAAAGAGAATCTTGAGAGCAGCAAGAGGAAAACAAATGGTCACACACAAGAGATCCTCAATAAGATTATCTGCAGATTTATCACTAGAAACTTTGGAAGCCAGAAGGCAGTGGGCTAATATATTCTTAAAAGAAAGAAATTGTTGGGACACCTGGGTGGCTCAGTTGGTTAAGCATTTGCCTTCAGCTCAGATCATGATCTCAGGGTCCTGGGATCGAGTCCCACATCTGTCTCCCTGCTCAGAGGGGAGCTTGCTTCTCCCTCTCCTTTTGCCTCTCTTCCTGCTTGTGCTCTCTCTCATTATGTCTGTCACTGTCTCTCTCTCAAATAAATAAATAGAATCTTAAAAAAAAAAAAGGAAAGAAATTGTTAACCAAGAATCTTATATCCAATGGATCTATTTCTCAGAAGTAAGGGAGAAATTCAGACATTCCTAAGTAAACAAAATCTGGGAGAATTTTTTTTTTAACCACTAGACCTGCTCTGCAAGAAGTCTTAAAGGGACACCTGAAGATTGAAATGAAAGGATGTTAGATAATAACTTGAAGCCAAATGAAGAAATAAAGTTCTTAGTAGGCTATAACTCCACTTTTTATTTTCCACATGACTTATGTGAGACTAATTTTTAAAATGTATTTGTCTAAAAACTAGTGTTACTATAACTTTTACTTGTAACTCCACATTTTGTTTTCTAACATAATTTCAAAAGACTAGTGCATTTTTAAAAAATAATTATTAGTTTAAGTTCTTGGATATATAATATACAAAGATATAATTTTGTGACATCATTAACCAAAGGGGTGGGGATAGAGCTGTAAAAGGCAGAAGTTTTGTACCTTTTTGGAATTAATCTGTTATAAATTCAAATTACAGTGTTATAATTTTGGGATGTTAACTGTAAGCTCCATGGTAACCGCAAGGAAAATAGTTATAGGATATACATAAAAAAAATTAGAAGGGAATTAAAACATTTCAGCCCCCCAAAATGAACTAAATAGAAAGAAGACCATATTAAAAAAATGAAGAATAAGAAAGCTATAAGGCATATAGAAAACAAACAGCAAAATGACAGAAGTGCCTCCATATCAACAATTACTTCAAATGTAAATAGACTAAACTCTCCAATAAAAAAACAGATATTGGTAGAATGGGTTAAAAAACAGGTCCAGGAGCCCCTTGGGTGGCTCAGTCAGTTAAGTGTCCAACTCTTGATTTTGGCTCAGGCCATGATCTCAGGGTCATGAGATCAAGGCCTGAATTGGGATCTTTGCTAAGTGTGGAGCCTGCTTGGGATTCTCTCTCTCCTTCTCCTCTGCATCCCTCTAACTTGCACTCTGTCTCTCTCTCTCAAAAACAAAACAAAACTGATCCAACTATATGCTTTCTACAAGAGACTTACTTTAGATCCAAAGACACAAATTGGTTGAAAGTAGAAGGATGGAAAAAGGCATTCCATACATACAGTATCCAAAAGAGAGCAAAGGTAGCTATGCTAATATCAGACAAAATAGACTTTAAGTCAAAAAGGTCACAAGAGACAAAGGAGGGCATTATATATTAATAAAAGGTTTAATACAGATTAAAGGTTTAATAAAAGGTTTAATAAAGATTAAATTGTTATAAATATTTGTGCATCTAATAATAGACAATCAAAATATATAAAGCTCGGATCGTGATCTCAGGGTCCTGGGATCGAGTCCCGCATCGGGCTCTCTGCTCAGCAGGGAGCCTGCTTCCCTCTCTCTCTCTGCCTGCCTCTCTGCCTCCTTGTGATCTCTCTCTGTCAAATAAATAAATAAAATCTTTAAAAAAAAAATTGACAGAATTTAAGGGAGAGATATTTCTACAATAATAGTTGGAGACTTTAATACTCAACTCTCAATAATGGATAGCACAACCAGACAGAAGATAAGTGAGAAATTAGAGGACTCAAACAACATCATAAACCAACTAGATCTAATAGGCATATATTGTTATTCTCAATAACAACAGAATACACATTCTTCTTAAGTGAACATAGAATGGTCTCTGGGATCAACATATGTTAGGTCATGAACTTTAAACTTAAAATAGATTTTAAAATACAGCCATCATATAAAGTATCTTCTTTGACCACAACAGGATGATGTTAGAATTCAGTAACAGAAGGAAACTGGAGAATTCACAAATTTGTGAAAATTAAACAGCCAACGGGCCAACCTCAAAGAAAAAAATCACAAGGGAATTAGAAAACAGAGACTGTTATAGACTGAATGTTTGTGTCCCCCTAAAATTCATATATTGAAAAGTTAACCCCCAGTATGGCTGTATTTGGAGAAGAGAACCCTAAGGAAGGAATTAAGGTTAAATGGTGTAAAAAGCTTGTGGCCCTAATCTTCCAGGATTAGTCTCCTTATAAGAAGAAATACCAAAAAGGATACACAATCTCTCTCTCTCTCTCTCTCTCTCTCTCTCTCTCTCATTCTCTCTCTCTCTCTCCACACTCACCAAGGAAAGGCCATGTGAAGACACACTGAGAAGGTGAGCATCTATAAGCCAGGAAGAGAACTGAAGCCAGGAAACTGAACCCTGCTGGACCTTGATCATTCTAGTCTCCAGAATGTTGAGAAAATTAATTTCTGTTGTTTGAGTCACACAGTCTATGGTATTTTGTTACAGTGGCCTGAGCAGAGACATCTGGTACCATGAAGTAGGCATGCTGCAGTAACAAATACCTAAAGATATGGAAGTGGCTTTGGAAATGGGTACTGGGTGAAGGCTGGAGGATTATCCCCCAAATCCTAGATTTCCATGAAGGGACTATTGGTAGAAATATGGATCTCAATGGTGATTCTGGTGAGGTCTCTTAAGAAAGGAGGAGAGCTGGGGGCGCCTGGGTGGCTCAGTGGTTTAAGCCGCTGCCTTCGGCTCAGGTCATGATCTGAGGGTCCTGGGATCGAGTCCCACGTCGGGCTCTCTGCACTGAAGGGAGCCTGCTTCCCTCTCACTCTCTCTGCCTGCCTCTCTGCCTACTTGTGATCTCTCTCTGTCAAAATTAATAAATAAAAAAAATCTTTAAAAAAAAAAAAAAGAAAGGAGGAGAGCTGGAGAGAAAGCCTCCATTTTAAAAAAACATGAATAGAATGTTGGTAGAAATATGGATGTTAGGGGCGCCTGGGTGGCTCAGTGGGTTAAAGCCTCTGCCTTCAGCTCAGGTCGTGATCCCAGGGTCCTGAGATCGAGCTCCACATCAGGCTCTCTGCTTGGCGGGGAGCCTACTTCCTCCTCTCTCTATGCCTGCCTCTCTGCCTCCTTGTGATCTCTGTCAAATAAATAAAATCTTAAAAAAAAAAAGAAATATGGTTGTTTAAGATTATTCTCATGAGGTCTCAGATGGAAATGAATAGGTTATTGGAAACTGGAAGAAAGGTGATTCTTGTTATAAAGTGGCAAAGAAGTTAGCTGAATTGTGTTCTAGTATTTTGTGGAAATGGAATTTGTGAACAATGAAATTGGATATTTAGCTGAAGAGATTTCTAAGCAAAATGTTGAATGTGCGAACTGGACCAGGAGCAAAATGTTACAGACTGAATGTTTGTGTCTCCCCAAGATTCTTATATTGAAGCCCTAATTCCCAGTGTGGCAGCATTTGGAGATGGGACCTTTAAGGAAGAAATTAAGGTTAAAGGAGGTAATAAGGATGGGATCCTGATCCAGTAGGATTAGTGTCCTTGTTAGAAGAGGCATCAAAGAGCTCTGTCTGCTACCACCCCTCGCCACCACATGCACAAGAAGAGTTTATGTGAACACAAGGTGAGTTGGTGACAGTCTATAACTCAAGGGGCAAGTTCTTATCTGACAACAACTCTCAAAGTACTGGGAGGTATTTGATCTTTGACTTCCAGTATCCAGAACTGTGACAAAAACAAATTTCTGTTAAGCCACCCAATCTATGATATTTTGTTACAGCATCGCAAGCAGACTAAGACAGAGACAAATGAAAATGACAACATGCAAAAACTTACGGGATGTAGTGAAAACAGTGCTAATGGAGAATTTATGATTGTAAATACTTATACTAAAAAACAAAGAAGATCACAAATCAGCTTTTACAACTTAAGGAACTAAAAAAAGAGCAAACTAAACTGGAAGTTAGTAGAAGGAAGGAAATAATAAAAATTAGAACAGAGATAAGTGAAATAGAGAATAGAAAAGCAAATGAGAAAATAGTGAAACCAAAAATTGTTCCTCAAAATAATCAACAAAACTGACCAACCTTTAAGATTGACTAAGAAGATAAGAGAAAGAAGATTCAAATTACTAAAATAAAAATGGAAGTGGGGACATTACTACTGATTCTATAGAACTAAAGGATTATAAGAGAGTACTATGAATGATTGTATCCTAACAAATTGGATAACAGATGGAATGGACAAATTCTTAGAAACACAAAACCTATCAAGACTGAATAATGAAGAATTAGAAAATCTGAATAAACCTACAACTAGTAATGAAGTTGAATCTGTAATCAAAGATCTAAAGAAAAGGTCTGGACCTGGTGGCTTCCCTGGTGAATTCTACCAAATATTTAAAGAAAAACTAACACTATTTCTTCTCAAATTTCCCCAAATATTGCAGAGGAAGAAACACTTCCTAACTCATTATGTAAGGCCATCATTATACTGATAATGAAGCCAGGTAAACAAACTATAAGAAACACACACACACACACACACACACACACACACACACACACACACACAAATGACAGGAGAAAAAAATTAGACACCAGTATCCCTTATGAACATTGATGCAAAAACTGTCAACAAAAACTAGCAAGCTGAATTCAAGCAGTTTATTGGAAGGATTATATACCACGACCAAGTGGGATTTATTCCTGGAATGAATTATGAATCATCCAAAGATGATTTAATATATGAAAATCAGCCAATGTAATATATAGCATTAACAGAATGAAGGGAAAAATTTTATGATCATCTCAACTGAGGCAGAAAAGGCATTTGATAAAACTCAACACCTTTTCATGATAAAAACTGAACAAACTAGGAACAGAAGGAAACTACCTCAGCATAGTAAAAATGATATATGAACAAGTCACAGTGAATATCATTCTCGATGGTTAAAGGCTGAATAGTTTTCCCTTAAGATTGGGGACGAACCAAGCATGCCTGCTCTTACCACTTCTATTCAACATAGTAATAGAAGTCCCAGCCAGTGCAATTAAGCAAGAAAAAGAAATGAAAGGCACCCAAATTTGAAAGGGAGTAGTAAAATTATCTCTGTTCATAGATCGTAAGATCTTTTATGTACTCTTTTTCTGCCCAAGGCTCTAATAAATAGAATTTCTCTAGTCTTTTTTTACTTAAAAAGAAGCCTTCCTAGATTCCTGGCCTTATACAGCTAGCTCAGTTTTACCTTCCTGAGGAACAGGATCTATCCTTGAGTTTCCTTCACTTCCCAGGCTTAAAACCCTAGCTCGTCACTGGCCCTAATTACCCAATAAGCCCCGTATCTTTGGCTTCAGCTTACCCTTTGTATTAGTTTTCTGGGGTTCCTGTAACAGTACAAAAGACTGCATGGCTAAAACAACCAAAATTTAATTATCTCACTCTTTTGGAGGTTAGAAGTCAGAGATCAGGGTGTCAGCAGGGTTGGATCTTTCTGAGGGCTATGAGAAAGAATCTGTTTCATGCCTCTCACCGAGTTTTTGGTGTTTTGCAGGCAAACTTTGGTGTTCCTTGATATGTGGGAGTATCCTGCCAATCTCTGCCTTCCCTTTCACATGGTGTTCTTCTGCATGTGTGTGTCTGTGTCCAAAGTTCTCCTTCTTAGATACCGGTCATGTTGGATTAGGGTCCCACCCTACTGTAGGATTACTTTATCCTAACTTAACTAATTAATCTGCAGTGGACCTATTTCCAAATCAGACCATATTCTGAGGTACTGGGGATTAAGTCTTCGCTATATGTATTTAGAGAAGGACATAATTCAACCCATACACACTTCTTTAAGTTTCTTCTTCATTTTTAGCACTTTTGTTAATTTTACCATTTTAGTTAATTTATAACTCAAATATTTGATTTTGTATGTGCTATTTCATTCAGCATAGGTGTGTATTTGAAAGGAGAGGCTAAGTCCCATATCAGCACAATCCACTCATCAGCTGGAATGTTGTTCTCTCATGATTAAATGGTGAGGGAGAAAAAAAAAAAAATCACCAACTAATATTCTAAAAGAAATTAAAATAATTAAGGGCATAAAAGAAGAAATAAAACAATTTTAAAAGATGGTATCAATGAAGAAAAGGTAAATTTGAAAAATAACTGAAAAGAACTTTTAGAAATGAAAAATGTAGTCATTGGAAAAACAAAACACAATGGATAGATTAAACAGAAGTTTATGTTAGGCACAACAGAAGAAGGAACAGTAAACTAAAAGAGATCTAAGAACATAACAAGAATGCAGAAAATAAAAAATGAAAAAAGAAAAGGGATTTTAAAAACATGGATTTTAATTTAATCTCATTTTAATTTAAAAATTAAAATGAGATGTAATATTTGCTTCATGAGAAGGTGTAGAAGAGGAGATGGGAAGGGCAGAGAGAATGGTAATTTTCACATATGAAGGGAAAATGCAGAGAAATTTTCAGAAGTGAAAAAGGCATTGATATACAAAGATGCTGACTGTGGTTAATTCCTGATTATTCAAGAGTTGACACAATAGAGTCTTGCTTCTTCCTACTGCCTAGGGAGGGAAACTCTAAGGAGGATCCTTAATTTTGTGTTGGTATTTCTGGGAAAAGATTTGCTGGCCAAGATATTGAAACTACTGGCTAGGAGGTAAAAAGACTTGTCTGAAGACTTCTCACATTTTTCTCCATTTCCAAATCACATTATGTTACAATAATATAAATTATGCCCTTTTAGTTGTTGGATGATGTATTATCAAAGTGAAATTTAGTGTATTTGTCATACTGAGCAGTTGAATGAATTAAATAATATAAATTCAACTATCTCATCAAAAGAACATTTAGAAAATGTTTAGACTAAAGCTATGACCATATGTACTTAGGTTGTGTTTTATAATGCTTAACTAGTATGTGGTGCTTATCCTGAATGTAATACTTGTTTTGAAATTTAAATAATAAACAATATTTTATACATATTTTTGCTTAAAGTCACATTTTGTCATATTTGGCTGCAAATCATATGGTGGAATCAGCACAGTGCCCATCCAATGGAAATATGAACAGGACCACACAAAATGGTTCCACTGTGTCATTTTGTTCAATGTGGCTTCACGAAAATAAACTCTTCTTACCACAAAAACTTGCTTGTCATTTCCCACTTTTTAAAATGATCTCTTCTAACTTCATTTCCAGCACCTTATCCCTATTCTAACCGTTGTCTACTCTAAAGTGACTTGAAGATTTGTTTATTTTGATTTGGAATCCCTCATTCTTCATTTTTACCACATTTCTAGCTATAAAATGCATATTTTTAAAACATGTTGAGCCTTTGGGATAGTTTGATGTTGGTAATGTAAGATTTTTGGCTCATTCGTTTAGAGTTCTGTGGTATTTGTATTTTTGGTGTCTTTTATATTTTTCTATGTGTTTTAACTTTCAGAGATTTTCTTTTTGCACACGATTGAGAACTGCCTTAATTTTCCAGAATGTTCAATTTAAATTTTATTTAGATTTTTTTTTTTAGTCTCTTTATCAGACAGTATATTTGTGAGTATTTTTTTTTATCCAGGAATCTTAGCTTTCTTGATATTAACCTAAGACATGGAATTCAGCTTCAAAACAGCCATGAAATATTTCCACATCTTCTAGATAGGAGGAAGACAGACTAATAACATAATGTTCCTTGCATAAGCAGAAGTGTAAGACATGGGCAATTATATAGTAGAGTCTAGTTTTAATCATTCACAACCTACATTTTCTAAAGGGTAATAACCTAAGTAGGATATGATTTTTTCTTTTTAAAGATTTTATGTATTTATTTGACAGACAGAGAACACAAGTAGGCAGAGAGGCAGGCAGAGAGAGAGGAAGAGAAGCAGACCTCCTGCTGAGCAGAGAGTCCAATGCGGGCTCCATCCCAGGACCCGGAGATCATGACCTGAGCTAAAGGCAGAGGCTTTAACCCACTGAGCCACCCAGGCACCCCAGGATATGATGTTCTAATAAGAATTTGGTACAGAATATTGTTGAGGGGAAGCTTTAAATGCCTATCATTTATTTTAATTCTTTCTTGCATCATATAATTTTTAAATTTGTTTCTCAACTTAAACATATTGAAAATTTGGACAGATAATTTTTTGTTGTTGTGGCGAACTTTTGTTGTGTGTAGGATGTGTAGTATATCCCTGGCTTCTATCCACTAGAAGCTAGTAGCATCCTTCCCAGAAGAATGTCTCCAGATGTTGCCAAATGTGTCCAATGGGGCACAGTCATCCCTTGTTGAGAATGATTGGTTTAAGGCATTAGGTTACTAACCTATTCTGCTCATGGTTAAATCTAGCCCCTTATGTTCCAGTTGTTTTCTTCTGTACTTAAGGCTTACCTGCATATTCTGCATATGGATTATTTATTTTGGTTTAAAAATATACAATTTGTGTCTTTTTTTATCTCATAGGAAATTTCTCCATGTCATCAGTCATTTAAATTAATCCTTTAAAGCTTTTAGTTATTTAAAAAGAGAGAGAGAGTGTGGTGCGGGAGTAGGGGGGAGAGGGGGTAGTGGCAGAGGGACAAACAGACTCCTCACTAAGCATGGAGCCTTATGCAGGGCTTGATCCCCGGACCCTGAAAACATGACCTGAGCCAAAATCAAGAGTCAGCAGCTTAACCGACTGAGCCACCCAGGTGTCCCTAAATTAATTTTTAACAGAGCCAACAAAATAATTAACAAATTAATTTTTAATTAATTTAAAATTAATTTTAAATTTTAATTAAAATTAAAATTTTAATTTTAAAATAATTTTAAAATTAAATTTTAACAAACAACTGCATACTTTTAATTCCTTTATTCTGGACATTAGTAATGATAAGAAATGTAGGGCTTTTACCAGTGAAACACAGTGTGGTTTCTCCAAATTGATAATATATCACTGATAGTTGCCCTCTGAATATAATCCCCGTATCAGTCATTCACTTGTTTAATATACACATGACTCAAAACCTCTTTTTCTAAATGTCTTTAACTTTGTTTTGTAAAACAATCAAAATGCCTTATCGACATCAGGACAGATTACATCTCTCTTTGGTAGAAGAATATTAATTGAGTCCCTCAAAGTTTATTTTTCACATGATCACATTGGTTGCTTGCTAGTGATTGGATGGAATCATTCTTGAATTACGCAGCAGAGCACTGTATAGTCTATGCTGTGCTGTGAAAATGGAGCATGCTGAGAATGCCCAGGGTGTGTCGATAAATGCCCTTCTTATAATCATGGATGGTAGGAAAGTGGCATTTCTCTTATAGATGTAGAAAACCTTTATGGCTGTGCTTGTGAATAAGCATTATTAAGCATCTTTTTGCCTAGATTTCCCCCTTCCCTCCTCTTCCCTCTCCTCTCCTTTCCTTCCCTTCTTTCCCACTTACCTATTTATTCAACTAACCCATTGTATGTAAGACATTGAGAGTGCAAGATGAAAACAATAGGGACCTTGCTTTCAAGTAGCAGGAAAACCGATTTGGGGAGTAGAGTAGAGGAAGAAAATTGAATACTTAATTATATTATAATATGCCAAATATAGTGATAACAGGAGCACACCATTAGGAATATCAAGAAAATACGGTGCCAGAGAATGCTTCTCAGAGTGATATCTAAACTCAGGATTAAAGGTGGAGTAGGAATTATTCCAAGGAAAAGTGGGAGAGATGTTCTAGATGAAAGGAGTAGAATAAAGGAAGACATGATTGGGGAAACTCAAACGGTTCAGTCTAGATGGAAAGTTCTCTATGGCCAGAACAAAATCAAGTAGGAGACACTGAATATACTAGAAGACCACCCATGATTTATATAAAAATAGTAAGTGTCCATAGCTTATGACTATTTGTTTATTCCTCCCAGATTTATACTAGTAATGGGAATATCTAAAAATTGCCACATCATTATTTTGAGTGAACATTTCTTAATGGAGACATAAGTAGTTTTTCTAATGAAATATTAGAAAAAAAAAAGCTGTTACCTCATATAATGACCCTACTGTCTGTCAAGTTGGCATTAATTTATTCTCATATTTCCTTATGCTTTCAATACCACATTATGCTATTTTATACCAATATTTCAAGTTAAGTCATACCTAGTGAAAAAAGAAGGCAGCCACTATGTAACCACTGTTTAAATTCCAAGGAAATTAATGCTCCCCCTCATTTATTTGTAATAGTTCCAGCCTCCTTTCTTCCTAGGTCTATTTTTTCTTTTCTGATTTATTTTTCCTTTTTTTTTTTTTTTTGTACTTTAGAACTCCTGCCTTCATCCTACCATATCTTATATATAATTATATACTAGATTAGACCATGTTCACTGTTGTCTAAGAGGATAAAGAATTAGATCATAAGACATAAATAATCTTCATGTCTGCTTACAGATGGGCATGTCATTTTTGTGTCAGTTTTGTTATAAGTTGAAACCAAAGACTATTTATTATTCATCTTTATTTGGTAATTTGAAAAAATTAAACCAACTGATCTCTACCTCAAAATAAGCAGCAATTACTATCACGCTTTGCAGATAAGGAAAGGGGTAAAAATAAGGACTTGCAGAGGGTTTGTAGTAAATCAAGGAATTTATCAATAATGAAGCATGATGCATGGAATTGACTCTGAGTGTAGCTTATCAATAATATATAAAATACCCCATTCTATTTTCCCTCCTTTCCTCTACTGTGCTCTTCCCTGTTTCTCATGTTCTACATATGGTATTTGGGTGATGGGAGTTAAAGAGGGCACATGTTGTGATGAGCACTGGGTGTTATATGAAACTGATAAATTATTGAACGCTACATCTGAAACTAATGATGCACTATAAGCTGGCTAATTGAATTTAAATTAAAAAATAATACATAAAACATTCCAATTATATTCTTTCAAATGATCCTTCTTATTGTTGAAAAACTGTGATGCATTCTTTTCCATTTCAATGATGATATGGTAGATATTTCTAGATTTTGCATTGGAAAGATGCAGTTTGTCATCTAAAGAAATTCTCCTTGGTATCATAAGCATGTGCTGCAAAGTCTCTCTTGTGAAGAATTACTTTACATCATTATGCATCAATATCTAAAGTAGTCTGAGGAAAGAGGTAAGATGGCCTAGATTTTGTGATAGGCAGAATTATGGCCTCCCAAAGATGTCCATGTCCTAATCTTGGGAACCTGTGAATATGTTATGGTCCGTGACAAAGAGGAATTAAGGTAGGAGACAGATTTAAGGTTCTTAATCAGATGACCTTAAACTAGGGAGATTATCCTGGATTTGGGTGAGTCTGATATAATCACAGTGGTCCTTAAAAGTGAAAGTGGGAGGTAGAAGAAGAATCAGTGTCAGAGTGATGTGATGTAAGAAAGGTCCAACAGCCCCTGCTGGCTTTGAATATGCAAAGAGGCCACAAGCCAAGGAAAGCAGGCAGCCTATACAAGCTCAAACAGGCAGGAAACAGAGTCTCAGAGCCTCCAGAAGGGAATGCAGCCTGTTGGCACCTTGATTTTAACCCATTGAGACCTATTTGAGACATTTCACCTCCAGAACTGTAAGACAATAAATCTGTATCATTTTAATCCACTACATTTGTGGTAATTTGTTATAGCGGCAACAGGAAACCAATAGAGAATTATAGAGAGAAATTTGGGATGAGATGGAGGATTCATCCCAGTGGAGTCAGTCATTACACCAATGCTCTTATAATTTAGGGGAAAATATAAGAATAATTAAAGCACTGAAGTATCAAAGAAGTACTCCTCTATCTAGACACATATACCCTTTGGTAATGGCAAAGTTTACTAGATGTAAACTAAACACGCCTGAATGAAGGACTTGTATTTTGCTAAATTCAGTCAACTATTGTCAATTATTTGCTGAATTTCCTATAGTCAATTATTTTTTTGTTGTTCTTTCTAAGGGGAAGAAAAATATAACTATACTCAAACCTATTGATAGCTGATTTTTGGCAATGGCACATCAATCACTGGGGCCATTGTCACACACTCAGGGCACACTGTGAATTCAATACTTCCTGTTTAGAATTTTTGTCATCCTGAAGTTTTTCTGCACTTTATGGAAATAGTGTTTTCTAGAATTCTGGTTTAGTGGGAAATGTTAGTGCTGTTTACTATAGAATCCTCAAGGAAAGACTTGAAGTCCCCTATTACTTAATAGAGTTGGACATAAAAATTGCTACAGACATTTAGAATATTGTGTCACTTGCCTCAACTTGTCCATCATTATTGCTAATGTGTGCAATTATGATGTCCTATTTCAATAACAAAATGAGAACTTCAAGTTAGGTGGAATGTATTTATTTCCTTACATATTATCTTCCAGAAAAGACAAGCATTGGAGATTTCTTGCTTGCCACTAGGAAAAAGATATTCTGTTGGCTCTGAACCTGGCATAAGAGCACTTTCTGGAATGTCAAGCAGTTATTGATTTCTGCGTTTATATATCACAGTAAAAATAAACTCCTGCTTTTTCTTTTAACCCCTATTACTTCATTTTCTTTGCAGAAAATTATTAACCTAGCTTCATGAAAGATATGGTAAACTGATGGAAAAATGGCCCTGATTCTCTATCCCTTCCTGTAATTATACCCTTTGCAATATAATTTCATAACAGCTTACATTAAGAGGTAGAGTCTATTTCTAGCCCACTGAATCTGGTCTGGCCTTGTGACTTGCTTTAGTCAAAAGAATGAGACATAGCACCCGTTATGAGATTTGGCCTTAGGAAGCCTTGAGCATTTCAGCTGTCTTTCTTGAACACCTGTCTCCACCATGAGGATAAGTTCAGACAAGTTGTTTGAGGATGATAGACCACATAGAACTGAGCCAGGGGTGTCCTGGCCTCCAGAACCTAGCACCCAGAAGCATAAACAACACCCATAATTGACCTATGGCTCGCCAAGATGGGGGAGAGAACGCAGACAAGACCAGAAGAACTGCTCAGCTGAATCCAGGCTATATTGTTGACACAAGGAATCTTCAGATAAATAGTGTGTTTTACACTATTACATTTGGGTTGGTTTGTGATGCAGTCAGTAATAGCTAACTGCTATAATAGGTTTTATGGTGGTCTGTGAACCCTCTGAAATTTTACGTAAAATTGGTGTGTGCAAGTTTTTCTGGGAAGAACTTTTGGTGTTTATCAACATTCAGACAATTGTGGCCCAGAAAAGTTTTATAAATTGTTGCCCTGTTGGTTTATTGATAGGCTTAATCACATGCCAGATGTCAGACCTATTAACCTATTGAATATATATTGTGTGTGTGCATGCACGTGTACCAGTGCACACTTTTGTCCATTGAACTAAGAATCTTTAGGTCTCTTCTCTAGATATATTCTGGATACCTTGGTATCACCTCTTACGTAATACTCAAGTCTTTTGTGCACTGTTTGTGATTAAATGCTAGAGTATTAAGTTGAAAGATCAATTTCAAATGTTAATGTCCCAATTAGATTGCTACTGCAGATTACAAATATGTTCTTCTTTGAAGAATTTGCTGTTAAAATACTTTCATAGTCCATGGCTTAGGATAATTTCTTTCAATCCTTGCCAGTTCCATCCTCACTGTGAGCTAATAGCCTCCCCTCCTACTTGATAGAGGAAAGATAAATCATCAGGGGAGGACCTTCTCAAATCTCATTTAGGAAAACAATTAGGTGAACTAAATAAAACCTATAACATATGATCAACTGTTTAGCTAACGTAGCTAATGGGACCTTTAGCAATGCTTTAATTGTTTTAACATTGAAAAGCTAATTTTTTTTTTTTTACTGAATTTTTGTTCCAAAGGTTGTAGGGTATGTCATTTTTGTCTGATGTCTGTGGTGTCCTTTGGTGATGAGGCCAACACACAAGGCTTTGCTTGAATGTGTAGTATTTGCTCTGCACTTATCTATCATGTGCCAAGGCTTGAGAGCTGTGGATTTTCCCCAAACTCAGATCTTCTGGCTCATTGTCAGTCAAGTCATGCCAGAGCTGCTGGCCAACAAAAGCATATAGGGAAAATAAATTTGTCATAGGAAAAGTACAGAAAAGTGATCACTTTCGGGCAGGACCACAGTAAGAACACTGTTAGGCTGCATTTCACTAATGTCAAAAACAAAATGCCTTGCCAAATATCTTTTTAATTTTTTTTTTTTTGGCATATGTCAATTAAAGCACAAGTGTTTGGATACTTTCACCATATAGTTAGACCCAAATTTAGTTACACACATAATACCATAGACATTTGCAAGACTTGTTTATCCAGGAACCATATTTTAACCCTTCCCCCACACCCTATCCAACTGTGGTTTTGCTAGCCAGCTCCCAGATGTGAGCAGTTGAGAGGTGAGGGTCTGGGGGTGTGGGAGGTTTGAATTTCAGTAAGGCATAGCAGGTGTAATGGTGGTCTCAGAGAAACACCTTTCTTTTGACAGAATTAACAGGTCATTTCACTGAGAAAAGAGCTGGGTTTCCTCAGCACTTTCACCTTACGGCTTCAAATACATACCACATGGAGAGGATTTCCAGAAGAGGACTTGCATGGCTGCTATAAAGACGCAGTGGCTAAGAATGGAGGTTTCTATCAGTTCTTTGTCTTTTCTCTAAGGTAGGACGTAATAGTAATAATGCCTGCTTTCTTTATCGCTCTGAAACAATCTACAAAAGATTGATGTCCTGAAGATTTAAATACTCTTTTTCAAAGATGTCTTCTCTGTATGCATCAGTCAGATTATGGTAGGTTTTGTCACCCAACGATGTAGGGTGGAACAGGAACAGAAAAACGAGTTGTCTTCCACATGTCATATTTGCCACAAAAGTAATTTTTGATGTTGCTAAAACAGGAACTTGGCAATATGGGGGGCTCAAATGCTGATGCCGTGAGAACCAGACATCTGAACTTCCTTAGGGACATAATCAGAGTGGACAGAGGAGGTGGCACTTACCACCCAGTGAAAAAGAAAACGAACCACACATAAATTCCATACAATTCACAAGGAGTAATGAGAATCTCTTCAGTGCTTCCATCTTCCCTAAGTCACATGTTCGTTTGTTACGTCTGCATCCTTTTTTGTCCCCCGCAAGGTGGCCATTAGTGTTCATTTTCACTAGATAGTATCTGTATGAACATTTTGGATTGGCAGGCTGGGAGATAGACACTGTGTTTTGTCCTGACCCACATGTTAAGGAAGGCTATGTTTATTACATATTATCCTCAAAAGATGAACATGATTTAGGGATTTCTGCTGTGCTTGTCCTGGGAGGTACGTGTTGGAATGAAAAAATCCCACACAAAGAGATTAGGCGCAAATTGAGCTCTGAAGTTGCATGCTCTGTTTCCTTTTATTATTTATTTATTTTTTTTTAAAGAAAGTGTTCTCAGATTTTCCTCTTGCATCAACCCAAGATAGTCTTTTGAGCAACTTACAAATTTTGAGCTGCCTCCACCCTCTGTCTTTGGATTGCTTTTGTTTTCTAACTCTTGTGGCCACTTTGTTATTTACTAGTGGTTCAAGGCATTTCATAAAACAGCAGTTATTTTCTAGGCATATATAATTAGTGACACACATAAAATATGCACCACATAAATGTGTCTCTAAATGGATTCTAAGGTGGCAGGATGATAATCTGTAATTGGTGTAATATAGTTAAGCTTGTTTTGACAATTTTTTTTTGTTTAGTAAAGAGAGCTTTTTTTAAAAGTTCCTTTAGTAGATGAACTTTGATAATTTTTCCTTCTTCCCTCCTTCCCTCCCTCCCTCCCTCCCTCCCTCTCCCTCTTTCTTCTTTTTTTCTTTCTTTCTTTCCAGAGTATAGTTGATGCACAATGTTACATTAGTTTCTGGTATATAACATAGTGAATCAACAAGTTTATGTATTATGCTATATTCACTACAACTACAGCTACCTTCTGTCCTGTTACATAGCTATTACAATATCATTGGCTATATTCCTTACGCAGTGCTTTTATTTCCATGCCTTTATTCATTCAATAGCTGGAAAACTGTCTCCCATTCCCCTTCACCCATCTTGCCCATCCCTCATCTTCTCCCCTCTGTCATTCATCAGTGTGTTCTCTGTATTTCTAGATCTAATTCCACTTTGTTTTGTTTTAACTCATGAGTGAAACCATATGGTATTTGTCTTTCTCAGTCTGACTTATTTCACTTAGTGTAATACCCTCTGCATCCTATCTTGTCTCAGATGGCACAGTCTCTTTCTTTTTTATGGCTGAGAAATATTCCATTGTGTGTCTGTGTGTCTATGTATACATTATATCTTCCTTATGCTTTTGTCCATTGATGGGCATTTAGGTTGTTTCCATATCTTAGCTATTATAAATAATGCTGCAATAAGCATAGTGGTTTTAAAATTAGTGGGTTTTTTCTTTTTCTAGATATTTATTTATTTATTTATTTGACAGAGGGAGAGATCACAAATAGGCATAGAGGCAGGCGGGGGGGGGGGGGAGCAGGCTCCCTGTTGAGCAGAGAACCCAATGCAGGGCTCGATCCCAGGACCCTGAGATCATGACCTGAGCTGAAGGCAGAGGCTTTAACCCACTGAGCCACGTAGGTGCCCCAGTGGGTTTTTTTTCTTTGAGTAAATACCAGTAGCAGAATTGTTGGATCATATGGTAGTTTTATTTTTAATTTTTTTGAGGAAAATATTCTGTTTTCCACAGTGGCTATACCAATTTAAATTTCCACCAACAGTGCATGAAGTTTACTTTTTCTCCACATCCTTACCAATGCTTATTATTTCTTGTGTTTTTGATTTTTGCCATTACAACAGGTATAAGGTGATATCCATTGTGGTTTTGATTTGTATGTCCCCAACGATGAGTGATGTTGAGCATCTTTTCATGTGTCTGTTGGTCATCTGTAGGTATTTTTTGGAAAAATGTCTTTTCAGGCTGTCTGCCCGTTTTTTAATTGGATTTTTTTTTTTAGTGTTGAGTTGTATAAATTCCTTATGTATCTTGCATATTAACCCCTTATTGGATATATCACTTGTGAATATCCTCTCCCATTAAGTAGGTTGCCTTTTTGTTTTGCTAATGGTTGCCTTCGCTGTGCAAATACTTTTTATTTTGATATAGTCCCTTGATAATTTTTTTCTTAAAAGTATTTTGTGTCATACAAATACAGTTAAGTGTGTGTGTATGTATTATTTATATATATAAATATATTTAAATATATAAATATGTATATTTATATATATTTGAGAGAGAGAGATAGAGTGTGCAAGTGGAGGGTGAAGGAAGGGACGGGGGAGAGAGAGAGACTCTTAAGGAGGCTCTACACAGCGCTCCATCTCACAACCCTGAGATCATGACCTGAGCCTAAATCAAGAGTCAGAAGCTTAACCTACTGAGCCACCCAGGCTCCCCAAATACAGTCAACTATTTTTATTTTTATTTTATTTACTTTGAAAAGATTTTATTTTACTTGAGGGAGAGAGTGAGTGAGAGAGAAAGAGAGAGAGCTGGGGAAGAGGCAGAGGGAGAGAGAGAAGCAGGCTTGCTGCTGAGCAGGGAGCCCAATGCGGGACTTGATCCCAGGATCTTGGGACCATGACCTGAGCTTGAAAGCAGATGCTTAACCAAATGAGTCACCCAGGTGCCCCCATAGTCAAGTATTTTTTTAAAATTTACCTTATCTTTATCTCAACTCAAGAGTTATGGAAACTATGGGGCTTAACTTTTTTCTTAATTTGTGTGATGTTACCTACAGCTGAGAAGCAAGAGGGCAGGCAAAGCTCGAGTCCCCAGTACAAACTTAGGTCTCTGAATTGTCATAACTGACTCTAAATCTGATCTGAAATCCTGGGATATAAAAATGTTCATATTCATGAAAAGTTGGGAGAACCATATGTTTATAATTTGAGCTGTATTTTAAATGTCACAGAGTTTGATATTTAAAAGAATTCTATTGTGAATCTTGTTTTTGTTTCTTTGTTTGTTGAGTTTTTTGGGGAAATAATTATCTTGGAATCTATTTTGGGTGTAGAACCAGACCTTTCTGTACTTTTTGCCTTAGATGATACATACCCCTTATGAAGACTCCCTTCATCCTAGCTAGTAATATCGTGACTTCCATTTTATTACTTACAATAAATACTATATTCTAACCTAACTTCTGAAACTTTTCTACTAAATCACCCTGAGTGGTAGAGAACATGAAAACTAAATTCTTCTGCCCTGGGGAAGTCTAGGCCTTAGTTCAAAATGTTCCAAATCATGTTTGAACTTCCTTTGTGAACACTTTACCTTTGGTATTAATTCTGTGTTTACACTATAATTTGTAATTAGTCCTTGCTTGTTTTAATTTAAAGTATTTTAAATTACTTGCCATTGTGTAAAACTGGAGGACTAGGAAGAGGTGTCATGTTCATTCATGTTCCTCTCTATCACCCACAGCATGGCTTTAAGGCAGTAAACTGGATTCACAGATTCACATTCTTCATCCACTCATTCATTAACATATTTAGCAAGCTTTTTTTTTTCTTTTTTGAGTGTCTACTCTGTGTTCAGCGCTGTGCAAGGTGTTAGAGATAAAGAAGGCAGATTCTTTCTTCAGTTATCTCACAATTTAGTAGGAAGGCTAAACATGGAAACTCATAAGTGTAATAAAATCTATCAGTGCTATGACTGGACTGTGTACAGAATACAGTTAGGGCCCCAGTGCACAGGGGAAACAGGATCAAGAAAATTTCACAGAGGAGGTTGTTTTTGAAGAATATTCTGAAGTTGAGTAAAATGTTCAGCAGGAGAAGAAGAAAGGGCATTTTAGAGGAAGCAGCATGAGCAAAGCCATGGAGGTATGAAAGAGCTTGGATTTGGGAATGTTTCAACATGACTGGTACTTGGGCATGCAGTAAAAGGGGAGAGAGAGAAGGTTAGAGAAAGAGGTAGAAGCCAGATTGTGTTGGACCTTATATACATAGTGGATAATGAATTGGAGAAAGCAAGGCTCGAGGCAAAGAGATGGTTTAGGTGACTGTAAGAAGAATCCAGGTGTAAAGTAATGAGAGCTTGAATGAAAGCCATTAAAGTGGGATGAAGATGAAGGGACATAAATGAGAGATGTTTTAGAGAGGGAATTGACGGAACTCGGTCATCAATTTGATATGGAAGGTTAGGAGAAAAGATAAAGGGAAGAGAAGAGTTTAAAGTGATTTTGGGTTTTGACTTGAGGGATGACAAATAGTGCCTTAACTTAATGCAAGGGAAAGAGCACTTTTGTTTATTTGTTGATTGATCCTGGGTGTTTCCTTCTGCCCAGCACAAGTGTCACACTTGTTCAACAGCAAGAGCCTGAGCTGGGCAGCAGGAAGCAAGTTGGATGCACATCAGTCAGGCCTCTGTGGTTCACACATGGCAGACAGATTTCTGCTGTGTCTTTTCAGATAGAGAACTAGTGACTTCCTCAGTGAGTGAAGTACCTGAAGATCTCTAGGGTCTGCTACCTCTGCTCTTTGCAGCCTTCAGTTGAGGTCCTTCGTCTTTTGCTTTGCCCAAATGTCTCCAGCTTCAGCCTTTACTAACTCAATGCCAAACTTGTTACGCAATCTTTTGACCATTTCCTCTCTCCCTCCATCTAGGCATATAGCTGTCATATGGCCAAGCAACCTGTAAGTTGTGGCGACGGCTACTGGCATGGCTAGGCTCAGCAGCCACACCTCTGTAAACACAGTGGATAAGGAAACAATGAGCCACACAGACTTAGACAGTTGCTTTCTCATGGCACAGCACCAGTTCTTCTTATCTCCCAAGTCACGGTGACAATGTGGAGTAGACCCAGTGAATGCTAAGCATACCGTCATTTGTCAGAGCTGAGGAAAGTTCCTTTGCTCTCTGCAAAGGAACCTTCCAATCTTTGTAAGGGGCTGCTAGCAAAGCTCCCCAATCTTGGTCCATAACAGAGAAATTACCTTTATCTTCCTGGTCAGGAAATGTATCTTCATTTTCCTGACCCAGACAAAAACACTGTCTTTGTCTCCCAAGGTTGTTTGCTCTACTGACATCCTTGAGAAGATGATCTGAGAAGTGTAGCTAAAAGTGCCATAAAGAATTGCCTCCTATGAATGACTCCTATTTTCACCAGTTTCTGATGGTGGAATCAATGAGTTTCATTTTGGGAATATTAAGTTTGAAGTGTTGAGGTGGGTACTCCTTAATATAGAGCCAGTAAGCAGTTGGCTGTCTGTACTTAGAATTTCAGGGAAGGGGGTCATATAAAAAAATTGATTAGATTTTCATCCATATGTGTGATAGGTAGAGCCATAGAAGAAGATGAGGTTCTTCAGAGAGCTGATAAAGGAGGGGAAGGAGTAGAAAAATCCTAGGGTACTAGCAATGTTTATATGACTAGGAAAACAGAACAACAAGGAAGTTTATGAAAACATGGGGCAGGAGAGAAAGAGAATTAGGAGAGAGTTACACCTTAGAACTTAAGGAAAGGATATATTCCAAGAGAGGAGGCAGGAATATCAAATACAGCAAGGAGGTCAAATAAGATGAAAGTTGACAAGAGTTTGCTGGTTTTAGCAATTTTGAGAACACAGGTGACCTTTGCAAGAGCATCTCACTGGAGCAGTAGGTAGAGCAGTTTGACTGTAGCAGTATGCAGTGTGTGAGAGAGCAAATGGAGAGGGAATAAAGCATGCAGGCTATTTTTGAACTGTTTGTCTGAAAAGGAAACAGAAAGGGGTACAGAGTAAAAACAAAATATTTTTTAAGACAGAAGAACATTGCAAGGATGTATGGCTAAGGGAAAAGAGGCAGTAGAAGGATTGAAAGTGGAGAAGGAGGAGCTAATTGATAATGGCAAGATCTTTCTCTGGTAGATAAGGTATATTAGTTTCCTATGGTTGCTGTAACAAATGACCAAGAACCTAGTGGCTTAAAACATCAGAATTTTTTTTTTCACAGTTCTGGAAGTCAGAAGTCTGAAATCAAAGTGTCAGCAGGGCCACCTCTGTCTGGACCCTGGGGTGTTGGAGAGACCCTACCTTGCCTTTTCTAGCTTCTGATGGCTGCTGGCTGTCCTTGCCATTCCTTGACTTGTGACCTCATCACTGCAATCTTTGTCCCATAGTCACATCCACTTCCCCCCTGTGTTTTTGTCTTCTCTTCTGTTTCAAATCTCTCTTTGCCTATCTCTGATAAGTACACTTGTTATTGAACTTAGGACCCACCTGGATAATCCAGGATGATCTCCTCAGCTCAAGATCCTTAATCACATCCTCCAAACCTTTTTTTCCAAATAAGGTAACATTCACAGTTCCAGAGAGTAAGCCATGGACATATATTTTTAGGGACTGCCATTCAACCTAGTATGGAAGGTATCAGGAATAGAGGTAAAGGGAGTAAGTCTGGAACTGGAAATGCTGAAGGAAGAGACTGGAGAAAGGAAGTTAAGATAAGGGTGTATAGAAATTGGAGTTGGGGGGTGCTGAAGCCAGAAAAGTTCTTACTGCAAAGCCTCAAAATTCCTATGAAGCAGAAGGCGAGGTCATCTGTTCAGAGGAGAGGCAGTAGGGATAGGACTGAGTGAGAAAAACAAAATATTACAAAAGCCACGGGTGTGGAAAGATAAGTTGACAAAGAGTAAGTAAAGGGCAAACAAGGGGGAGCAAAGGTGTTGGAAGCTATATATTTATAGATCTTACATTTGTAGGTTTGACTGTACCTTTATACATCTTTGGTTATATTTTTTTCAGTATTATGCAAAAACAACTACAACAACAAACAAAGCAAAGGAAAACAAATATCCATGAAAATAAAGCAGCAGCCTACTAACACAGTCTAGACTAGCCTAGCAAATTCACTGCTTTCTCATCATGAAACCTAGGGAAACACTGATGGTGACTAATGCACAGCCAGAATTAATGTGGGAGAGAAGGGAATGAAAGCCTTCAGTCATTGGGAGGTCTATGGGGAGCAGGGCAAATTGAGCTGAATTTTCTTTGGCTTCTGATCTGAAGTTTCTCCAGAAAAGGCTTTTCGAGGAAATGAGAGAAATGCCAAGAAGGAGAGTGTGCTAAATGTGGGATAGATAAGCCTCTGAACATACTGTACTTGTCTAAATGATCAAACCATAGAAACTAACTTCAGTTTGTAACTTTCGTCTTATTATCACTTAAAAAAATTAACATGAGGATACTTACTGGGCACCTGCCATGTGTTGGCCTTCATATTGCCCTCAGTCCATACTTGGTGGAAATCGTGCCAGCATTTATCTAAATGACTCCAAGAAAGTTCTGATCTTTCATCTTCCCACTGTGTACCAAGAAACCCATGTCTAAATATCCAAACTGTTTTAATGTGATCAGAAGAAGGGATCAGACATTTTTCTGGCATCCTTTGTATACAGATGAATGAGTTTAAATGAAATCTTCATATTTGGATTAATGGAACAGAGATAAGAGATGAGCAAGAATTTTATTTTTTGAGCCCATGATATTAATTTCTTGGTTCCTCAAGTTCCAAGCTCACATGATGTGGGTTATACAACACTATAGTTGCTGGATTTCATATTAGGTATAGTAACCCACAAGTAACAGGATCCTCGGGAGTGACTGTATACTCCTTGTAGTGGTGCTTCTCGAACTTCAATGGGCATGTTAATCTTTTGGAAATCTTGTTAAAATGCAGCTTCTGTAGGTTTGAGCTGGGTTTGAGATTTTGCATTTCAAGCAAGCTCTCACATGCTGCTGCTGCTGCTGGTCCAAAAAATATATCTTGAGTAGCAAGATATTAAACTACTTAAAAAACTTAAAGAATACTTACATGGGATCCCCAAATATGTGGATTAGTAGTTGTAACATCAGAAAAAAACATAGATCACAACAAACTGGAAATATTTCCCATATCTTTTGGGACGATCCATAATTTTTTAGCCTCTCAGCAAGTCTTCATATTGACCATAAATCCATTCAGCTTTCTCTGTGGTGAGTATCCAGCAATTAAAAGGAGCCAGAATATCTACTTTAAAGATAGTGAGTGTGAAATTTCTTAATTTTGAGGTTGAAAAGGCTCAGTAAATACATCTCTAAGAATATATAAGGTTTTTCTTTTCTTTTTCCTTTCCTTTCCTTTTTAATATTAAACCTCATGAGGAAACTGGACAATCTAAGAAGGAAGAGCTTTCTGTTTTTACAATCAGGATTTCAGTAGTAGTTTGGAAACATTAAAATTTATTTATTTATTTATTTTTAAAGATTTTATTTATTTGTTTGAGAGAGAGAGCATGAGCAAGAAGACGAACAAAGACAGAGGGAGAAACAAACTCCCCACTGAAGCAGGGAACCTGACTCGGGGCCAATCCCAGGACCCTGAGATCATGACCCAAGCTGAAGACAGACTCTTAACTGACTGAGCCACCCAGGCACCCTGAGGTACTAAAATTTATTAAACTATAGTCAACCCTTAAATAATGTTGGGGTTAGAGGTACTGACCACCTGTACAGTTGAAAATCTCTGTGTAACTTTTGAGTCCCCCCAAATTTAACTACTACAAGCCTACTGTTGACTGGAAGTATACAGTTAGCACATATTTTGTGTATGTATTATATGCTATATTCTTACAATACAGCTGGAGTAAAGAAAATGTTGGTAAGAGAATCATTAAGAAGAGAAAGTAGCTTTACAGTACCATACTGCATTCATCAAAAAAAATCCATGGATAGATGGACCTGAGCAGTGCAAGCCCTTGTTGTTCAAGCACTTCCAGATTTAGCTATCAGAGAAGATTATACTGGTTCCTTATTTAACATCCATTTTCTCTTTCTTCTTTTCTACCAGAAACCCAATTTTGTGAAAGTGTTGCCCC
Organism: Meles meles; assembly: GCF_922984935.1. Lineage (NCBI taxonomy): Eukaryota > Metazoa > Chordata > Mammalia > Carnivora > Mustelidae > Meles > Meles meles. The sequence continues at coordinate 149,763,514 of NC_060067.1, forward strand.
CTCCCAAGTCCCCCAACAACATGGAGTCATGTACCTTAGGCTAACTCACATCTCCTCAGCTCCAGCACTAGGGCTGGTTTATATAAGTATAATTTCATTCCTTTTACCAGTGGTGATTTAGGAATGAGATATAGAAGCTTCGAAGAGAGCTTCTAGGACACATTTTCTTGCTCCTAAGAGAGATCCATAGAAGAGAAAAATCTGTCATCTGTATTTTATCAAGATAAGAGCTCGGAACTACCAAAGTCATCTTGTAACCAGCCTGAGAATAAAGCCAACCTCAGTGGAGAGAAGGATAGAGCTGGTAACATTGTTAGCCACTGACTTAGACATCTCATAGCCCTCCCTATTCCTGGACTTTTCATTACGTGAAATTGTTAGTATTCTGGCCAGTTTGACTTGAGACTTCCATTACTTGTAACTAAAAACATCCTTCTTTTTATCTTCACACTACATAAAGTTGAGAAGGACAACACTTGGAGAAGAGTCATCTCTGGATAGTTGCTTTTGGAATCCCCAAGAAGATCGCAATGCAATGAAAATTTATAACCATCTTATCAAAACCATATAAACTCAGTTTGGTTCCATGGAAATAACCGACCACACCTATTCTCCTCAACTAGGTGAACAGATGAATTTCTTTAATTTTCATGAAGTTTTTCAAAAAAGTGTTATTTAAAAAGTTAACTTTCATTTTTTTCAAGTTAACTTTAAAATTACAGTGAGCAAATTAGAACTGAGTAGGTTTTTAAAGCATTGATTTATTTATTTTTATTTTCTATTTTATGTACTTTGTGTGGCTTCTGATGAGTGGTCCTAGATTATTCATGACTGCTTCTACTGTGAGTAGATATATTTTAAGAAAAACAAGTCACTGCCACTCTTTCTGCACTTTGAACACACACATTGCTAGAGTGGATACTGTACAAATGTGAAAAATTAGAACTCACATTACAGTTCAGGCTGCTGCAATGCTTTGACACTGGCTTCTCCCAAAAGTAAACAGTCTTAGTTTGTTGATCATTTTTTGTTAAAACTCCATTTGTGAGTGTTATGAAACATTAAATAATCCTTACGTTTGCACTGCTGAGTATGATGCTGTGTGAAGCAAAGGGGTTGAAGAATGACTTCTTTATAATAGCATATGGCAAATCTCTCTAATGAGAGGCCATTACTGTACAAGTCTCCTAGATGTGGTTCCTGACAGCAGGTGTCTGGAGAAAACCCTGTGAACATTTTCAAGTATACTGTTACTGGTGATTGGCAAGAAAAGGTAAAGATCTGAATGTGGAAGACTGAACCAGAAAGGAGAATAAGATGCAAAATGATAACGAAAGAGCGAGAGAAAAAAAGAAAACCTAAAACCCCACCTCACCAGCTTGTTTCTGCATTAAGGAAGTGTATAAATAACTCCATTAGAGGGCACTAAACATGACATATTACCACAGAGAAGAGAAAGGTCTTATTGTACTCAAACCACTAAGTTACCTAAGGCTCCTTTCTCAATAGAGAATGGATGCTAGTGACTGGCTCACGTCAGTGTGGAGTTTAATTAAACCACTCAACGCTAGTCTGCAGAAGCTGAGAATGAATTTACTGGGGGAAAATATTCCTTTGGACAAGTTTTACATGAGATTTTTGCATCCCATGCTTAATGTCAAATGCAAGGCTGTCACTCATAATTGTGTTTTTGTGCACTGAACAAAGGCACCTGGTCCGAGAGGTGAGTGGGGGCTTCAGTCAAAGCCACATTGCACTTAACCAAGCTGAAACCTTGGCTAATGACTACATCTGCTGGGAGCAAATTGCGTTTTTTTTTTTTTCATCCTACAAAGCTACTTTCTTTAAACCATGTGCTCTCCTTCAGGGGACATCTTTTACTAATTCACCACATGGAAGGGAAGGGAACTTTTTTTGAAATAGTATTTTAATATGTCCACCAAAGGGAGACACCTTTTTCATCTTTATCCCTAAAGCAGTATAAGTTAGCAGCTGCCCTGTTCAAGAAGAGGAAGTCTCTGCTCCTGACATTGGACCATACAAAAAGAATAACAGAGAGTGCATCTTTTGGGCATTTAGCTACTGATGTGTAGCAGATTACTCTGATACTTTGAGAAATTTTATTATTAAAGGCTAGATGTGGCCTTGTGATGTGTGTGCTATTCTAGGAACTGGCCTACTCTGTTGGCTGAAGTTAGTAAGCTATAGGAGGGAGGAATAGATCTCTATCCCTGCAAAGTGGGATCTATAATCTCCCCTTCCATTGCCACCCGGTGTCCCTGGTCTCAGCGGTCTTAGTAATGGAAAGTGAACAAAATCAATGGGGACTGTTTTTTTCTTTTATTCCGGATGACATATTACACTCTATGTATCACTAGAGAGGGAGTGAAAATAAAGCAATCAAGAGCAAAAGGAAATCACACACATAGTCTGTTTTTTCTTTCTCTTATCAAAGTTTTAGTGGGGATTGTTGACTCATTTATTAGTTCTCTTGCTTGTCAAGATCAAGAGAGAAAAATATCTTCCTCTAATAATTCTGTTCTTGACCAATGTGGTTGATTTTATGATTTCTTTAATTATTTGCTTCCTATTCCTTGTGAGAAGATAATGCATTTTCACCCTGCAGTTCTCACCCAGCAAAGAGTATTCTTTCTTGCCCCACTGATGCTGGGTTTCACCATGTGACTTCCTGTGGCCAGTCCTATTTGAGCAGATGTGATAAATGCCATTAAGTGGTTGGCTCTAACACTGTCTTCAATGTGCCATGAGGACAGCATGTCCTAAATAGGGGCTCTTTCTCCAGCCTGGGTCTGAGAATGAGAAGCCACGTAGAATAGAGTCACAACCCCCCTTCTGTCTACATGTAACACAAGTGCTGAATAAACAAACTTTATTTTATAAGCCACAGAGATTCAGGGGATCATTTGTTATTATAGCAAAACTGACTGGTACCAGGAATGAAATGCTGCATAACAAAAATCCTAAAAGATATGGCATTGGTTCCTGGCCAACGTGAGATGGGAAAATTTAAAGATAGGGGAAAAATGGCAATCTATGACATGGAGTGGTAAATATGCGGCATAAAGGCTTTCCCTAATAATTTGAAGGCAGATAAAACACTTAATATACTTTTGACTTTAGGTTAAGATGTAGTGAAACTGAATGTCACTAATGTGCCATGGTGGTTATTAAGTGTATTTGGCAACTGTAAGGAAGAAATGAACTCAGCAAGGAATTGGTCAAGCAGGGATGAGAGGAAAGAGAGAATTTAGAAGTGTTGAGAGTTGCAGTGTTGAAATATGTAGCTGTTTTTCTTATCTACCAATAAAAGATAAAATTTAGAAGTACTTTCAGCAATAGAAGCCAATTAAAATTCAGTTGTGAGCAGAAGAATAAATCAAGGGGCATGGCTACCACACCCCTTCTTAAAATCTCTACATGTATTAAGGTGTCTCCCTCCCTCCCAAGTAAATCCTTTTAGCTGGACAGTAGAAAAGAGAGGGCTCAGAGAAAAGTGATAAGGGCCTGTCTATCCGATAAAAGACCAATAAGCTCAAACTGCTTATGGGGGGGAAGGGGCTTAAAAAAATTATAATGGCTATTGTCATATGGACCTAACTGAAATCAAATAGATGCAAAGCCAACAGCTGTGTGTGTGTGTGTGTGTGTGTGAGAGAGAGAGAGAGAGAGAGAGAGAGAGATATTGATTGTCAAAAGAGCCATCACTGGCTTGAATTTGAAAAGACCATGACTACAAGACATAAAAGCAAACTTTGGATTCCCGCATATCTATAGGCAGAAAACAGGCTGAGGAAAATGTTGACCCTTAAGAGCCCTCTTTTCAACTAGTTCCCCTTATCCATACCATTCTAGAATTCCTTCCACCCTTGATAATCTGGTCACCCTGGCTTACCTTGAACAAGAATCCTGCTAAGTTGGTTTAATAACTACCTTTCATGTGCTCCTCTTAGCAATTTTCCGTCTACCCCCTCATTCTGCTCACTGACTATAAATCCCCACTTGTGTTTGCCGTATTCAGAATTGATCCCAACCCACCTCCCTATTGTGATAGTCTTGGCACCTATTACAATAGTGTGGAAGTCTTGTAAGTGGAATGTAATGGAAAGTCTTGTAATGGAAGTCTTGTAAGACAGACGGTAAGTAAGATCCTTACTGCCTTAACAAGTATCAGAATAATTTTTTCTTTAACAATGCTCAGCCATGAAGAAGGCCATATTATTCATTGGCCTCTTTAGATTCAGTCAAGGAGAATAATGAAAAAGGTAGAGTCTCTTAGAAAGTAGAATCAAGAGCCATAGAGGGGCACCTGGGTAGCTCAGTGGGTTAAGCCTCTGCCTTTGGCTCAGGTCATGATCTCAGGGTCCTGGGATCGAGCCCCGCATCTGGCTCTCTGCTCAGCAAGGGGCCTGCTTCCCCATCTCTCTCTGCCTGCCTCTCTGCCTACTTGTGATCTCTTTCTCTGTCAAATAAATAAATAAAATCTTAAAAAAAAAAACAAAAAAGAGCCATAGAGAAAAGTGGACTGAAGAATTATTTCCAGGAAATATAACTACAACCAAATCTAGGAACATTTCCTTCCCACAAAGGAGACCTTTGCAACATTTGCCCAGGGGGTTTTAGAATTGCTATTGGTATATATATACCACATCTTTATCCATTCATCTGTTGATAGACATCTGGGCTCTCTCCATATTTTGGCTATTGTTGACATTGCTGCTGCTGCTGCTGCTGCTGCTGTGTGTGTGTGTGTGTGTAATGGAATATCCCTCAGCCATCAAAAGAATGAAATCTTGCCATTTGCAATAATGTAGATGTAACTAGTGGGTATTATAAGTAAAATAAGTCACTCAAAGAAAGACAAGTACCATTGATTTCATTCATATGTGGAATTTAAGAAACAAAATAGATGAACATAAGGGAAAGGAAGGAAAAATAAAATAAGACAAAAACAGAGAGGGAGACCAATTATAAGAAACTTAAATATAAAGAACAAACTGAGGGTTGCTGGAGGGGAGAGGAGTAGGGGAATGGGGTAACTGGGTGATGGGCATTAAAGAGGGCATGTGATGTAAAGAGCACTGAGTGTTATATGCAACTGATTAATTACTGAATTCTACCTCTGAAACTAATAGTACCCTATATGTTAACTAAATTGAATTTAAATGAAATATTAAAAAAGAGATTTGCTATTGGTATGTTACTGCTGTGCATCTCTCATTTTTCCCCTTTCTGAAGAGTATTTGTTACTGTTATTCCTGAGCTACTATTATATGTTAAACATATAACTTGTGTTCTAGATTCTAGCCCATATATCTCTGAAGAAAGAGTAGACACACTCAGATGTGACGTAGAGACTATCAGGAGATCCTGGACTTCAGATGTGCTTTCATAATTACATGAGATTTTGCATGTGGAGAGGATGAAAGCAATAATCCAGAGAGTAAAGTGTGGCAGATTGTGTATTGTCCCCCCTTTATTTATTTTCCCATTCCCTCAAAGAGGATTATTCATACTCACCCATTGCCATATGATTTGCAGTAACCCTCCCACCATGGGAGGGATATATTTTGTGGAAACAAGCAAAGACCACCCAACTGAGAATAAACAGAGGCTATTTATTCAGGGTTTGCTATATAGCAAGGCAGTCAGCCTCCATCACTAGCATTTGGCAGAGACTCAAAGGCAGGCAGGGGATTTTATAGAGAAAGAAAGGGAAGGCTTCAGGTATGCTGATTGGATGTTGTTGGCATGGGGAAGCTGGAGGCAGATCTAACTGGAAGTGGGGACTGTTATGTGATTGGTTTGAAAGCAGATTTGGCTTTCTTTGGTTGATCCTGAGTTGGAAGCAGGGGCAAAAATTTCTGGCAGTCTTTGACTAAGTCCTGACAATTTGGGGCCAATTGCGGCAGATGCGGTTTGACTTCGCCCAGGTTATGGGTCAAAGTCTTATTGCGTAGGTCTGGTCCTTAGTCACTTGTGTATTCAGGCTCTCCATTTTGTCTCATTGACATTGAGTTTAGCAGTGGACTTCTGTGGCCAGTAAGAGGTGAGTGGGCATCATAGATGTCATGCTTGAGCAGGAGGTGTGACAGCCATGTTGTGTTTGACTCAGGCCCTCTTTTCCATCTGCAGTGAGAATGGCATGTCCCACACAGGGGCTGCTTCTTTAGTGTATGTTCTAGAACATGAAGACTCACAGAGCAGAGCCACAGTGTGCACATTGTCAAAAACAGCTGTAGTGGACCTGAAGTCCAGATGAAATGCTACTGTTTTATAAGCTGTTATCAGTTGAGATTCATTGTTTAGGCAACACAGCTAACTAATACTGTCATCCTCTGGTTTGGATCAGAGAGACTTTGATAAAGGGATAGTTCTACTTTAAGGAAAATCTAGATAAAAGGCTAAAGGCATTTTTTTCTATATATTGAGAAACAGTATGTCTGCATCAACAAATAATAAACACTGATGGGGGTGCCTTGGTGGCTCAGCCCGTTAAGCCTCTGCCTTCTCCTCAGGAACCCTGCATCGAGTTCCCTACTCAGAGGGGAGCTTGCTTCTCCTTCTCCCTCTGCTGCTCCTCCTGCTTGTGCTCTCTCTCTCAAATAAATAAATAAAATCTTAAAAAACTTACTAACACTGATAATAGCAGCTGATACAGGCTGGCTAGATCCAAGGACCCAGAGGGGTCCCACAGGATCAGACAAGAGGGTCCTTGGCTTCGCGCAGGCTAGCAATCAAACGTTATCCCAGAGGAAGTGAGAGCAGAGTTTATTAGTGAGTGCAGATGCAGGCAAAGCATGTGGGAGACTTGGAAAGGAAAGAAGAATGAGTCTTGTCTTTGCTTGGGGCCTGGGGTTTTTTACTGAAGAGTATGGTCTGGTGCATATATCTTCTCAGGCATCTGGGAACAAAGATGAGTGTTTGTTCTTAAGTCACTTATGCCCTGGAACCGGGGGTCTTGGTGAGTCAGTGGTCTTGGAAAATGTTCATGACATGATGACCCTGCCTGGTCACTCCTTAGATGTTATCTGTTGTGCTGAAAGGCTCCAAAGAAATCATTAATTCCTTGACCTTTACCAGGAGGACATACATTATCTGTTCTATAAGCCACATGTAGGGTAGGAGTGCATGTCCTAGCAAGATTAGAAACAGGAAAAGGAGCAAAAAAGCAGTCTTTCATGGGGTTTCTTCCATTTCCCTGTCTCACAGCTGCCATCTATAGTTAGCGATTCTGAAATCTGCATGTAATGATATGAAGATAATGTTATGCACCAGAATTCCTCTTTCAAAAAGAGAGCTGTCTTTGCTAGGAAAATACTGTGATGACTGATGCGATAAGACAGTGAGGATGGAGACTGGGCAGGGTGACTCTTAGTAAGTGAGGCAGTGTTTTGGTTGTCGCTGAGCCAGACAGAAAGGGAAAGAGGAAGAGAGGAAGACAGGAAATGGAACCAGTGAGGTGATGGGAGACTGCAGTACCCCACATCGTCCTCCTTGGGCACTCTTTCCTCCACATCTCGAGTATATTTGTGCAATTTATGCAATATCTGGGTCTGGAAACTTGCTGAGACTGTGAAGGGGCCAGGCTTCCCTTCATATGGATATGCTGAGATAGCCTGGGGGGTGCAGAAATAGAGAAGTGGAAATCATTAAGGCCCTGAGCCACCGGAAGTTACAGGAATTTGTAGGAAGGGCTTTTCATCAAGGGTTAGAGAGTTGGGCCAAATTCAACCAGATTTCTAAGTTTTAAAGGGCTACTGCTGATAGATAAGTGATAGTAAGAAGCACCCATAAGTAAATATTATTCCCATTTCACTGATGAGGAAGTTGAGACGCATTAACAATGATATAACTTACCTTGAATCACACAGTAATTTCAGCAGTTGGGATGAAAGTATATTATGAATTCTCCAAAGGCTGTGGTCTTTGGTCTCTGTTATTTTGGTCCATGCTAGATTTAAGTTTTGATGATAAATTTATAACATTCAGAAATTTTTTAATAAAGGTAATTATGGAAATATTTATGTAGATGTTCCTTTTATTAATGAAGTTCTAGCAATGTGCCATTTTTATTTTTATAAAAGATTTATTTATTTGAAAGAGAGAGAGAGCATAAGCAGGAAGAAGGGCAGAGGGAGAAAGGGAAGAGAGAATCTACACACAGATTCCCTATTGAGCATGGAGCCCCAAGTGGTGCTTGATCCCAGATCCTGAACTAAGACCTGAACTGAAATCAAGAGTTGGCTGCCTAACCAACTGAACCACCGGCCCCAGCACTGTGCCTTTTAAAAAAAATTGTTTAAATATGTTCAACACATCTTTTTTAAAACCTAAATTGTTCATCTTCTGGCTTAAAACCCTTTGGAAGTGAAGGTTAAGTCCCAATCCCTTGCCAGGGCACCCACCTGACCTGGGCCCCAGGCCCCAACTCCAGTTTCAGCTCACACCACATTCTGCCTCTGTTTGAATTCCAACTGCACTGGTTTCTTCAAAGGCACCACTGTACTCTTGCATTCACCTTCACCTCCTGGTCAAGAAAGAGAAAAACAAAACAAAGCAAAAACAAACAAACAAAAAACACCTTTCACTGAACTAAACCCTGCTCATCTTTCAGATTGCAGTGTGAATATTTCTTCTTCATTGCAGCCTTTCCTAACTACCTGCCTGCTCCCTCCAGATTAGGTCATGTCCTCTTGTTACTTATTCTCCTAGCTCCTTGTCCTACTCCTTTGTCAGTACTTGTCTTTGGTAGTAGCTATAAATCTCTGTGTTAGTAATATAATCTCTTGTTGGTTTAATGAGAGGTAGTGGAGTTGTAGGGGTTATGAGGAAGAGCAATGGCAGCCTGGGTTCAAGCCTCAGTTCTGCCATTTATTAACAGAGAGGGCCTGGCCCGGTTACTTAAAATCTATCTTGCTTCCCTCTTCTATATAATGGACATAGTACTATAGGCCCTACTTCTGGGAAAAAAGCTGTTTCTCTACACTCTTACACAGAACACTCTGACACCAGATATATGTGTGTGTGTGTGTGTGTGTGTGTGTGTGTGTGTGTGTTTCCACAACAGTACATTTCACTTCTCTGTAGAACATCGACTAGATGTCCTCCAGTTTAACTCTATTATGACACTAACTGCTTGCAGTTAGAACAAATCTCGCACATTAAGGGTTCAGTCCCACAAGACTGCCCCATTTATGATACCAACAAAAATGGTGGGTCCCTGGGATACCCACGACTTGTGTCAGACTTGGCTTCAAGCAGAGGTTCCCACAACATCCTCCTCCAGTTTGATACCTCCCCTCTGGTAACCATTAGTTTGTTCTCTATAGTTAAGAGTCTGTTTCTTGGTTTCTCTCTCTCTTTCCACTTTGCTTGTTTGTTTTGTTTCTTAACTTCCACCTATAAGTGAAATCATATGGTATTTGTCTTTCTGTGGTTTACTGACTTCACTTATTATTATAGCTCCATTGCAAATGGCAAGACTTCATTCTTTTTTATGGCTGAATAATATTCCATTGTATAAAAATTACATCTTCTTTATCCATTCATCAGTTGAGGGATACTTGGGCTACTCCCATATCTTGGCTATTGTAAATAATGCTGCTATAGGGGTACATATATCCCTTTGAATTAATATTTTTGTATTCTTTGGGTAAATACCCAGTAGTACAATTGTTGGATTGTAGAGTAGTTTAATTTTTAACTTTTTGAGGAACCTCCATACTGTTTTCCAGAGTAGCTGCACCACTTGCATTCCCACCAATAACGTAAGAGGGTTCCTTTTCCCCACATCCTCGCCAGTGCCTGTTATTTCTTGTGGTTTTCAGTTTAGGCATTCTGAACAGAATGAGCTGGTCATTGTAGTTTTGATTGGCATTTTTCTGTTGATAACTGAAGATAAGCAATTTTTCATGCATCTGTGGGCCATCTGTATGTCTTCAGAGAAACCTCTGTTCATGACTTTGGTCCATATTTTAATTGGATTATTTGGTTTTTGGGTGTTGAATTATTTAAGTTCTTTACATGTTTTGGATACTAACACTTTATTAGATATGTCATTTGCAAGTATCTTCTCCCATTCAGTAGGTTCCTTTTAGTTTTATTGATTCTTTCTCTGTTCAGAAACTGTTTATTTTGATGTAGTCCAATAGTTTATTCTTGCTTTTGTTTCCCTTTCCTCAGGAGACCTATGTAGAAAAAAGTTGCTATGGCCAAAGTCAGAGAAATTATTTTTGTGCTCTCTTCTGGGATTCTTATGGTTTCAGGTCACACATTTAGGTATTTTGAATTTGTGTGTGGTGTAAGAAACTGGTCCAGTTTCTCTCTTTTGCATGTTTCTGTCCAGTTTTTCCAGTATTATTTGTTGAAGAGACTGTCTTTTTCCCATTGGATATTCTTTCCAGCCTTGTTGACAACTGACTATATGATTGTAGGTTTATTTATGGATTTTCTATTCTGTTCTATTGATTTATGTGTCTATATTTGCACCAGTACCATACTGTTTTGATTACTGTAGCTTTGTAATATAACTTGAAGTCCAGAATTGTGATGCCTTAAGTTTTGTTTTTCTTTTTCAAAATTGCTTTGGCTATTCAGGTTATTTTGTGGTTCCATACAGATTTTAGAATTGTTTGTTCTAGTTTTGTGAAAAATACTGTTGATATTTTGATAGGGATTGCATTAAATGTGTAGATTGCTTTGGGTAGTATAGACATTTTCAACAATATTTGTTCTTTCAACCCATTAGCATGGAATGGCTTTCCATTTCTGTGTCATTTTTAATTTCCTTCATCAGTGTTTTATAGTTTTCACAGTGCAGGTCTTTCACCTCTTTGGTTAAATTTATGCCCAGGTGTTTTATTATTTTTGGTGTAATGGTAAATAGGATTGTTTTCTTAATTTCTTTTTCTGCTGCTTCATTATTACTGTATAGAAATGCAATGGATTTCTGCACATTGATTTTGTATCCTGTGACTTTACTGAATTCATTTGAGTTCTAGTAGTTTTTTTTTCCATTTTATTTTATTTTATTCCTTTTCAGTGTTCCAAAATTCATTTTGGATGCAATATGTGCCCTCCATAATACCTACCACCAGGCTTACCCAACCCCCACCCCCATCCCCTCCAAAACTCTCAGTTTGTTTCTCCGAGTCTCAGGGGGGTTGTCTCCCCCTCCGATTTCCCTCAACTCACTTCTCCACTTCATCTCCCAGTGTCCTTCATGTTATTCCTTATGCATCACAAGTAAGTGAAACCATATGATACTAGACTTTTTCTGCTTGACTTATTTCACTCAGCATAATCTCTTCCGGTCCCGTCCATGTTGATATAAAAGTTGGGTATTCATCCTTTCTGATGGAGACATAATACTCCATTGTGTAAATGGGCCATATCTTCTTTATCCCTTCATCCATTGAAGGGCATCTTGGTTCTTTCCACAGTTTGGTGACTGTAGCCATTGCTGCTATGAACATTGGGGTACAGATAGCCTTCTTTTCACTATGTCTGTATCTTTGGGGTAAATATCCAGTAGTGCAATTGCAGGGTCATAGGGTAGCTCTATTTTTAATTTTTTGAGGAATCTCCACACTGTTTTCCAAAGTGGCTGTACCAACTTGCATTCCCACCAACAGTTTAAGAGGATTCCCCCTTTTCTACATCCTCTCTGACAAATGTTGTTTACTGTCTTGTTAATTTTGGCCATTTTGACTGGGGTAAGGTGGTATCTCAATGTGGTTTTGATTTGAATCTCCCTCATGGCGAATGATGATGAACATTTTTTCATGTGTCTGTTAACCATTTGTATGTCTTCTTTGGACAAGTGTCTGTTCATGTCTTCTGCCCATTTTTGGACATGATTATCTGTTTTGTGTGTGTTGAGTTTGAGGAGTTCTTCATAGATCTTGGATATCAGCCCTTTGTCTGTAGTGTCATTTGTGAATATCTTCTCCTATTCTGTGGTTGCCTCTTTGTTTTGTTGACTGTTTCCTTTGCTGTGCAGAAGCTTTTGATCTTGATGAAGTCCCCAAAGTTCATTTTTGCTTTTGTTTCCTTTGCCTTTGGAGACATGTCTTGAAAGAAGTTGTTGTGGCCAATGTCGAAGAGGTTACTGCCTGTGTTCTCCTCTAGGATTTTGATAGATTCCTGCCTCACATTTAGGTCTTTAATCCATTTCGAGTTTATCTTTGTGTATGGTGTAAGAGAATGGTTGAGTTTCATTCTTCTACACATAGCTGTCCAATTTTCCCTGCACTGTTTATTCAAGAGACTTGTCTTTTTTCCACTGTATATTTTTTCCTGCTTTGTTGAAGATTATTTGACCATAGAGTTGAGGATCCATATCTGGGCTTTCTACTCAGTTCCACTGGTCTGTGTGTCTGTTTTTGTGCCAGTATCACGATGTCTTGGTGATCACAGCTTTGTAGTAAAGCTTCAAATCAGGCAACATTATGGCCCCAGTTTTGTTTTTCTTTTCAATATTTCCTTAGCATTTCAGGGTCTCTTCTGGTTCCATACAAATTTTAGGATTGTTTCTTCCAGCTCTTTGAAAAATGCCAGTGGAATTTTTTTTTTTAAGATTTTAATATCTATCTGATAGGCAGAGATCACAAGTAGGCAGAGAGGCAGCCAGAGAGAGAGAGGGGGAAGCAGGCTCCCCACTGAGCAGAGAGACCGATGCGGGGCTCAATCCCAGGACCCTGGGATCATGACCTGAGCTGAAGGCAGAGGCTTTAACCCACTGAGCCATCCAAGCGCCCCTGCCAGTGGAATTTTGATCAGGATGGCACTGAAAGTATAGATTTCTCTAGGCAGTATAGACATTTTAACAGTGTTTATTCTTCTGACCCATGAGCATGGAATGCTCTTCCATCTTTTTGTGTCTTCTTCAATTTCTTTCATGAGTGTTCTGTAGTTCCTCGAGTACAGAACCTTTACCTCTTTGGTTAGGTTTATTCCCAGGTATCTGAGTTATAGTAGTTTTTTGGTGGAATCTTTAGGCCTTTCTATATAGAGTATAATGTCATCTGCAAATAGTGAAAATTTTACTTCTTCCTTATCAATTTGGATGCCTTTTACTTCTTTTTGTTGTCTAATTGCTGTGGCTGGGACTTCCAGTACTATGTTGAGTAAGTGGTGAACGTGGATATCCTTCTCTTGTTCCTGACTGTAGAGGAAGAGCTCTCATTTTTTCCCCACTGAGGAAGATGTTGGCTGTGGGTTTTTCATATATGACCTTTATGATGTTGAGATATGCTCCCTTTAAAGTACTTTGTTGAAAGTTTTTGATCATGAATGGATGCTGTACTTCATCAAACGCTTTTTCTGTATCTACTGAAATGATCATATGGTTCTTATACTTTCTCTTACTGATGTGATGTATCATATTGATTGATTTGCAAATATTGAACCACCCTTGCAACCCAGGAATAAATCCCAAATGATTGTGGTGAGTGATTTTTTAAAATCTGTCATTTGATTCAGATTGCTAGTATTTTGTTGAATATTTTTGCATCTATGTTCATCAGACATATTGGCCTGTAGATTGTTTTTTTTTTTTTCTTGTGGTGTCTGTATCTTGTTTTTTATCAGGGTAATGCTTACCTGGTAAAATGAATTTGGAAGTTTTCCTTCCTTTTCAATGTTTTGGAATAGTGGGAGAAGAATAGGTATTAAGTCTTCTTTAAATGTTTGGTAAAGGGGTGCCTGGGTAGCTCAGTCATTTGAGTGTCTGGCTCTTGATTTCAGCTCAGATCATGATCTCAGGCTTGTGAGATTGAGCCCTAAGTTGGACTTCACATTGGGCATGGAGCCTACTTAAGATTCTCTCTCTCTCCCCCACTCTCCTTCTACCCTCCTCTCTTTCTCTCTCTCTCCCTCCCTCTATAAATAAAAAAAAATAAATAATAAATATTTGGCAGAATTCACCTGTGAAGCCAACTGGTCCTGGACTTCTGTTTGTTGAGAACTTTTTGATTACTGATTCAATTTCTTTTCTGGTTATCAGTCTGTTCAAATTTTCTTTTTCTGGGGTGCCTGGGTGGCTCAGTGGATTAAAGCCTCTGCCTTCGGCTCAGGTCATGGTCCCAGGGTCCTGGGATCAAGCCCTGCATCGGGCTCTTTACTCTGCGGGGAGCCTGCTTCCTCCTCTCTCTCTGCCTGCTTCTCTGCCTAGTTGTGATTTCTCTCTGTCAAATAAATAAAATATTAAAAAAATTTTTTTTTCTTTTTCTTCCTGTTTCAACTTTTTTTTAAAAGATTTTATTTATTTATTTGACCATTCATTGTTTAGTAACATGTTATTTTTTTTAAATTTATTTATTTTTTCAGCGTAACAGTATTCATTGTTTTTGCACAACACCCAGTGCTCCATGCAATATGTGCCCTCCCTATTATCCACCACCTGCTTCCCCCAACCTCCCACCCCCGCCCCTTCAAAACCCTCAGGTTGTTTTTCAGAGTCCATAGTCTTTTATGGTTCGCCTCCCCTTCCAATTTCCCTCAACTTCCTTCTCCTCTCCATCTCCCAATGTCCTCCATGTCATTTGAGTAACATGTTATTTAACCTGTGTGAATTTATAGTCTTTCTAGATTTTTTCTTTTGGTTGACTTCTAGTGTCATAGCATTGTGGTTTAAAAAAAAAGATATGTAGTATGACTTTGATCTTTTCAAATTTGTTGAGTCCTGTTTTGTGGCCTAATTTGTGATCTATTCTGGAGATTGTTCCATGTGCACTTGAAAAGAATGTGTATTCTTCTGTTTTAAAATGGAATGTTCTGAATAGATCTGTTAAATCCATCTGGTCCAGTGTGCCATTCAAAGCCATTGTTTCCTTGTTGATTTTCTGTTTAGATGATCTGTCCATTGATGTAAGTGGAGTGTTAAAGTCCCCTACTACTATTGTATTATTATTGATTAGTTCCTTTATGTTTGTTATTAACTGTTTTATGTTTTTGGGTGCTCCCGTGTTGGAAGCATAAATATTTACAGTTGTAATATCTTCTTGTTAGATTGTCCCCTTTATTATTACCTAGTGTCCTTTGTCTCTTGTTACATTCTTTGTTTTAAAGTCTATTTTGTCCACACGAATATTGCTGCTCTGGCTTTCTTTTGACATCCGTTTGCATGATAAATGTTTCTCAGTCCTCTCACTTTCCATCTGCAGGTGTCTTTAGGTCTAAAAATGGTCTCTTGGAGGCAGCATATAGATGGGTCTGATTTTTTTAATCTATTCTGTCACCTTATGTCTTTTGATTGGAGTGTTTAGTCCATTTACATTCAAAGTAATTATTAATATGTATTTATTGACATTTTAGTACTTGTTTTGTGGTTGTTTCTGAAGACTTTCTCTGATACTTTCTTGTCTTTCTCTCATAACTTGCTGGTTTTCTTTAGTGATATATTTTGACTTCTTTCTTTCTATTCTTTGCATATTTATTAGTGGTTTTCGATTTGTGGATAACATTACAGTAGTGTATAACATCTTCTGCCCATAGCAGTCTATATGAAGTTGATAGTTGTTTAAGTTTGAACCCATTCTTTACTCCTCTCCTTTCCATGTTTTAGGTATAAGTTGTCATATTTTATATCCTTTTATCTTATAAATTCCTTTACTGATTTTTTACAGAGATATGAATTTTTACTGCTTTTGTGTTTCCTACCTTCTTGCTGTTGTTTCTGGCCCTTCCTTTCCACTCAAAGAGTCCCTTTTAATATTTCTTGTAGGACTGGTTTTGTGGTCATGAGCTACTTTAGTTTTTGTTCATCTGGGAATCTCTTTATCACTCCTTCTATTCTGAATAATAGCCATGCTGGATAGAGTATTCTTGAATGCAGATTTTACCCTGTCAGCACTTTGAATAGATCATGCCACTTCATTCATTGGTTTAGAAAGTTTCTGCTGAAAAACCTGCTGATAGCCTTTTGGGGTTTCCTTTATATGTAACGGTCTGCTTTTGTCTTGATTCTTTTAGTATTTTTTATCACTATATTTTGCCATTTTAATTATAAATATGTCTTGGTGTGGTTCTGCATTTGTTGATTTTGCTGGGGGTTCTCTGTGCCTCTGGATCTGGATATCTTTTTCCTTCCCCAGATTCAGGAAGTTTTCAGCTATTATTTTTTCAAATAAGTTCTCTGCCTCCCTTTTTCTTTTTTCTTCCTCTGGATCTCCTATAATACAAATGTTATTATGTTTCATGGTGTCACTGAGTTCCCTAAATCTATTCTTATTTTGCATAATTCTTTTTTCTCTCTTTTGTTCAGCTTGATTACTTTCCATTACTCTGTCTTCAGTCACTGATTTGTTCCTCTGCTTTTTCCAGCCTGACATTCATTTGTTCAAGCATGTTTCTCATTTCATTTATTAGTCCCTTTGTATTTACTATGTTATTTCTTATCTCTGTATTAATGATCTTACTGATGCCCTTCACTCTATTCTCCAGTTCAATGAGTATACTTATGATCATTGCTTTAAAATCTCCACAAAGCATACTACTTATATCTATTTCACGTAGATCTCTGGCTGTGATCTTGTCCTGTTCTTTTATTTGGGACAAATTCCATCTTCTCATTTTGTCTACATCTCTATCCTCTTTCTCTTTGTTAGGAAATTCATCCATGTTTCCATTCTTAAGAGTAATGGCTTTATAAAAAAGAGGTTCTATAGTTCTCTGCACTGTAGTGTCTCCTGTTCCCCAGGGCCTGCTGCTTCTAAGAGTATCTCCCTCGTGTGTTATGTGAACTCTGCTGTTGCATCTTGGTCTCTTTATTCTTTAGGCCAGCGGTCTGCAGAGGCCCTCTTTGCCTGTTGTGGGCAATGTTTGATCCCTATCTTCAGTGTGGCTAATTTTAACTAAGTGTGGTCTGGTCTGCTCATGAAATGAGACCTAGTGCTACTACACCAGAACCAAGGCCTTGCAAAACTCCCTGGTTGGGAGACATGTTGTTGGCAGGAGTTTGGGCTGGTCTTCTGAGGAAGGGGCCCACCAAGCTGGGACTGAAGCAGGTATAACTGGGAAGGGAAGTTCCACCAAAGTGCAGGGGGCAGGGCTTGGTGTAAGCAACTTAGGTAGCAGTTGTGCTGGTTTCTGTAGGTGGCTCTGTATTTATGCTGATGGGCAGGGGAGGGAAATGGCACCAGCCAGTTCTTTTATTCCTGGAATGGTCTCTCTGTGAACATTGCCTCGCTGGGGCATGGTCCAAGAAGAACAAATAACCTCCCCACTGTGTGCCCCAGGCACTCCTCAGATCACTGTTTCCATGCTGTATGTCCATTGGATGTTGCTCTGTGTTTTCTCCAAGAATAACCTTCATATCCTCTGAGCTCCCCCAGAGCCAAGCATGGTGACCTTTAAAGCTGCAGGCTTTGGGGCGCCTGGGTGGCTCAGTGGATTAAGCCGCTGCCTTGGGCTCAGGTCATGATCTCAGGGTCCTGGGATCGAGCCCCGCATTGGGCTCTCTGCTCAGTGGGGAGCCTGCTTCTCTCTCTCTCTCTCTCTGCCTACTTGTGATCTCTCTGTCAAATAAATAAATAAAATCTTAAAAAAAAAAAAAAAGAGCTGCAGGCTTTAAGGCTCTTTGGTTGCAAGAACTCAGAAAATTCAGGCCCTCTCACTTTCCAAGCCAATTGCTATGGGCATTCATTTTCTTGTGTCAGTCTCTCTGACTTGTGCCAACCTGTCTCTCACCCTTCTCTGTGACCATAACTCCCTCCCCACTGCAATGACCATATCTGTTTCTCCACATCTCATCTCCACACTTCCTACCTTCTTTGATGTGACTTCTTCTCTACCTTTAGTTGTGGACTTTGTTCTTCCAGTCTTCAGATCAATTTCTGGGGTATTTAGGGTCCTCCTACTCCATTGACATCTTCCTTCCCTAGAATCCAAATCTATATTTCTTATTACACACTATTTCATATGCATGTTGTGAGAATGAAATGAGTCAGCTCTATGGAGAGCTTTGTATAAAGGGGGTTCACTCTTAAATTCAAATGAAATCAGACTTTCAAAATAGGTTACTTGGGGCTAGGGTAGATTGAAATATGAACTGGATATGCACAAATGCATATATGTCCACTTCATTTTAGTGTTGATGGAAAGTAGTAGGCCCAGAGATAAACAGATTGAAAAGATCATATTGTAATACAATTTCTTCTTTGTGGCTGAATAAAATTTGTCATTAAATCACAAGTTTAAAAAGTGGGTTTTAGGATCCACTGATCTACTTGATGAATTATGTGTAATTATTGCTTGTTAGCCAGCATGAACAGAAGGTTATTGCAGTTGAAGGTCAAAAATTTAGGATAATAAATTCAGTTAAGGGAAAACATATTGATAGTGTCCAGAATGCAGTGATTTATCTCTTTAAAAGTGTGAGCCACATGATACACCCTAATCTAACTGTATTGGCTAACTTCACTTCTTGTAGTCCACAAATATAGCCTTTGCCTTCCCAGAATAGCCATAACAGTTTTTAACAAAAATGCTGTGAGACTTACCCTACCAGATGTCAAGACTTATAAAAATTAAGTCTGTGGTACTGCTGCAAGCTTAAAAAAATAAACAGTGAAACTGACTAGAAGACCCAGAAAAAGATGTGTGCATATGAAGAAGCCTAGAATAGGAAAGAGGTAACATTAGAATTAGTGGGGTAAGGACTAATTACTTAACAGTTCTGAAGGAATTGGCTATCCATATGAAAAACATAAAATCACATTGCTATCTCATATAGCTACAAAGATAAATTCCAGATTTATAATAGAGGTAAAAATGAAAAAGTTCAAAATTTTTAAAAGAAGACATAGGAAAATATCTTTATGACATGTAAGAACAGATTTCTTATCTAAGACAAAAACCATGGACAATGAAACAAAAACTTAATGTATTTAACTATGTTAGTGTAACAATTTTTTTGTATAGCAAGAATAACCTTAATGAAATGAAAAGGCATGCTATTAGATAGAAGATATTTGCAACTGCAAAGATATAGTGTACATAGTATATAAAGAATTCATAAATCAATGTTGATAAGAAATTCAACAGAAAAATGAACAAATCATGTTACCAGGCAATTTACTAAAAAAGAAAACTGAATCACCAATTAACATATGAAAAATCATTAATTAGGGAATTGCAAATTAAATGAGAGCCCTTTTTGTATCCATACATTTAACAAAAATTAAAAGTGTCACAATAGCAAATTTTGGTGGAATTTTCTTATGGGTATATAAATTGGCACAGCAGTTTGTGAAAATTTTGACAATATCTAGTAAAGCTAAAAATGTTTATACCATGACCCAACAATTACACTCCTGGGATATGCCCTGGAGAAACTTTCATACATGTGCTCTGTATCAATCCAGGTTCATCTTTGAGGAGCAGAATCTATTCTAGCTCATTAAGCAGGAAGACATTTATTAGAAGTAATTTAATGCTTTAGAATTGTTGAGAGGGCTGAAAATTACAGGTTGTGCTTCCAGGAATGACTCCCCAAGATCACAGAACTGAGTCAACAAAGGAGCTACTGCTCCTCAGTGTTCAGGAAACTGCTGGTTCCAGAACCAGATTGCTGCTGCCAGGTTCAATTAGTTGTCACAGCAGGTAACTGTCATAGTCAGGAAACTACCATGATCAGAAAGCTGCTGCTGTTACTGCTGGATCCAGATCAATGCCATGCCTGCAATGATCACATCACCAAAACAGATAACTTGCTCTGGCTCTTGACACCTACAAAGCTCATGACTAACCACTGGGACTCGGCCAGCACACAGTCCATGATCACACTTACCAGTAGGAGCCCAGAAGCAGCAGAAATGTGGGCTCTGCCTTGCTTCTACCTCCCAAATTCAGAGTTTATCCGATTGGTAGACTCTAAATTGCTTCCAGAACCTAGTTGTGAAAGTAAAGGGGGATTGTTTTTATCTGTCTGGAGTCTGCATGTGTGAATCTCAATCTGCAATATGCTGCATTGTACCTCTGTGGTTATTTAATGCACCAACATGCCCTTCTTCCCTGACTTAGATTTTCAAATGACAGCAAGACCAAAGCTTAACTTATTTTTTCTGTCACTCATACAAATAAGATCTTGCTCACCTCCACCCTAATAGGGGAAAACTAAAGTCCCATCAGTCCTTGCATGTAATTCTGGGAGTTGTTCATTCCTTCTTTATTTCAGTTTATAATTCTCTCTTGATCCAGTGACATATGAACTAAGTTGTCGGGACTTTGAATCTTTATGAGGTTTATATTCTATATAAATCTTATTTTCTGGCATACATCTCTCTTAAGAAATTCAGGGTGACTGCCACTCCTTGCTCACCAGGTCCTATCAGTCTGATGTCATCAATGTATTCACCAGTGTGACCTCCTGGGGAAAATAAGATGAAAACGGACTCTGACTAGAGCTAGGGAGTTAATTAGCCTTGAGGCAAGATGGTAATGGCACATGCCTATCCATGTGCACCTGAAGGGCTTCTGTTGTTTTCTGCTTACTGAGATAGACGTAGAGAGTTGCTAGATCTATAGCTGCTGATCAAGTGCTTAACAGAGTCATTCCCAAATTAGGCTTGCCTTATGAACTGAATGGTTTTATCCCCCCAAAATTCATATAATGAAACAATAACCCCCATGTAATCTTATTAGGAAATGGGGCTTTTGAGAGTCAATTAGGTTTAGAGGAGGTCATGGGGGTGAAGCCCCATTATGGGATTAATGTCCTAAGAGACTACAGGTCTCTCCCCTAATGTGAGGATCCAGCAAGAAGGCAGCCCTCTATAAACCAGGAAAAGGGCTCTCACTAGACCCTGAATCCATGGTCACCTTGATCTTGGAATTCCCAGCCCCCAGAACTGTGAGAAATAAATGTTGTTAAGCCACCCAGGCTATGGTATTTTGTTATAGCAGCCCAAACTGACTAAGCCAGTTTGGGATAATCCTCTATAGTTCTCCAAGAATGTCTACTGCACAATCTAAATAAGAGAGGTAAAGGGGGATGTGATAAGAATCATCATCCTTGTATCTTGCAAATATTTGATGGTAGCCCTAATCACTGTGATTCGGCCTAGAGATTTGGTATTACCTTTTGTTTTCTATTGTGGTAGGGAGTGGTAATTCCAGAAGCTTACTCTTGGTTTTCCTGCATATATAATAGCCAGCAGTCCACAGGTCAAGAAGCTATTGTGAGAATTCTTCTAGTTGTCATTTTTTCTTCTTTTAAGTTTTATTTAAGTACTCTGTATACCCAATGTGGGGCTCAAACTCAAAACCCTGAGATTGAAAGTCATTTGCTTTTCTGACTGAGCTAGCCAGGTGCCTCTTGTTGTCATTTTTCTCAAGCCTTCATACAGGAATAGGAAAATAACTACAGAATGTCTTCAAGAACATGCTGCGCCCCTTGTGAGATGGACTTGGATCAAAATTCCATTTATCACTTGACACCAATAAATCCCTCTTCTTAACAGTTGGCCACAGTGGCTGGGAATTGGCATTTACTCAGAGCCAGCACGTGATAATTCTTTAAGTATAGATATGGGTAGTTCCCTTTTTCCAGGGTACAGGTACATTGTTAAATGTCAACAGGACGGCTAGGTGGAATAGTAATAGTATTGACTTGCAGCAGTGTCTTGGCTTTCTTCCTCAGGTATTCCTGGCTTCTTCTTAAGTTGCGGGGCTCTGGTGCTCAGACCTGGGAATTGGGTGAGCCACCTTGATTGTCTATCATTTTCATTCAAGTCAATTCTCCAGTTATCAACTGAAGAAGTTTTTTGGTTTTGGTGGGAGATGCATAGAATAGATCAAGCCATTCTGATTATCCCTGGAGCTGTGCTTTCTTTCTTTCTTTTTTTTTTTTTTAAGATTTTATTTATTTATTTCACACACAGAGAAAGATCACAAGTAGGCAGAGAGGCAGGCAGAGAGAGAGGAGGAAGCAGGCTCCCTGCTGAGCAGAGAGTCTGATGCGGAACTCGATTCCAGGACCCTGAGATCATGACCTGAGCCGAAGGCAGAGGCTTAACCCACTGAGCCACCCCGGCACCTGGAGCCATGCTTTCTATTCAATATATCTATTTCTTTGATCTCAGATCATTATTTACTGCCACATGTTTTCTGCTGCTCTGAAATGGCCTCATCCTTATTAAACTCAGGATTCTATTTTTATTTCTATTTCATTCCTATTAAACTCAGATGAAAACATCTGCTATCTTAATCTGTAGCCTGCAAAAGAATGACACCACAGCAGTTTTCAATGTTCTGATAAAGAGAGGGTCCTCTGAACCCCTTCAGGGCTCACAGCTAATGGGTGGGTAAGAGAGTCATGCATGGTAAATTTTCCCCAACATTCCTTTCTCCCAAAGTCTCTGCCTTCTATCAAGGAATTCTTAGTGCCTAACTTTATTTTGTGTAGGCTACCATTGAGTTCAGTTTCAGTTAACTAATGAGCAAACACTTTACTTCCAACTCTGCAAACTAGAATACTGAATTCAGAATCTCTAGTACATGCAACCATGTTGATAAATTTAGCCTGAACAATCATTCTCAGAATTCATTCCAACAAATCTCCAATTTAGCAAAAGCTTAGCACTATTATGTTATCTAAGCTTTCTTCTCCTTAATCAAACTTTGTACTTACATGGGGATCTGACTCCTTGACTAGAGTGAATGAGGACTAAAAGAGTGACCCAAAAGAAGAATTGGCATTTTCTGCAAGGTAATTACTGCAGGTGCAGTCAGATTGGGTCTTTAAACATGACAGATTTCTCTGACAGAGGTGGGAGGGTGACATTTACTAGACTGGAGAGCTCAGCGGGACTTGTATGTTCAGATCTGCAGACATCTAAATCCATTCAAATGTCCCATTGCAATTCATAGGGTCCCACTCTCTCCTAACTAATGTGTTTTTATATAAGAGGCCATGTGAGGCTGAATTTAACCTAAGTTGTATTTTGGCAACCTGCTGCATCTGATTTTTAGTTGTATCTGTCCCACAGGTACGAGAGGTAAGGCATTCATTCGCAGCAGTGGTTCTCAGTGGTTCCTGGGCCAACAGTATTATCATCACTTTGAAACTTGTCAAAAATTCGAGTTCTCAAGCTTCACTTTAGATCCACTGAATCAGAAACTCTAGGGATTTGGGATCCAGCAGTCTATACTTCAATAAGCTTTTCGGGGGATGTTTATCCATGGCATAGTTTGAGGACCATTATTTTAGGGCACTTATAAGAGGTTCCGATTCTCTGTGCACTGAATTTAGAATTTAAAATTTGGAGTTTGTCCTGTACCTCTTCTCCTCATTAACTCCCTAGTGCAGTTAGAATTCGGTGGCACACCCCACATTTCTCCTATTCCTCATTCTCACCAGAAGGGGTTTGTAGCGGCCAGCTGTTCTGCCAAGGCTCCCATTTGATAGGTATTTCATTCTTGGCAAACATAATCCATCAACTCTTGCTACTGCAGTTATCATAGCTTTCAAACCCACTCAGGTGAGATAACCATTTCCAGCAGTCCATTTCTTTGAAATTCAGTTGCATGCAACCATACCTGATACTAATGACCTAAATCTTTTAGAATTCCATTGCAGGTAACAGAATCTGCTTTAGCTAGTTTAAGCAAGTGATGTGTGACTGACAGGGAAGGATCTAGTTCTTTGGGAACACAAATTTAATACAGAATTTGGCAGCTTCTTTAGGAAAAAAAATATATAGCACCACAAATACAAAATTAGGTATGAAATTCAAAATTTATTCATAATTAGAAAAGAAAATTGCCACAAATTACGAATTCTAAAAAGCTGACATTTAGCACAAAAGTCACAAAATCCAGAAAGTAAAATTATATTTTTATCAAATACTTAATGTAGCTTTACAGTATTTTTTCTACATTTTTTTGCCTTATACACTCTTGGATTGCCTCTTTACTTGATGATAATTTTATAGTATCACTTTTATAGAGAGAATAAAAAGACTATTTTGTCTTTCTTTTGCTGTAACTTGTAATTTTATTTTATTATCGTTAGTTTAGAAAATTTCTTTCAGTTTTACAACTCATTATTGATAATGCCATGTATGTTTTTTAGAATATTGTCAAAATCTGGAAAACCCTTGTCAAACCTCTTTCCTATATAAACTATAAAATTTGGAAGTTTTCTACAAATTATCTCCTGGCTCTGTCAACTTTAAACTTTGTTCCCTCTCCACTACTCACTGTTATGGTGGTAGCATGTAGGATACTTTCTGACTGCAGTATGATCTCCAGATCTGTCCCCTCCTGTCACAAAAGTATGTCTTTTAACCCATTTTAAGTATATACCCCCATCAACTTCTTAATTGGATCCCCAAGATGCCTAAGGGTACTCCATCAACTTTAGACAGAAATACAGCTGAAGGGAAGTTTGAGTGGGAAGAGATAATAACCTTAATTTAGAGTGGTTTAAGTATCTTACTCCTGCAATTTTTATAAAAGCACGTACCAGCCATGGGCCCCATGCAATAAGGATCTCCAAAGCTTAAACTTCACAGTAAATCCATCTCTAATGATAGGGATTCAATGAAATCTTGAGTCATATGAAAAAATAGACTCTTGGTTGAGCTTTCAGGTGTGACATCCAAAGTCACACTACAAAATTGACTGCTGAGGCCAGCTCTTTTATGATGAGAAAACTGCCAGCCATTGAACCAAACCACCCACTACCCTGAGCAGGAAGCTACCACAAACAGGAAACTATCATGTCATCAGGAATCACTTGCTGCCAGTTCCAAGCCCACAGCAAGTCTGCAACGATTCACACTGACAGAATGGATACACTATGCCTCTCAAACCTCACAAGATGACTGCACACGAGGACCCCTGCCATCTCTGTAGAAAAATCGGGTACCTCTGTGACCATGCGAATCAGCAGGAGCAGCAGAAATGGCAGGCATTTAGTGTCTATCCTACTTACATGCTGAAAACCTTTCATGATTGCCTTGGATTAGCCAAACCTAAATCTCTTGCTGAAAGGGGGGCTGATAAATGTATTTTTTAGCTTTTTAGACCCCAATTTACGGAAGGATACCCAAGAAGGATCATGGTATAGATATTGCTCACCAATGTATTGAATGCAAAACAAGACGTGTAATAATAGCTAACATTTATTGAATACTTATAATGTTCTTGTCCAAAAAAAGAATAGAAAGAAAAAAAAAAAACAACCCTCACTGTTTAGCAAAAAGAGAATCAATAAATAATTAAACTGGTGATTCACATAATGAAATGCTATTTGACATTTGAAATGAATGAACCAGAACTACACAGGTCAATAGGATTATCTCTTCCAAATATAATAGATTGACTTTATAAAAAGCAAATTACAGAATGATTCATAAGAGTGATATTGTTCATATAAAGCCCAAAGCAGAGGAAATCGATACAAATAGATACATATGTAATAAAAGTATCAAAATGGGAATAATCAACACCGAATGGAGGATGGTGTCTCCTGAATTATACACGGAAGTAGCAGTGACTGGAGTTGAGGGATTGTGCCCAGGTTTGTTGCTGCATAGCTCAAACCCAGGGACACACTTCGCCTAGAATACAATGTGCTAACCTCCATGGGAATCATTCACATTCCATTTTAAGAAGTACAGTGCCTTCTGCACAGTAGTTGCTGAACATGCCCTGAGTGTACCAGGAATGCTTTATTGTTTTTAGGGTCAGTCAGATGAGTATGCCAGGATTCATTTTAATATTCCCTACAGAAAAAGGTTTTACAATAAAATATTCTATGAATTATAATACAATGTTCTAATTCTATCTTTGAAATTCTATGGGACCTGATCTGGGGAAAATCATCTCTCAGACCTATGCATTTGACAGTCATACTCCACTTTGCAGTTCTTGTCAGCATTTCATACTGGAAGTCTAGGCACATACCTTTTTTCAGTGCTAGTCCTCATTTTGGCAGCTTTTTGGCACTGAGAGGCCAAAAGAGGCTAAGAAAGCGAACAATAAATATGTGATAAGTGATCCAGCGTCTAATGAAAATTTTTAAGAACTGACTCATGGCACATTTACTAAGCACTTCGAGGTCACTGAGTTTCACTGGCATTGCTGCTTGGACTCAGAATTCTGCTAATTGATTTTTTAGTTGAATTTTTGTTTTTTATACCATCGTCTACAATACAACAGCAATAATCTTTACTAACATTTATAGAATACTTAGTATGTGCTTGGCACAATTTTAAGTCCTTTATGTATACAGTAATTCATTTAAAACTCACAACTATTTTAAGAGATAGGTATTACTATTATCTTCATTTTATAGATGAAGAAATTGAGTAATAAATATTAAAGAATGTGTCTTAGGTCATGTGACCAAAAAAGTGATAGAACTGAATCCAGGTAGAGCTGATCCAAAAGCAGGTAATGTTCCATTTCTAGACTTCTCTAAGTTCTCTTTGATAGCTCTTCACTGAGGTAATATGAAGTAGATTCACTTCTTCCTCTTAACCCCCACTTTGCAGATTTTTGCACCTTAAATATATAATACTGGAGAAATAATTTCCATTCATGGAAGAAAGCCATTTTAGAATATCAAGTTGAAGATTAGTCAGTAGGTGGAAAGAGGAAATTCTAATTATTCTGGAATTCAATAAAATTTATATACACCCAAACATATATTAAATTCTCTTTCAAATGAGGATTTCTGAGTATTAATTTCATAATATTCATATAGTCTGGTGAATATAGCCTTTTAGAAATTCCAAGCCTATCCCTCATTCTGTTTTGTGGTTTGTATTGTTGATTATTTGACTACTTCTGAAATTATTCCCCAAAGCTACATTGAGGAGCCCACCTCAAACATTACCATTTGTACATTTGTCAGAGAGAAAAACTTCTGGCAAATAGCAAAGTGTGTTCATGGAAATGTTATGTTTTCAAAAAACAAACAAATATAAACAGCGAGACCTTGGGTCCTAGGTCAAAGATTTGAGGTATTTTGAGCATCATTTTCATGGGTATGGGTCAAAGACGTTCTATTTTAATAACTCATTTTAGAGAGGTTAAAAATTATTTCTGTGAGTGCTGACAGAGAAGGAAAACTCACAGAGGCCCTTTACACTCAACCTTGGCCCAGCAGCAGTAGCAGGGGGTGGGAGTGGGGTGGGGAGGTGGGGGGGAGGGGCCGGTGGGTGGGGTGGTTTAGAGGTTGCTGTGGCAATGACCTGTATTACATAATGCCTCCCATCTGTCCACAGATGTGTGAGTTTGCTCACATGTTTTACTAGATTTTTATTACACTTTCATACAGCTCTAGCCCATCTGCGTTTGCCAGCCTGGGTGCAATTTCTAAAATACCTAATCCACTAGTTATTCAATATATGCAGATATATATTGAGATATGTTCTCTGACCAAGTCCCTTGTGCCATCTGGGTAACACGAACACTCATTTTATGGATATGATACATAGAATTGGTAGGGCAGGCACGGCAGGCCTCGAGGACTCTGATGGTGGTGATGATGATGATAGTGATGACAGCAGTGACGGCTGTCTGGATCAGCTCCGCGCCAGAGGATCTAAATGAGGGCTAGTGTTCTGTGGTTAGTATATTTAATCCCACTCCAACGCACTCACGATTGGACCTACAGAGAGGGGAGACAGAGGACACAACAGCAACGGTAATAAAAAGAAAACAAAACAAAAAGTGCACAATAAATTTTAGTTTGTTTGGATTTCTTTAACAAAAACACCACAGACTGGGTGGCAGAATGGGCGGTTCTGGTGAGAACCCTCTTTCGGGTGGCAGATTGCTGACTTCTCGCACACGCGCATGGTGGAGAGCAGAGGATGGAAGCTCTTGTGACTCCTGAAAGAGAACTAATCCCATTCATGGGTACTCAACCCTCATGACCTCAGCTAACCCTCATCATCCCCTAAAGGCCCCACCTCCTAATACTACCACACTGGGAGATAGGGTTTCAACGTATGAATTTGGGGGAACACAAACATTCAGTTTATAGCTACAGAGAAGTGTTTTATTCTTTGCAACCCCATCAGAAGTTTGGCCTTTGAGAGGGCTGGGACAGGAGTTCTCCCACTCTGACACCAATGATAATAGCACCTTCCTCAATCTGAGATGTCACTACCATCGGTAGTTTGGCAAGCCCTGTGTTAGAGGGAGACCACTTTCTCTCTACATGAGAAGAGCACTGTGTCTATCTCGCTCACACCCCAGCTCCCAGCACGGCGCGGAGTATGTGGTAGGCCCTTAATAAATATGTCCTGAAGAGATGACGGAACAGATATAGATTTTTATTGGGTGTGTCTTTTCCAGCTGGCTCGTTCATGGTTACTGAATGCTTGCTGACCGAATAGATTTCTAGCCTACTGTCAACTTTAAATTTTGTGGTAGAATTTTAGTTAGTCATAGCCATCATTTGTCATGAAAACGCAATCTTGGAACTCCTCTGAGAGCCTGAGAAAACTTTCTGTTGCATATTAGAGATTCCATGCTGGATAATAGTGGCTTTCTTAGGCTGAATTATTCATATGGTTAGTTGGAAAGGTCTGCATACTAAAGCTGGATGATTTTCATCTTTGGATTTAGGGATAGGATTTGTAGGGAACTAATTTTTTTTTTTAACTTAAACTGAGGGAGCTTTTGGGTTTTTAATATCCATTTCTGGCAGCTCTCTATCAGTAGATGGAGTGTCTTTCAGAGTCCCAGAAGCAACTGTTTCATTCAAATGCTATTTGTGAGTATAATATGTTTTCAGGTTGTTTGTTCCAGTTAAAAACGGGTTTCACATATATTGGAAGGTCAAGAAATCATGTCCTCTCTTTTGTATTTTAGCATGTGCAAAATTCATCTTGGTGTTATTTAATTTTTATTTAAAAGGAAAACAACAACATCGAAGACCGCATGAAATAGCATTCATCCTGCACGTAGGTCCCTGGCTTCCTAGTTCCGATTCCATGCTTCTGTGCCAAATCCAGTCAGGAGGGGAGAAATGGTTTGCAGGTGTCATGGAATTCCAGTGTTTCACTTGCATTGGGTAACCCTAGGAAGGAGAATTTCCGTACATGTAGCCAATGTTGATTTGTCCAAAGAAAGCATCCTTGAATCTCAGGCTGAAAAATAAGGTATTTGGTTGTATGAGAGGATGAGGCCAGCAGTTGGTAACCCAGCAGGAGATTCTTCCCTGAGAAATTGTGATTATTTTCACAGGCAAAGGAAGAGACAGATGAATATCATTTTCAAACCTCTATCAGACTAAACACACCAACCAGAAATGCATCTACCTACATCCTTTTAAAAGAAATCCAGTGGGGCCTTGACAGCATGTGAGCTCTTTCCATTGACCTTCTTTCACTGAATGTTTCTCACACTTATTTGCTCTCTATTTTCATGTTTATAAAATGTGTTCCCAAGCCCTTTAAGATAAAATCAACAATAGTGCCCAGGGCTCCAGCTAAAGATTCCCAGTGGGAGGGTCTGAGCCTTTTGTTCCGGAGGATCTAATAGAGTGTGAAGCTGACACAGAAATGGGAGGTCCATTCAGCGAAAATTGAAGTCTTTGTCCCTTCATTAGCTGAACTTGAACTTCACATTTCTGAAGTTCTGGTAGATTACTTTCTCTGAAACTCTGATTTAATCAAGATGAACAGGGAAGCTCATTAAAATCTCTCTTTTTAAAGAGATTGCAAAAAATTCCATTTGTTTGGTACAGCTAACATTCCTGATTTTTTTTAATGGAATTTTTGAGAAATTGATTTGACTCTCAAGTGTACATTATTCTTAATCATTAAAGAAGGTTGTTGTTGTTTTTAAATTCTGAGAGCGACTTCATCTTATTTATCAGTTTATTGACTTTCTCAGCCTTATTGGGAAAGGTGGAAGGTCAACAGCTGAGCCTTCATGTGATTAATGAGCTAATGTGATTAAAAATTTATTTTTAAATGAATTCATGGGGGAACCATGAATGTGGGAGGAAATTTTTGGCAGTAAGTGCTCTGACTGATGTCTTTACTTTCATATCAGACTTGCTGTATCCTCTTTCTAATATGAGCTCATTTCTTACTTTCTTTGGTTAGCCAAAAAAAGGTGAGAAATATTAAAATGCAGTGATTGAGAGTGTGTCAGTAGGTGGCTTTGGCATTTCTGTGACCTGATCACACAATTTTTTGTATTTCCAAAATGCAACAAACACATATTACCAAAGCCAGTGAAACTTTGTGAGATTCTGATACAACAGATTCTAACCATGAGATAGTGTTTTGTTTTATTTTATTTTTAATTTTTTTCTTCTCTTTGAGAGTGGAAATTTCTCTTCCTTATCCCTCCCTCACTGCTCCAGTCATAAACACATGACCACAGTCGTTTCCTATTCTCTTTATAAGTGAAGAATGGTATTTTTTGAGCTTTCATTATATTTTTTTTACATAACACAGAATTCCCTATATTATTTGTCTCTGTATGTGCAATTTCTTGCTACTCTAGCAAGAAGTAATAAAGATTCCATAAGACCCTCTGACTTTAAGTGAATTAGACATGTCATAAGCTGTTACTGTTTTCTTACTCTGATCAGAGCAGACATTTAAGATAATGACAGTGAATGGGGGGAATGAACTATGAACATGCCATTGGGTAAACTGACATCAAATTCAGATTTTATTTTATTTATTTTTTTTTTAAAGATTTATTTATTTATTTATTTGACAGAGAGAAATCACAAGAGAGGCAGGCAGAGAGAGAGGAAGGGAAGCAGGCTCTCCGCCGAGCAGAGAGCCCGACGCGGGACTCGATCCCAGGACCCTGAGATCATGACCCGAGCCGAAGGCAGCGGCTCAACCCACTGTTCTATCCAGGCACTTACTTATCCTAAGCCAAAAGGAAAATTTAAAAACCAACAAACAAAAAAACACCAAACCAACAAACAAAAAGCTTCAGAAAATGTTTAGGGGAATACCTATTACCTGCCCACGGCATAGTGCTGTGGGAATAAAAAGGAGAATAAAGCATAAGCATCTGGTCTCAAAGAACTTACTTTCAATGGGGAAGAGATAGTGGGTTATAAGCAGCTGCAGCCTGAGGCAAATTCTTCCACTTTGTAGGCCTCTACTCTGATTCTACTCAAAGGGTCACACATTCAGATGCCTGCAAGGAGCATGCAGGTAAATGAGATTAGTGAAACCAGTAAAAGTGGTAGGTAATGGAAGGACTTACGGTCATTGTAAAGGTAGCCATTGCTTCTCAGGTCCCTCTAATTATTGCCAAGTGGAAGCATGAGACCAGTGTTGCAACGTCTTCTAATATTTCAAAAGAAGCAGGAAATTGATTTTTTTTGGATGAAATTTCCAAAGTTTTAAGTGTCATCAGATAACACTATTTTTAAAAACATTGTGTAGGGGCGCCTGGGTGGCTCAGTGGATTAAGCCGCTGCCTTCGGCTCAGGTCATGATCTCAGGGTCCTGGGATCGAGCCCCCGCATCGGGCTCTCTGCTCCGCAGGGAGCCTGCTTCCTCCTCTCTCTCTGCCTGCCTCTCTGCCTACTTGTGATCTCTCTCTCTCTGTCAAATAAATGAATAAAATCTTAAAAAAAAAAAATAAAAACATTGTGTAGGGCAAACAAAACTCATTTATTGGCTCAGTCCAAAACTGCTTTTCTCCCTGTCTTCTGGTTGACCTTATCGATTCCCATGGGACTTATGCCTAGAACTTCAAATCAGGTATGTCTTGATAGCCATTGGTGCTAGCTGATCCCACTTGGGTAGCTTTTGGAGATATCTTTGGTCTCTCCACTGTTACCTGTCCTGCTTTGAGGAAGTGTTGGTTCAAGTAGCATTGATCATGATGAGGCTGGTCTGCATGAAGTGTGTATAGGATGTCGAAGGCATGGAACAGAGACTCTCCTGCATTTGCATTCCCACTGACTCAACCCCAGCTTGGGTTCACAGGACTTGGCTGGGAAGGATACCACTCTTGTTGCAGGTCCTGAGGAAGGGCCTGTGAGTCTTTAAGCACCCTCTGACTGACCAAGGTTTGTGTTCCTAAGATGGACCTCAATATTTTCATGGTTGGAACATATAGATCACCCTCAATTTTCTAGAACATGCTGAACTTTCCCAAAGTCGACTCCTCAGATTCTGTAACTCAGAAATTACGGTTAATAAATCCCAAATCTTCATCCTTCACCTTTTTCATGAGCTGTAAACCTGCTACACACATCTGTCATGTCCAAGATGGGGCTTAAAATATCTCTCTCCAGTATACGCCTTGGATATTCTCTCCCCAGTGAATGTTATCACCGAATATTCCCATTCGTGCAATCAAGAAGTGTCATCCCGGATTGTTTTCTCATCTGCATACGTGATCAGTCAGTAGGTTCCAGGGGATTTTACCTTGTAACTTCTCTCCTTTACATCCCACGCCGTTGCCCGAATTCAGATGTCCATCATTTCCTTGCCTATATGATTACCAGCTTGCACTGTTTTCTTTTTCTTCAGGGAAGCCATTCTTTTCTCTGCCACCAGAGACTTCTTCGAGATGCAGTTCTTCCTATGATTTTTCCTTACTCAAAACCTGTAGGGGTAGGGGCACCTGGGTGGCTCAGTGGGTTAAAGCCTCTGCTTTCGGCTCAGGTCATGATCCCAGGGTCCTGGGATCAAGTCCCACATCGGGTTCTCTGCTCAGCAGGGAGCCTGCTTCCTCCTCTCTCTCTGCCTGCCTCTCTGTCTACTTGTGATCGCTCTCTGTCAAATAGATAAAATCTTTAAAAAATTTAAAAAATAAATTAAATTAAATTTAAAAAAAACCTGTAGGGGTAGATTCCTACAGTTAAAACATTCAGATTTCCTTGGAATACAAGCCCTTCCCATCCTGACTTCAGTGTTCTCCAGTTGTATCTTCCATACCTTACCCTCTAGCGGCACCTATTTGCTTTTCTTTAAATGAATCAAGCATTTTAAAAATTTCTGTTGTTGGACCTGCCATTCCACAGCCTGAAAGGCTCTTTCTGTCTGTGGGGCTGCTTCTCGTGGGGGAAGAATAATTTCTTTGAGAAAGCCTCTGAATTCCTCAGGAGACTCAAAAGTTTCCTTCTCTATTGCCATACTGCCTGGCACATGCTTCCACTATTGGATCTGATGCATTATATTACAATTTTTTATAAATGAGTCAATATCTTCCATGACTGCTCTGTAGTAACCTTCTGGGAGGGGACCATCTCCTTGGAGATATGGATGAAAACTATGAGCTGCACTTTCCCCACAAAAGAAAAACGCCTGAGGATCCTTGCCAGATATCACATATCATTTCAGAGAAGTTAAGATCTCTTTAAATTCTTCAGTGAGCCCCAAATTAAAAAATCTTGTCCAAGGAGAGAAGTCCTTGAAGGGCAGAAATGACCAGTTTCCCTCTCTCTATTACAGCTCACAGGTAGTTTTATTGATACCTATTACCCCATAATACTGCCCAGCAAACCACGCTAAAACTTAGTTGCTTAAAGCAATAACCATTCGCTAGCACATAATTATATTATATTATATTATGTTTAGCATATAATTATATATAATATAATATAATAATATAATTCTGTGAGTTGCCACCTTCATCTGAGTTCAGTTGGGTGGCTCTTCTGCTCTTAGCTCCATCTCCACAAGCTCCTGTAGGTCAGGTAGCTCTGCTTCAGAGTGTTTGTGAGCCATTATCTGGAGCATCTCAGCTGTCTTCCATATGGACTGTCATCAGGGGAGTCAGAGTCCCAAGTGACGTAGTACAAGTAGGCAAGACACACTGTCACCTCTGCTACATTTCATTGGCTGAAGAAAGTCCCAAGGGTAGTCCACATGCAAAGGGTGGGAAAATAGACTCTACTCCCTGATGAGGTGAATGGCAAAGCCACATTGAAAGAGCTTCTAAGCCTAGGAAACGGGGCCATTTTTGCAAGTCATCTACCATAGTAGTATGTAATACAGTAGCAGTCTCAAAAAGTTGTTGATGAAAGTTTGTGGAAATGGACACCAAAGTACAGAGAAAAGTCAGATAAGATGGAAGAAGTGAGGTAAGATATTCTAAATAATGGGAAAGATGTAACTTTTTAAAAAGATTTTATTTATCTCAGAGAAAGAGAGAGAGAGGACTTAAGTACAAGCATGAGCAGGGGCAAGGGCAGAGGGAA
This sequence comes from Meles meles, assembly GCF_922984935.1. Taxonomy (NCBI): domain Eukaryota; kingdom Metazoa; phylum Chordata; class Mammalia; order Carnivora; family Mustelidae; genus Meles; species Meles meles. The sequence goes on from NC_060067.1 coordinate 149,797,694, forward strand.
AAGCAGACTCCCTGCTGAGCAGTTTATCCCAGGACTCTGGGATCATGACCTGAGAGGAAGGCAGGCACTTAACCCACGGAGCCACCCAGGTGCCCCAACTGTTTTGTGATATAAGCAAAAATTTTTTCCCTCTGTGATGTGTTTATATAAAGGGAGAGGTCAGATCAAAAGAAAGTAATATAGTGTTTATTTATGTAATTATTTTCCTACATTTGTCCCAGCACATTCCAAAACAGATTTGAAAACCTTACTTATGAAAGCAGAAGTATATTAAATATTATATAGGAAAATCTACATACACAGTATTATTTTACTATTAAAGTGTTACTCTTGACTGCAGATATATACTTTGAGTTCTTTCATGGACAATATTTAATACAAAAAGGAAACAAGTTACATAGTATTCCTATGAATAAATGAATTGATTTCACTGCTCTAAGGAAGAATAATACCTAGGTCATTCTGATAGACGAGAATTTATTTTGTGTCTCCTTGCCTTTACTACAAAGAAGTCTTTCTCATATCCATTCTTGGTCTTCTGTATCAACTTTAGACCATTTGCTTTTTAAACGGAGAATAATATATTTCTTCCTAACCGTTTCCCAGAATTTATTGAACAGTGTTCTCTAACTCTTATATCCAGATCAGTGCTTGCTTTGGCAACACATATACTAAATTTTATATCTATATCACTAAAAACAATTTTATGTATGAACAAAATTAACTTATTCATAAATTATAAGCATATACTATTTACTGATATGTGCATTATAAAACATATATAGAATAGGGCGCCTGGGTGGCTCAGTGGTTTAAGTCACTGCCTTCGGCTCAGGTCGTGATCTCAGCGTCCTGGGATGGAGCCCCACATTGGGCTCTCTGCTCAGCAGGGAGCCTGCTTCCCTCTCACTCTCTCTGCCTGCCTCTCTGCCTACTTGTGATCTCTCTCTGTCAAATAAATAAATAAAAATCTTAAAAAAAACCATATATAGCATAGAAATTAACATAAGCTTAAATTCGATGAAAATTATTTTAAAAATTATTTTACTTGGTTTTATTTGTGATACCAAAACCCCCTTTTTGCTGTCCTAGTGAAGGCTATGTGATTTAATATGCTTCATTATTTTTTCTAACTCATGGTTTAAAACTTTGTCATGTAGTGAATCCAAAATCTGGCTCAATTTTGAATTTCTGACTATCTTAAGAAGATATTTCATAAATATTTGTAGATCCAAAAGAAAAGAATTCATCATTGTCTAGACTTACTAAGTCATGATATTTATTGTCCTTCTATTTTTCGACTATGCGAAGACTTATTGAAATGTGAATAAAAAACTTCACCTTTCTTAAAGTCAATCAATTGTTCTTACAGGCTAATTGGAAGTTACTATATTGTTATTGTTTTACTAATTGGATTCTAAATCATGAAAACTCTTTGATAAATTATTATTATTCTGTTATAAAAATTTACATAGGGCTGCATTTGTATAGTTCTATGCAACAACACATACAGTGATGGCAGTACTTTTAAGTATGTTTCAAAATGTTCTCACCATAGCTTGAGTTCCTTTAAAGAACAGTTTTTTGGGTTTGTTTGGGTTTTTTTTGTTTGTTTGTTTGTTTTTAGCTGTTGTAAAATATCAGCATTACTTTGGAAGCAGATTATGTTTGTGTGTTTTTTGCCCTTTTAAAAAAAAAAACCAGCAAACTTCTGAGTGGTAGAAAATATTTTCATGGGTCCTCTATATCTCACAATGAGATATTGTAAAGACCCCATTAATTGTAATAAAATACATAATACAAAATTTACCATATTACCCATTTTTAAGCGTACAGTTCACTAGTGTTAAGTACATTTACATTGTTGTACAACCAATCTCCAGAATTGTTTTCATCTTGTAAAACTGAAACTCCACAGTGATTAAATAACAGCTCCCCATGCTCCCTTCCCCCAGCCCCTGGCAACCCTGTTCTATCACTATCTCTATTAGTTTGACTACTCTAGGTATTCACGTAAATGAAATCATACAGTATTATCTTTTTATGACTGGCTTATTTCTCTTAGCATAATGTCCTCAAGGTTCATCTGTGTTGTAGCACGTATCAGAATCTTCTTCCTGTTAAGGCTGAATAATATCCCAGTGTATGCATATACTACATTTCATTTATTCATTCAACTGTCAGTGGACACTTAGGTTGCTTCCACCTTTCTGTTTTTGTGAATGATGCTGCTGTTGAGTGTGGGTGTACAGATAACTCTTTAAGACACTGTTTTTGGGGCACCTGGGTGGCTCACTCAGTTGAGTGTCCTGACTCTTGGTTTCAGCTCAGGTCATGATCTTGGGGTCCTGGAATCCAGCCCTATGTTGGGCTCCACACTCAGTGGGAGTCAGCTTAAGATTCTCTTTCTCCCTCTGCCTCTCCCCTCCCCCATAAATAAATCTTAAAAAAAAAGACAACTTTCAATTATTTTGGGTATATACTCATAAGTGGAATTTCTGGGTCATATAGTGACCCTATTTTTAATTTTTGAGGAAATGCTGTATCATTTTCCATAGTGACTTCTCCATTTTATATTCCCATAAACAATGCACAAGGGTTCCAATTTCTCCATATCCCCTTCAACACTTATTTTCTGTTTTTTGATAACACTTATTTTCTGTTTTTTTAGTCAGTGTGAGATGGTTGACTGCTCTATATTTTAAAAGTCCAGTTTTTATAAAAGTAACCACATCCGGGGCGCCTGGGTGGCTCAGTGGGTTAAGCCGCTGCCTTCGGCTCAGGTCATGGTCTCGGGGTCCTGGGATCGAGTCCCACATCGGGCTCTCTGCTCAGCAGGGAGCCTGCTTCCCTCTCTCTCTCTCTCTGCCTGCCTCTCTGTCTACTTGTGGTCTCTCTCTGTCAAATAAATAAAAAATAAAAATCTTTAAAAAAAAAAAAAGAAATCTCCTTTAAAAAAAAAAAAAAAAGTAACCACATCCATGACAATTTATAGCATTTTCTTGCAGTAGCTTACCTATGAAGGATGGAACAAATATATTTCACTTGCGCTACCTCAGTAAACTTATCCCAGAAACCTATTTAAACATGTGAGTCAAACTGTCCCATCAGTGGCCACACTTACACTGTACAATTTTCTCTTAAAATATTGTTTTTGCTAGGGGCGCCTGCATGGCTCAGTGGGTTAGAGCCTCTGCCTTCGGCTTGGGTCATGATCCCAGGGTCCTGGGATCGAGCCCCACATTGGGCTCCTGCTCAGCAGGGAGCCTGTTTCCTTCTCTCTCTCTCTCTGCCTGCCTCTCTGCCTACTTGTGATCTCTGTCTGTCAAATAAATAAATAAAATCTTTTAAAAAAATAAAAAATAAAAATGTCAGAGTTGCAAATAAATATGCAACAAATGAAAAAATATTTTAAAAAATATTGTTTTTGCTAAATTTACTATTGACACTTCACAGGTGCCTGGGTGGCTCAGTAGGTTAAACATCTACCTTTGGCTCAGGGTCCTGGGATTGAGCCCGGTGTCAGGCTCCCTGCTCAGTGGTCACTATATGACCCTCTGCTGCTTCCCCTCCTTGTACTTTCTCATTATTTCTGCCGAATAATTAAGTAAAATCTTAAACAAAATAAGCAAAATAAAAAAAATTTACTACTGACACTTTAATGAAAAGTCCATAAAGATAAGAGTAGATGCTTAATAACTATTTGTTGAATGACTGTTGAGAAGAGACATTTTATATATATATATATACATATATATATGTATACACACACACAAATCATTGTATATTGAAAAAGGATCTAACGAGTTGAGAAATGTGGAAATACTTGTACTTTAACTCATTTATAAATCAAACCCTGGGATGCCTGAGTGGCTTAGTCAGTTAAGCAGCTTCCTTCAGCTCAGGTCATGATCGCAGAGTCCAGGGATCGAGCCCCACATCGAGCTCCTTGCTATTCAGGGAGTCTCCTTCTCCCTCTGCCTGCTGTTCCCCCTGCTTGTGCTTGCTCTCTGTCTCTCTCTCTCCCTTTCTCTCTGACAAATAAATAAAAGCTTTAAAAATAAATCAATCAATCAAACCCGAACATTGTACAATGTACTTTAATTCTTATTTCTTAAAATTTTAGCAATTTTTTCAATGTAGAAAAGGAATATACCTTTATTTGTTGCCAGATTGTTTCACATATATTATCTTGCCATTTTATTTTTTTAAAAGATGTTATTTATTTATTTGATAGACAGAGATTACAAATAGTCAGAGAGGCAGGCAGAGAGAGAGGAGGAAGCAGTTTCCTGCTGAGCAGAGAGCCGGATGTGGGGCTCGATCCCAGGACCCTGGGAATCATGACCTGAGCTGAAGGCAGAGGCTTTAACCCACTGAGCTACCCAGGTGCCCCATATTATCTTGCCATTTTAATACAAGGGAAAGAAAAAATGAGGAGAACCCAGTGCTCTGTGATTTTTTATATTTTGTTTTTAAATAAATCTCAAAAGAAGCTTCTAGATATCTACCAACAAGGTTAAGAAAATTTTACAAAATACCATATTGAGTATAGTATTACTTTAAACTGTAACGTAAACTTATAGAAGCTTGTCTGCAGTTTATTTTATGGTTACTTAACTTTTTTGCTAATTCTGATATGTCCACATTCCTATTAGGAAGAGTGAGGTTCATTATTATTTAAAAAAATGGATGTAAGTGTGCATTTTAAATAAACTGAATTTTTTGAATATTTTTAATTTACTTCTTTCCAGAACTAATATAATGATTTTTTTAAGTGTACATGCTGCTGAAGCAAGCACAGTCTTTTTTTAAAAACCTCACACTGTGGCCGACAAAGAGCTAAAAATACGAGGCTTTAGCTCCAACACTTTCTTGTTATTGTCTTTGGCTTGGATTTTTTAGTATTATCTTCAATCTGTGACTTCTTGGTAGGAATATTTTAAAGCCACCTGTTCATCTTGTGAGATTAAATTTCATTACAACAGTTCAATCTGCGTTAAGGGAAACACATAGACTGCGACATATTGTGATATCTGGATGGCTGAGTGTGCCTGTGGTAGAGACTGCTGGCTGGTCCCCATGATCCATTTTCCTCTTCTTGGGCCTGGAATTAGGTGCCATTTCGTGGCCTCCCTTGTGGTTAGTGTGGTTATGAGACTAAGTTCTAGCCAATGGTGAGCTAAAATCATGTGCGAAGCGGAGCCTATAAAGAACCCCCTAAGACTGATTCTCCATGTCCCATCCTATCCTTCTGCTGGAAGAAATGCAGATGGCCATGCTGCCAATGAGCAGAAGTTGGCAGAAGTGCCTATATCCCTTGGGCCACCCTGCTGATTTGACCACCCAAACTGTTACCTGAACAGGAAATCAACTTCCACTGTGTTGAGCCATCCTGTGTTTGGTCTAGTTACTGCTGCAGCCCATCCTACCTGAACTGATACAACACCTGTCACACCTGAGCACTGTTGACCCCAGCTTTCTTCCAGGTGGTATGTGATCATCTACCTCTGTACTGAGTGAGGATCCCTGCTGTCATTCTTACTCTGTTAATGAGGCTCGCTTTCTTTCTTATTGTTTAGATAAAGAGTCACTAGAAATAGAAGTTCTAAGATTCCTTCCTGCATTCTGAGACATGACTTCACTTAGCAAACTGTTGCTTTAAGAAACGTGACTCTGTGGGTTTTGCATGTCTCCACTGACTCGACTTTGTAACTGCTGTACAATGACAATGTGAGGAAGAGTTTGGTGCAGTCAAGAGTGCGTTTTTCGGTAAGAAGAGGAAAAGAGATCTGATTCTCGTTCTGATGTCCTGACTATAGAAACAAAAGTGGCCTGAACGGTGACTGATTTATTTTCCGTTGTTCATCTGCCCTTCTCTGGGAGTTCCTGACTGCCCCTCTTTGGTGCATAATGTCATCAGTTGTTAGTTCACCATGTGTGAAGGGTTTTGGGGTTGCTACCATTTTGCTCCTTTTTTTCTTTTTTCCTCTTTCTTTAGCAAGTGATGGGAAATAGAGCTACACTTGAGTTTCAGTCCCATCTAGTGTGAGAATGGGCAACCTGATCCAGCCCAGATCTGTCTCTCTCCCCGAGATTAGCTTTTACTTGTGTAAGAATGTTGCTTTAGTTAGCCCTATCCCTGCTCTCCCACCCATGGAATAAATCACAAACTCAGAGGAGAGCTGCAATCCAGTTGACCCACTGCCATGAAATAGCTTCATCCGATTTTCCTGGCCCCTTCCCCACCTGCCCATCTTCATCTTAGATGAACTGATATTAAACAAATGTATAACCACCCAAAGCAGACAGCACTTTGAGAATGAAGAGGGCAGGCTGAATCTCTGCTCCCTGGTTGACAGAATTAAAACTGATGAGAAAGTAAAACATTACTTCAAATGTTTGCTTAAGGATCAGGAAGTTGGGCCCAGCCCCTTTGTATTGCCAAATGTTACATGGAGCATCGTAAAATCAAATTCTCACATCTTGTTGTCCTCCCATTAGATCACATTAAACTCTGGCAGCAAGGCCAGCCCGCCTTGGTGGTTTTCTGATTTGTGGTTTGCACTTGGCTCTCCTCACAGGCTTTAAAAATGATTTTATTTTGTGAACAGTCGGTGATAGTCAGACTCTAGAGTAAACTTGCCTGGGCCAACATTTGCAGTAATAACATTTCACATTATCAAGAGTTTCCTGAAGGACTGCAAAGAATGAAAACAAAGAAGAGCTTTTCTGGTAGTGGTTGTTTTTCTTCAGATGATGGTAACCTCCCGCGTGGAGAGGCTGTGAATTTAGGCTTTGAACGGCTCTGCACCAACATCCACAGTTCCTTGCCTTTAAGTTGAAACTAGAGAACTGGAACAGATTTGAGTTTTCTTGTTCCTTAACTTGTTGAACATGTAACTGATTGTCCCTTTTTCTTTTCTTGGGTGGTTTTTCTGATTATCTCGTTCAATCTTTTTGTGATTTTTGTGGTGTGGGAGGTGGAGGGTGGTGGGCTGGGGAGAGAGGTTGCCCTGGGCAAGGGAGGGAATATGGAGTTTAGGCAAAACCATCTAAATATTCCAAATAAGGACTTTCTCAGTGTTCTTCTTAGTGTTCTTCACCAAAAAATATTCATGCTGTTTTTATGATGAAATGAAAAACCATCTTTAGAATAAAGCATACAACTGGTTTTCTAGATGATCTGATGATAGATAGTAATAATGAAAATGATGATTATGGTTATAATGATTCATGAATGAAAAATAAATGAGCCTATGAAATTAAAAATGAATGTTAGATAGGTACACATTACCTTGAAGTGTTTGAAGATTCATTTTTTAATTGATTTTTTTATTGTTTACATTGTGATAAAATGTACTTAACATAAAATTTACCATTATAACCATTTTTGAATGTACATTTCAATGGGATTACGTACATTCATATGGTTGTGCAACCGTCACCACCATCTATCTCCAGAACTCTTTTCATCTTGCAAGACCGAAAGTCTGTACCCTAAACAATAACTCCCGTTCCCCCTTCTCCTCAGCCCCTGGCAACCACTACTCTGCCCTCTATGAATTCGACTACTCTAAGTACCTCATATGGAATCAGATAGTTGTGTCCTTTTGTGACTGGCTTATTTCACTGAGCTTGTCTTCAAGATTGTAGCATGTGTCAGAATTTCCTTTCTTTTGAAGGCTGAATTATATTCCATTCTTATAAATACCATATTTTACTTACGTGTTCATCCACTGACACTTGGGTTTGCAGACTCAATTCTGTCCGTGGGGTTTGAATGGGAAGGACTGATGTTTTGGTGAGAACTGAATAGTCATCCAAATTATACTGGTTTGAAATTCTTATACACCAAGCCAAAAGGATAAAACTGCATCAATAAATTCACCAACATGTGTTTACTGAATGCCATAAGTGACCTCTTCCTCTCTTTAAAAAAGAGTTATAATCTTCTATTATCACAAGAATATGTCATTAAAAAGAAACTAGAAAAAAACAGAAAAGTAAGAAGACACGTGTAAAACGGTAGCCTTCTTAGCACTGTCAATATTTTTTTTTAAAGATTTTATTTATTTGATATATATAGAAAGATCACAAGTAGATAGAGAGGCAAGCAGAGAGAGAGGGGGAAGCAGACTCCCTGCTGAGCAGAGAGACCGATGTGGGGCTCGATCCCAGGACCCTGAGATCATGACCTGAGCCGAAGGCAGAGGCTTAACCCACTGAGCCACCCAGGCGTCCCAGCACTGTTAATATTTATGTGAAAAATGATGTCAGTCAAAATATACGTACTGTCAGTATGAGTAGAGATAGAGATTTTTATTTTTACAGAAACAGAAACATGTTCACAAGCTTGCAAACTGCTTTTCTTTATTCACAATATATTGGAAACATAAGTGAATATAGTTTTAATTGGTAGCTCTTAAATACTTTAAAATAGTGGACTCTTCCTTCGTAGGAACTCTCAGAATAATAATTTATAAAGAAGGGAACTTTCCTACTTAAAGTGGACAAGAGGAGTCTAGAACTCATCAGCTCAGACCCGTAGTCCTCGGTAGTGGTTTTGAGGCACCTCAGAAACCCTAAGACTCTGTTGTGTGTTGAGCTGTAAGTTGCAAAAGATGTTGAAATCCTATCCCTAGATACCTGTGAGTGTGACCTTATCTGGAAGTAGACCTTGCAGATGATCAAGTTAAGATGAGGCCATTAGGATGGGCCCTAACCCATTATGGCCGGTATCCTTATCACAAAGGAAAATTTGATTACAGAGACAGACATGCACACAGGGAGATCACCATGCAAAGATGAAGGGAGAGATCGAGGTGATGCTTCCAGAAGCTGAGGAACACCAAAGAATGCCAGCAGACACAAGAAGCTAGGAGAGAACCATGTAAGATATTCTCCCTCACAGCCCTCTGAAGGAACTCACCCTCTGGACACCTTGGTCTAAGATTTCTACTCTACAGAACTATGAGACAATCAATTTCTGTGACTCTAAGCCACCCAGTTTTTTGGTACTTTGCTAGGGCAGCCCTGGAAAACTAGTACAGACTCCCAAAAGCACAATTTGAAAACCACTACTTTCTATAATTATTTTATAAGCCTGCAAGTATGCCAGTGTATGGAAGTACATAATCTACATAATCATTCCCTTATTAATGTATGTGCAGAGCGAGAGTGTCCCAGTATTTTAAAAAATGAAGCTTTGAATATCCTTTTAGGTGAATCTTTGCATATCTGCCCTGTGTTTTCCCTCAAAATAATTTGCCAGAGGAGGATTATTGGGCTAGGTGGTAGGAACATTTGAAATTTTGATCCTTACTGCCAACATGCTCACTGGAAAGCTTGTAATAATTTATTCTCTCTTTGTAGTGTCCAGGACTCTATGAATTTCCCCACATCCTTACTGGGTATTGTCATTCTTGCTTTCTAAAAATCCAGAGGTCACACACACACACACACACACACAAATATTACACAGTCATAAAAAGGATGAGATCTTTCCATTTGCAACAACATGGATAGACCTAGGGGATATTATACTAAGTAAAATAAGACAGATAAAGACAAAGACCACATGATTTTGCTCATATGTGGAACCTAAAAACCAAAGCAAGTGAATAAACAAAGAAAAGGCAGAATCAGACCTCTAAATACAGAGAACATACTGATGGTTGCCAAAGGGGAGGGGTTGGGGAGGATGAGTGAAATGGGTAAAAAGGAATGGGAGATACTTCAGTTATGGAATGACTAAGTCATGGGAATAAGAGGTACAGCATAGGGGATATAGTCAATGGCATTGTAATAATAGTGTTGCATGGGGACAGGTGGTAGCTAACTACACTCTTGGTGAACATGGCATAGCATATGGAGTTGTTGAATCACTGTGTGTATACCTTAAACTAATGTAAAATGTGCCCACTATACTCAAATTTAAAAACATAATAAATTTAATTTAAATTTTTGTCAAAGTAGTACGTGTATTTATTTATTTACTTATGTTAGTCACCATACAGTCCATCATTAGTTTTTGATGTAGTGTTCCACAATTCATTGTTTGCATATAACACCCAGATACATGCACCTATTTAAATAAGTCAATCATCTTACAACAAAACCCAGTAGTCCAAGCTCTGTCCCTCTCTACCCCTACCACCCCCCAGTAGCGTCATTTCAGTTCTTATAGCTGTTTCTTCCAGGTCTCACATTTATATTTCTAAATAACATGCTTCTGCTACTGCCTTTTTTATTTTTAAATTTCAGATATTACCCTACTGACTTCCTATTACGGAAGGTAAGGAACTAGCTTTCTTGTATGAATGACCCCTCCCGCCACTCCATTCTCCCAGACAGTTTATATCACAATTTTGGTTAAATCAATATTCAGAGCTTACATTTATGACTATATATATTATTTGTAGGTGAGTCATATAGTATATTATAATCTGATTATTTTTCTTGAATAACTCTCCCTTATTAGTAGTACTTATTACTAATTCATACGAAACTCTGAAGTCTACATCTCTTCTCATTATATTCTAACAGGGTTCTATCAATTTCTGTCTCTGCTTTGCTTTTCTTTTTTGTTGGAATTATTGTGCCTGTTGCCACTCAGCCTCCTGCTCTTCATGCCCTAGATCTGCTGCATGTCCATCTGCCTGGATTTTCTTTCATCCTAATTCTGGGGCTTTCCTTTGCCTTTCTGCTATGTTAGATCACCTTTTTCCTGGATCACATGTCTTCCTGTTTCCTGATTTGCTGCCTTGTTCCACCAGAGTAGTTGCTGCTGAAGAGTTATGAGCATGGCAGAACCCTTCACTTTAATGGAAATGCTCTTTATGATTCATTGAAAACATCATGCCGGTTTCTGGGAGTATTTTCTGTCACGTTGCTTAAGGAAAACTTTTCTCATCAGGGATAACTGCTAAGTTTGGCAAATGCCTTTTCACATGTACTGAGATAATCATATAACTTTTCTCTTTTAAGCTCTTAGGGTAGTGAATTACACTAAAAGGCAGACAGACACTAATGTTAAACTTCTGGCATTTTTGTGAAAAAGACTAACTAATTCATGATGTAATTCTCTTTGTAAAGGGTTTGAGTTAAATTTCCCAATATATTATTTGGGATTTTTGCCTCTACTTATCTTTGGGTTTCTTGTTTTGTTTGTGGGTGGTTTTCCCCTTTATTTTTATCTGGTTATGGTTCAGTGTTATGCTGTATTTGTAGAATGAACTGAAAAGTTTCCATCTCTTTCTATGTTCTTCAACAGTGTAATTAATAAAGGGATTATCTATTCTTTGCAGGTTTAGTACAATGTGCCCGGAAGAGTATCTGGGCATTATGCTCTTTTTAGCATTCTTATTTCCTCTATGGCTATTGGTTTTTATAGGATTTCAGTTACTTTTTGAGTCAATTTTCATTACTTAGTTTTTCCTACAAAATAACCTATTTCAAATAATTTTCAAATTTGTTTGACATAGCTCTATTTGATTTGCTTAGAATTTAAAAAAGTGTTCCACATCTATTTTTCTCAATTCTAATGTTGATTATTTAAGTCTTCTTCTTTTTCTTTCTTTCTTTTTTAACCCATGGTCACATTTGACAGTGTATTTATTTAATTGCTCTTTTGAAAAATTTAATTTAATTTTTTTCAGTGTTCCAAAATTCATTGTTTATGCACCACACCCAGTGCTCCATGCAATATGTGCCTCCATAAACACCCACCAGTAGGTTCACCCAACTTCCCACCCCCATCCCCTCCAAAACCCTTAGTTTGTTTCTCAGAGTCCACAATCTCTCATGGTTCATCTCTCCCTCTGATTTCCCCCAGCTCACTTCTCTTCTCCATCTCCCAATGTCTTCTGTGTTATTCCTTATGCTCCAGAAGTAAGTGAAACCATATGATAATTGACTCTCTCTGCTTGACTTATTTCACTCAACATAATCTCTTCCAGTCCCGTCCATGTTGATACGAATGTAGGATATGCATCCTTTCTGATGGAGACATAATACTCCATTGTGTATATGGACCATATCTGCTTTATCCATTTGTCCATTGAAGGGCATCTTGGTTCTTTCCACAGTTTGGCAATTGTGGCCATTGCTGCTATGAACATTGGGGGTACAAATGGCCCTTCTTTTCACTACATCAGTATCTTTGGGGCAAATACCCACTAGTGCAATTGCAGGTTCATAGGGTAGCTCTATTTTTAATTTTTTGAGGAATCGCCACACTGTTTTCCAAAATGGCTGCACCAACTTGCATTCCCATCAACACTGTAAGAGGGTTCCCCTTTCTCCACATCCTCTCTGATGCATGTTGTTTACTGTCTTGTTAATTTTGGCCATTCTAACTGGTGTAAGGTGATATCTCAATGTGGTTTTGATTTAAATCTCCCTGATGGCTATTGATGATGAACATTTTTTCATGTGTCTGTTAGCCATTTGTATGTCTTCTTTGGAGAAGTGTCTGTTCATGTCTTCTGCCCATTTTTTGACATGATTATCTGTTTTTTGAGTGTTGAGTTTGAGGAGTGCTTTATAGATCTTGGATATCAGCCCTTTGTCTGTAGTGTCATTTGCAAATGTCTTCTCCCATTCCATGGGTTGCCTCTTTGTTTTGTTGACTGTTTCCTTTGCTGTGCAGAAGTTTTCGATCTTGGTGAAGTCCCCAAAGTTCATTTTTGCTTTTGTTTCCTTTGCCTTTGGAGTCATGTCTTGAAAGAAGTTGCTGTGGCCGATGTCGAAGAGGTTACTGCCTGTGTTCTCCTCTAGGATTTTAATAGATTCCTGCCTCACATTTAGGTCTTTAATCCATTTCTAGTTTATCTTTGTGTGTGGTGTAAGAGAATGGTCGAGTTTCATTCTTCTACACATAGCTGTCCAATTTTTCCTGCACCATTTGTTGAAGAGAATTTTTTTTTCCACTGTATATTTTTTCCTGCTTTGTTGAAGATTATTTGACCATAGAGTTGAGGGTCCATATCTGGGCTCTCTTCTCTGTTCCACTGGTCTATGTGTCTGTTTTTGTGCCAGTACCATGCTGTCTTGGTGATCACAGCTCTTTTTAAAAGAACTCATTAAAAATTGGATTTTCATTTGATTAATCATCCACTTATTTGTGTTTGCTACTTTTATGCTTATTAACTTACATTTTAGCTTATTTGATTGTCCTCCTCCTTCCCTTCCCCCCTCCTTCTTCCTCTCCTTCTCTCTCTTTTTCTCCCTCCCTTCCTCCCTCTGTCTTGCTCTTTTTTTGGCTTTTTGAGTTAATATTTAGTTCATATATTTTTGGGATTTTTGCCCTCCACCCCCAAAACGCAGGTTTTGTTCAGTATTTGCATCATTTGGTAGATTCTGGAAGTGTATCAATGTAATTTATGCCAATATAGATATAAATATTTTTCTTTTTTCTTTTTTTTTTTTTTTTAGATTTTATTTATTTGACAGAGAGAGAGAGATCACAAGTAGGCAGAGAGGCAGGCAGAGTGAGAGGGGAAGCAGGCTCCCTGCTGAGTAGAGAGCCCGATGTGGGGCTTGATCCCAGGACCCTGGGATCATGACCTGAGCCAAAGGCAGAGGCTTTAACCCACTGAGCCACCCAGGCACCCCTAAATATTTTTCTTAATTCTGTTTTTCTTAATTCTATCTTTTCCTGTTTTTTTCTGATATTAATATCAAAACTCAAGCATTATTTTTTAGTATATCTCCCTAGTTCTTTACAGTAAATCTTTCTGTATCCTTTTTTTTTTTTTTTCTGTAAGCTTTTAAGTAATCCCTACATCCAATGTGGGGCTTGAACTCACAACCCTGAGATCAGGAGTCACATGTGCTACTGACTGAGCCAGCCAGTCACCTTTGCAACATTCTCTTTTACAGTATCTATTGTAATTATCACATAGTTGGTTCCTACCTCCTGCCTCTGCAGTCTGAGTTTCGCTTTTAATATTATGGTTAATGATAAATTTGGATTTATTTTTTCCTTTATATTTACTATGAATTTTTTTCATTTTCTTTCTGATTTCCTGCCATTGTCTTCCAGCATCCAGTGTTGGTGATGAGAAAGTGAATACCAATCTGATTTTCATTTATTTTTGAACAACTCCTTATTCTACTCTGACATTTTTTGGATTTGTACTTTATGCTTGGGGTTCTGAAATTTCACCACGATGTACTTAGGCATTTTTTCTTCATTAATTCTGAAACTTTTAAATCTATGGGTTTCTTATTTTGGGTCATTTCCTTCTTTTATTTTTAAATAATCACTTCCATTCTGTTTCTTCTGAAATTCCTAATAGACATTTGTTAGAACTCCTACATCTTTCCTCTGTGTCTCCATTTATCTAC